>NC_086324.1:150245737-150554487 GCF_036172605.1 Pelobates fuscus | reverse complement strand
GGTAAAGTAGCAGAGCCTGGTGAGGTAGATGTATCAGAACACTAGCGAGGACCGGGATATCCCCCACCAGTCCAAAGGGTTGGGTGGACAGGGCTTTGAGCTTGCCGGTTGTAGCTCAAGGTTGGGAATCTGCCACCTTCTCTGTCTTCAGGTGCTACTGTAGACCGCAGACAAAGTAGTCTCGAGCTGGGTCAGCCAGTGACATGCAGAGCAGGGCTGAAAAGATTGACAGAGTATTCCTCAGGGCTTAGGCAAGTATTGCCCAGTAAACAGAACTATAAAGTCCAATTTAGGCTCAGTGTGAGGATTTCCCTGAGGAGCTCTAGCACCCTGCCACTGTCTCGGTCACCTGTCAGGCCCCACCCCATTTACAGACAATAGGAATTTTAAATAGATATTTTTTAATTTTACAATTGACACTAGGTTTTATATGAGATGATTAATATTTCATTTAATTTGCATATGTATTATTGATTACTAATATTTTTTATTTTTTTTTACTTGAAATCTCTCCTTTTCTGTGACATTTTGAAATTTCTCCCAATTTAATGTTTGATTACATTAAAATCCTTGTGGTTTTAATATGAAATCCAGTCTACATTTAAAGATTTTTCCATTATTTAGATTTGTCAATCTTTGTTTTTATTAAGGCTTCGATTCTGCATAAGTTACAATAGTACAGGCGTGACACCAACAGTCAAAATAAGAATTTGCACAGTATGACGACATGGCAAATTTTATTAGATCGCAATAATAATTACTTAATAAGCAGGAATGCATGTAGTAAGACCGTATGGTAATTTCAGTTTGATCACAGTAGCAACAGCAACAAAAAGTGCACAATTCTACACTATAGTGGTTTTGAATATTCCACGATCAGAATAAACCAGCCTCTTTTATCTGAAAATAACACAAAAACATGCATTATACAAGAGCAGGAAGAGTCAAGCTAGGCAGCATGTCTAGGTGAGTGATATAGGCACAACTTTCAGACTCAGAAATAGGCTAGACATAGTGAGTGTTAGGAAAATATAAACATGCTTGCTGATAAAATAAAAAAAGAACATGCTGGACATCAATATAATTAGTTAAACAAGATGAAAGTACAGGAGTCCACCCCGCTAAGCATAAGAAAAAACACAGCTGTGGCAAAAAGCAGAAATTAAATTTTTCATTATTTATGTAGTTATAGATCTTAAAATTTCTTCCTATTTATAGCATGTACTTTTATTTGTATGCATCTTGTCTGATACCATTAGGCCTTTTTTGTTCTAATAAGAAATCGACTATACGTGGCTATGAGACTTCAAAAATTTTTTCCATGTAAAAATGTTTTTATGTATGTATTTATAAAGTAATTCTTGACGTCTGCCATATCACGGACTGACGATTGCATAGGCTTCATTTCTTTTGATTTACACAGTTGAGTCCATGAAGCTAAGGGATGATATAGGGAATTGATATCAGTGAATTACATTTGTAACCAAATACACAAATTCTGAATTTCTGAACGAATATGTAGTGACCATTCGGGCAGGTCCATCACTCCACCCAAGATATCCTTTCTGCCACATGTACTCTGGAATCCATGCATTGGATTGACTTCCTAGCACTTACTGTAAATAACTTTTTCAGTTATGCAGTTTGTAACTGCTAGTTGAAGATTTCCGCTGATCTTTCTCATCAGGCATCCCATAGCGTAATCTGCCCATTCAAACATCATTAACAGGTGAAAATAAAAAGATATTACAATACAACCCGACCCAGTCAGACTACTGCTCCAGAATCTTCATGAATGGTGAGAACACGTCTTTAAGATGTAGGTTCCACCATGTACTCTGGATTATTTTTGTTAAATAGCCCTTTTGAAGTTTGGCTCTCAGTGGTGCTTGCTTGAAAATAGGCAAACCAAGATAAAAATGTCCTCAAACATGGTGTGCACTTTGTATCTAGGACTGCAAACCCGTCCTTCATTTCAGATCCTCTCGTTTTTTTTATACGTGACGGCCTCTATACTACCTCTCTTTCTTTAGCACAACCACCTTTTACATACCCTACACCCGCTCTATAAATATCAAGTATTAAAGATGGCACACTGTCTATTGGTGAAAAAGCCTAGGATATATGTTTGAATTCCTCTGCTTATCCGTCGTGGATGTGATCTGATTTAGAAATTAATTTTTCTTTAAATAAGAAAATTTTCATTAATGTTCGTCTGATAACAGGTGGCTAGTTCAAGGAATACGTATTATAAATTACTGGATAAGTTACCGAAACACTCACCTGTGACTTATTAACCTACCTGTATATATCACAAACTACATTTTTTTAACTCAAATAAAAAAACAAAACAAAAAAACAAAAAAACGATCAATCACTATGCAGAACTTTTATGTTTTTGTCCCGATTCCTTCTGCAATATTTCCCAGCAATGCTGTCCCTAAAAGGCTTGCATAATTCCCACCTCCTCTACTGAGCTGATCAAGATCCGAATGCCTTATTTACGGACCTCCTAAGAAGACCCAGTCAGAACAGATTGCCGCATGGATTTACAGAAGATTAAAGTTAATTAAGGATTGGTCGCAGTTTTTGTTTCCCACTTTCTGTCAAGCTATTTACATGCTAATGTTGTTCCATGGAGGAGAGAGGTGTCGACAACGCTTACATTATCAGCGACAGAGAACAATTGGATTTTCTTGTTATAAAATATAGAATATGTATTGTACAGTTGTTCTAGTATGTAGGAGTTATTTTTTTTATTTGACAATAGGATCTTGCTGAAAATAATTGACATTGACTCTATTTATATTGCATAAAATATGCAGAGGAATATTTTATACATTTGTAAAATCAAAATTAGTTTTTTTTTTTTTTTCCTTAAAGAAAAATATTTAAGCAACCGCATTCAATTTAACTTTGATAATATGTTATTCACTTGTCATGCCGACTTAATTTATTTTGAAAACTCTATCATGAGAATTTTGTCTTGTAATATTGATAAGTCTTACGTAGATATCAACATTGCCCATTAGTGTGTGCGTATATATATATATATATCTCAACATACAAGGTATGACCAGCACTCACGGTTTAGTTGAAGGTTAAAATCTGTAGATTTTATTTAAACATATTTAAAAGTAGCAGCTCGACGTTTCAGTCCTCTTCTGGGACTTTCATCAGGAATACTAACCATGTACAAGACAAAGAAACATATATATATAAGAGAAAGATTATTAGAAAATTAGCTTACCCCAGGTGTATACTCATTTTCTGCTGCCGCCCGCATTCCGGGATGCCCAGTGCGCATGTGTGTGCGTGCTCATAGTCATATTATTATTATTTTTATTATTATTATTTTTGCCATTTAAATGGCGCCAACTTGTTCCACAGTGCTTTACAATATTATAGTACGTGGCTTATTCCAGCATTTCTAAAAGGATGGTGTCTAAACAGGGTTAATTTAAAATAATTGATTCTCATAGCCTGTTCTATTGGAAAACTTGTTTGAATACTGTTAATTTTTGTATCTCCAGGGGCATTTCAATCCCATTTGGTTCAGATTACGAGAGAAGTAACCAACAGAGGTTAAGGGGAAAAAAAAATCTATTTTTATAAATGTGCATATTATATATTTGATTTAAACAAAATATAAGTATAGATTTCTTTTTTTATTGCTCCCTCTTGTTTTCACTCCGCTGGGCACTTTTCACTTGAATTGTGACTAAAATCAACATTTAATGCCTGTCGCCTAATCATCTATTGTTTTTTTTTTTTTTTTTTCCTTTTGCTTTGGACAAAATTAGAAAACAAAATGTTTCTCTCATTCCTTGTTCGTGATTCTGTCATATGGCGATTCAGATTTTCGAAATTTAGACAACTTGCCGATTGCCCAAAATCGTCACGATTCTTTCAAAACGCACAAGTTCACAACTAACCATTGCACTGAATTGTCAGCCATGCTCCAGCCTCGCTCATGGTGTTCTCCTGCTAGTCTTGTTGACAATAGTGCTCTTCTTTTCACATGTACAATAACATTTCTTTTGTTTCAGTAATCACAACTTCACTCTATAGCTTTACAAATATACTTTCAATAGAGATTTGTGTTGTGTGTACTAGACATTAAGAGCATGTTCTACCTAGACAGAGCATGCATACTTTTCAAAATTGGATGAGCAGACCTTGACCAGAGCGTCGACACTTACGCAAAACACTATTTACGCAACCTGCAACTCTTATGACACGCATACATGGCGGGCCTGACCGCTGCCAAATTAACAGACAGCCTTCTGCCCGTCTCCCAGTCTTTAACACCATGTAGAGAGCAATGCTGAAGTGCTAGTACCTTGCCCTTGCGCTGTGCTGCTCAGATACTTGCTGTGTCTGGATGCGATATACCAGGGGAACTAAATTGGGTCTGCAGGACAGGACCCCAATGTCAGCACTATCCTACCAAAAGCGAAACAGTTTGGGAGCTTAGGAGAAACAAAACTTTTTTTCTGAAATGTAAAAAAGTTAGGTAGTATTGGTAAAGAACTTAAATAGCTGTGTTTAGGCAGGGGCAGGCATATAACGTGGACCTTTTGTTACCTAATTAATGCTCTGTATATATTTTTCAAAGCCCCTTGTTTGCATCTTTGTTTAGATTCAGTGTTTATAGTGTTTAGCTTTTTCCTTTGGTAACCTTACGAATAAGGTATCCATAGTCGAATTGAACAAAGAAACATATGACTATATATTTGCATGCATTTAGAATATAATTGGATTTATACATTTTTTTTTTTTGTCAATCTTTCTTTTATTAGAGGCAAATAAGATGGGATACATAAGAGAAATTGGGGGAAACGTGCAAATGAATTACATTATAGGATCGGTACAGCAAGATTAAATGACATTTCCTGAATTACGGTGCCTCAATTTTTAAATTTTTTTGTCGTTAAAACAGTAGTTAGAAAATACAGGCTAAGGATCATAAGATCCGGTAATTAACATGCTAAAATATTAGAGGTCCTACAGGTGATTTCACGTGTGTGGACAATAAGCTTACAGTTTAAAGAAACAGGGGTTAAACATTAGATTAAATGTTATAAAAAGTACATTAATGCTTATAATGTGATTTGCAGGTCTTGTGGTACACTTAATAGCAATGAATAAGAATGACATGCTTTGCACACAGGATATGGACTGAGGCTTAAGTCACAAAATAAAAGTATAGACTATTGGTACAGTAGCTTATTAATTAAGTAAACGCTAAATATGACATGCTGTTTAGTCATGTCTAGAGTGAATGAGCATATAATGCTTAGCTAGCCTAGGAGAAGATCTAGACAAGTAAGAAAGGTATAAACATATAACAATTGTTTTATCGTCTTCACATATAAATCTCGTGAGTTTGCTCTAGTGCTTTGCTTGGCCAGTCACGTGGTCTAAAGAATAGTGCAGGAGTGGCGTGGGGTGGCGTGTGATCGCTGCAATGGGTACCAGGGTACCGCATAGGCCATTGTGGTCTGTGTCGCTGTATTGCATGGTACTTGCTAGGATGGTTGTACCGCTAAACATAGCGCTATGGAAGTGCTAGGCGCATGCGTATGTCGTGCAGGGTGGGTGTTCAAGTGTAGCATGAGATATCGTAGAAATATATAAAACACAACACCTAAAACTGCATTGCTAACATTTGCAATTAAAACGAGTACTACGCTGACAGGATTAATGATCAAAACTTTAGGTATCGCGGAGTCATGCATAGTAAAGGTGGTCTGAACACATCCAAGTAGTTAACAAGTTAAGAGTACTATCTATGGTATGAGGTAACAATTATAACCACAGGCTGGATCGATACTGGTAAAGTTTACTTAAGGTTTGTCACAGATCAGTCCGTGTACCAGGCAGCAGGGGAGGCGCGAGGGAGTCAGAGTTCTTCAGCCAATACCCCTTACCAGCCATCGAGGACAGGTCATCTTATGGTCGGGTGAGGCCAGTGCCATCGGGGCTGCCGATGGTGCTGCAAAGCGCTGGTCCCATGCGTCCCAGGGATGTAGTCTGTGAGGCTGATCAGTGCCTTGAGGGTTACCTCTGTGCTGAGTTGGTGTTGATTGCTTTGCTGGGTGGGAGATTGGACGGGTGGGTCGCCGGGTCCTGCCTCCGCTGTTGCCCCCCAACTTGTTGAGGCTGCTGCAGTAGTTGGCTCTGGCGGTGTGTCGTGGGATCTTCAGCGGTACCGTCGCTTGGGTCTTCGTGATGTGCTTGTGGTATCGGCGTAGGTTGCTCTGTGTGCTGGGAGTAGGATCTGGTGAGTCGCTTGCTTGCAGCGGTTGTTTCGCCGGTCCGGGCTGTTTCCGTTGTGTGTGTGGGGATGCGCCCGGTGGGCCTTCCGCCGTTTTCCGTCGCTGAGCCCGCTTGTGTCTGCATTGTCGGGCGGCCATTTTGGGACCTCGTGGTGCCTGTCTGTAATAGCTCCTTCGTGCAGCAGGTCGCATCCACGAGGTCACCATTCTCTCTGCTTGCCGGTGTGTGACACCCCTTTTCTGCAGGGCATATCTGAAGCTTGTGCAGAGGTGGTCGAAGGTCTCCAGTGGTGACCTGGGTGGCTGGGTGTGTGTGCTCCGCTTGCCCCGTTTGCGCCGAGCCGCCATTAAGGGTTTACCCTGTGGGGCAGTGTCCCCGGTTTGGCTCGTGGCTAGGTCGCCTGCTTGCTCCCAGTGTGGACCGGGATATCCCCCGCCGGTCCAAAGGGGGGGGGGGTAGGTTACAGAGATGTCGCTGGGTGGCTTTTGCGTCGGAGAGAGCGGCCGCCTCTCCCCGGTTTCGGCCTCAGTAGGCCGCGTTCGTTTCACCGCTTTCCCGGCCTCTACGGACCCCGGAGTGGTGTCGCTGGGTTCAGGGGGGCACCCCCAGCGTGGGTGGCGCACCCCCGAGTGGCTTTGGGTGAGGTGATCGCCGCTTTGGCCCCGGATCGTGCCCGCTCGGCCGGAGCCCATGTTAGTTGCGTCCACCCGGCTCAGCGGTCAAGCTCCGCCCCCCGGATTTATACATTTGCAACCAATTTGAGTAGAATACGTAGATTTTTACTCTCTATACTATATTATAGACTTGTTTTTGGTTCAGTTTGTATAAGAAGAGGATATTACCGGTAAATACATTTAAAAAGTAATCTGATTGTGTTAAAATATCTATTTTAAATAGAACTTGTTAGAAATGAGATGCATCTATATATAGCAATGTCTACCCACAAAACGTTCATATTGAGAAATTAATTTATTATGGTGTGTTACAGGACAGTGCCTTCGTGCTCTACAGTGAATCTTAATTTGGTTCTGTGAAAGTTTAGTTTGGTTGAGCCCTGTTACTTCTTCCAGATTGCGGCTTGATGCAATTATTGCTATTTTTACTAATATTTTTACTATTATTATAAAAGAAAGGTTTGTATTTTGCAACAGACTGTTAACTGCCATTATATTTTTTTTACCTGGTCTCAGCAATTTCTGGTTAGTGCCAGTGATCTGAACTTGTCTTGGGGCCCAGTAACAAAACAAAACAAAAAAAAAAGACAAAAAAATAATACAAAATAAAAACAGGGAAATCTGCTCAAAAAGTCAAATATTTGAACAATATATTTGCTTTATGTATATACAAATTTCAGTGAACAAGCCTATTAAAGGTGTGTGCCATGGAGTTAACGTATATGCAGCAATATGACACTTTAGGCACAGCAGAATAAAAAAACTTTTACAATTTGTGTTGATTATCCTGAAAACATATCTACCTTGTTATTTATTTTCTATTTTTTTCTTCTTTTAATATTCCCTGTGCTGCTTGTCTCCCCAAAGATGTGATCAAGCGATTGCCGCTGTCTCCTTGCATACTTATATGTGAGTGGCCCGCAGCGTTCTTTTCCGACCTTGTCATTATTCTGTAGGTAACACGGTGCAGACACTTTCCCAAGGGCTGAGAAAACCTCTTCCAGTGTTAACTGCTGGACATTGTGCGAACCTTCACAACTTGTCCTTCTTGCTACATTTATACATGGTAACACCCTGATCCTGCTGAAAGCAAGGTAATCACCCGTGCAACCTCCCAACCTCGTACATTCTACGTTCACCTCTCAGAAACATCCGTTAAGTCTATAGCTGCTGCATGCTCTGCAGTGCTACATAGTAATATAATCAATTTGACCAATATCTGTTGGGTACCCCCCCCATTACCGTTTTTGTTTTTTGTTACACATTTGACACATTTTTGTTTATTTGTATTTGCTTTTGAAACCTTTTAAAAAATCCACAAAGGGTTAATCCCCCACCACTTTTTGTCATGCCGCATGCCTAACCTGCTCTTAACGTGCAAATTATTTTTTCATATTGTTGTAGGAGCCCAACTTCTTCAGCAGACATTACTGCAGATAATATACTCCATTGCAGTATTAATTGTCATTGTTGTTCTACATTAATTGCCGTCAACTTAAATGACTATTTGAGCTCGAGCTTGCTTTTGTTACCCCTAGGGGACCTTCGTAAATTAAACCTCCAAGTCTTTTATGTCGGTAAGAGTTTGTCAGTTTTATAACAGGTCATAACAAGGCTGGAAAACCTTTTGCGCTCCCAGACGCAAGTGCCAGAAGAAGCTGCCACCTCGTACCATTAATATGAAATGGTAATTAAGACGCGCGTGAACAACATATGGGCATGTTATGCCCATTTGTAATGGTGATTGCTTTTAATTAAGCTGTGTGCGTTGTGCATTATTTACTTGAATAAATTCATGTTCTGCTCCCTATTTCAGGCATAGCCATCCTCCTTGTACGACTGAACGCGAATTTGATTGAAGGTCTTTAGCAATGGGTTCTTGGCGCAATGATAAGTGTTAGAATCATTTGAGGAAAAAGCTGTAGTTAAGAATGGAGAGAATCCCCGTAGCCGTTTTAGTGATTTAGAATGTTTTATATAATATTTGCTCAAGTATTCCTTTTTTTTATTTTATGGAACCGGTTACTTATGGAACAAGTTTATACACGGAGCATTAGCCACTGAGTAACTAGAACTAAAAGATATAGGGACATTGGGCAACTTATTGAAGAGCATCTTAGCCAAGTAGACCTAAGACTCTCTGTTAATTTCCTCAGGTCATCACTTCCCATTTGCCCCTTCGACCTCTTGTCTCAAATCTCCATTATATCCTTTAGATTGTAAGCTCACAGGCTGTTTAACTGAGCACTTTGTGTAAAAGACCTTCAATGGCTAGATCTTAGCTCACGGGCAGAGCCCTCTTTACCTTTTGTATTGGTCTGTACATATTGTATGTTCTAGCCTAATTGTACAGCGCTGTGGAATATGTTGGCGCTTTATAAATGCCAGTAATGAATGAATGAATAAAGTAATGTTCCGATTTGAATTTGTAGCAGTGTATGCATGAAACTGGCCATTTGGAGGCGCAAGGGGGTAGATCACAACTCTTTGTGTTTGAATCTGATGTGATTGGAACTTATGTAAAAGTTTGTATCTTGTTTTTTTTTTGCTTTTTGTATAATATATGTTTTATACATATAGGTATGTTTTATCGAAAATGCTAATTCTGGGTCTTTCATGCTGCCGGTGTGTAATTAAATTAAAAGCATTGCTTAGTGCTTACATAGTACATCATGTTTTTTTTTGTCCTCAGTGGACAGTACTTAGCTTTGCCTTGATGACAGTTTTTGTCAATCACAGTTGCCATGGAGATGCAAATGAAACTGGGTGCAGCTAATTTGTCTGGTGCATGTCTGTGAGTGCAGCAAAGGCAAAGGCACCCTTATCCTTAAATAGGTGCTCTCTGAATTAGGTGCAATGTGTACGTTAGGTTACAGTTAGTTATCCATTCATCCACCCATCCATCCCACTAAAAAATAATTATCCAATTTCATGGTTTTATAAATAATGTCTAAAGACCTGGTGCACCTGGAAACACCCATTATTACCCATTTTTAATGTACCCATCCAAAACTCTAAGCTTGGCTTATTCCGCAGTGAGTACATATACTGCACTCATTTCTTAGTATTCCAAAATAGGAAGACACACTTATCTTGCTTTAGCACTTAATATAAATATATATATATATATATATATATATATATATATATATATATATATATATATATATATATATATAACTATCATTTTCTGTGCATTTTCCCCTGGAATCAGTCATATCACTTTGTTCGGCAGTGTTTGCGAGTTAGATTACAGCCTGCAACAAAGTTCTTCTCAACTTTGAGATCTCTGCTCAATTGACCTCATTGTGCTCCCTCGCCTTCTGTCTAATGGTCATGGAGTGGGGATAATGGTCCTGCTGAGGGGAAGCTGCCTTGTCAAGTCTTAATTGTTCCAGTGTTGGATCCAATTTTGCACTGTTGATACCTATCAGGATTCTCTCGTTATTATGGTAGGTGAACTGGACAGTTTGTCAGACGTTTCTATCCATCAGCTGCATATGACAATATGTTGTCTGAGAGGGCTGTGAGATGAAGAGGGAAGTGCCTGATTGAATTCCATCACCTTTTTCAATAGCTCGTAGGAATCGAAAATAGAACCCTTAAAACTCCCAACAACTGCATATTGTCTGTTCTCGAGTAACCCCTTGGCTTTATCTTTCCCTGACAGACTTGGAGTGGCACCTTGTATCTCCGTGCCAACATTTTGTAATTAATGATACTTTCAATCATCGCTTTATTAAACTCTCTGTCCTTCCCCCCCACCCCCACTGATATTTATCAAGAAAATCATTTGTCGCACTCCTTGGATACACTTGTTATAAATTCTGTAAAAAGGATTACATAATGTAGCTTTTGAATCCCAACCCCTTTGAATCCCAACCCGTGGAATGAATTCATCTCTTCTAGTGATGGATGATAACTGGTGGATTGAATGAAAAGAACATATCAGACTCTCTTAAAGACTCTGGACAAAGCAGGGTAAATTGCTGGAGGTTCGTAGAAATGCTTCCTATACTTCTGTCTCACATCTATTTTTTTTTTTTTTTTTTTTTGGGAAGGGGGGATTTAATAGACATTTTTATTTGAAATACTATTTGAATTATACTATATATATATATATATATATATATATATATATATATATTAATCTTTATTTTTTGATGTGCATATGACAACAAATAGGCGTGAGATGCCATGACAGAAAAAAAATCAAGCATATTGGTGACATACAGTATGATATATTAACATGGCATTCAGAGAGTCTGCACATTTTTATTATTGGTAATATGGACAATATATAGAGCAGAGATTGGCAAGTGATGAGGGGAAAACAGACTAGGTACATCTCTGCCCTTGGGTTTCAATAAGTGATTACCCACTGGGCTGCCAGGCGAGACCAATGCACGTAGGACACAACAGAATTAGTATAAATTTGTAGAAATAAATTGAGTAATGCCGTGCCAGGGTATGGTACTGGCATTGTGCCAGTGAGAATAAACATGTTTACAACAGATTAAGTAAAGTGCCATTAGGAACCACCAATTGATCAGGACATCATATAAATCAGACAGTCCCTCATAGCTGCAGTCCTTTTGTGGAGCCAATGCCCATGGATGGGAGGACACTCTCATTCAGGATCAAGAGTCCAACTGGACTTGGAGAAGCTCCCCCGAGATCGGATGGCTGATGCGTTGTTTTATGCCTCAGTGGGTCCGGAAGTGCAGCCTCATTAGCAGGATCGAAGGACCGCCTTGAAGCACATGGTAGGCTTTGCCAAGCGGGAGCCCTCTGATATTGCGGAGATTGCCTGCTGATCCGTCTCTCTCCTAAACGCCATGCAAGATCACGATGGTGGGGTGTAGTGGCTGGCTTGCTGTGAGGCTGTTTGGACGCTTTAGACCGACGGTCTTTCTGCTGCTCCTTCAGTGCCGCTTGTGTCCGCTCTTGGATCCTCCTCCAGAAAATCTCGAAGATGGCATCCAGACGCAGGAGGGTATTTGCTAGAGAGCTGCTGTGAGTATCTTGGGATGGGCATGTGCTCTGCTCGTTCCTCTTAAGGGTAGTCGCCATCTTGAAAGCTGAACCCAGTGATAAGTAGTGGGCCGAAGCACACGGCAATCGGAAGAGTAGGTGGTCCCCGACAGCACAGTGAAACTGGGATAACCTCCGCCGGTCCAGAGGGGGAGTGGGGGTAGGAGCACAGCCCGAGTGAGTTGGGAAACTGGAGCACAAGGAGATCAGCCGCCTCTCCCCAGCTCCCGTTGTAGTAGGCCGCAGCAGGGCACCCTGGTTCCCGGCAGAAAGAAATTGTTCAGACGTGCACCCTCAACTTGATGGGCATCTGTGAGTGGGTTGCGCAGCTTTATAGTTTGGGTTTATGCCCCAAATTCAGCTCAGGCAACACACGTCTGCTCCGTTGTACAGCTAGACTCCGCCCCCTGATTTATACGATTTGAACGTAGTATAACTTCATTATATCGTTGGCTCCCAGTGAAACCAATTTGGCTCCTAAACGTTTTGGGCTTGCTTCCTAAACTTTGCAAACAAAAAAATGACTGCCCTGGAACATTAATTTCACTTTAATATTTTCTTTTTTCTTAGCATCCGAGATGTGTTGAGGTCGGTGTAATCTTATTTCAATCAAAGCTTCAATATTGCATTGTTTGCCAGTGTAGTAAATTAGCTGTTAAAATTGTGATTTTAAATTAATGGAATTAAGAAAATGTGCTGTATATTCTTCACTCCAGATTGAGATAGTTTATCTGTGACAGAAACACTATCACAAGAGACTTGGTTCTTTTTTAAAAAATTTTTTGAGGGGGTGGTGAGGGAGTGGTGTGGAGGGGGGGGGGGGGGGGGAGAGCGGAGGTTGAGGACTATGGGTTACTGTTCTTTCTTAAAGTAATACCCCAAACTCCATAATCCATACAGTGTGATGTAGGGATTATGGTGCTAGGAGTGCCCAGGTGCCATCTCAGGGCAAGTAATAAATACTACATGTTAATGGTTTGACAACTTAATGTCAGCTTCCCTGGGCGAAACCCTGCAAGGCCAGGCTTAGCACATTGAAGAGAGCTTCTTGTTCTCCTGAAGCTGATGCCTTGTTGACCCCAGGTAAGTTCTCACACTATTTGCACGGTTTGATAATTTACCCTGGTAGCGTCAGGGCACTCCTGGCACAATAACCACTAATGTGCCCTGTAGTAGCTATGGTGCTTGGAGTGTTCCTTTAAAAAGCAAAAAAAAAATAAGTCAGAAAACCTAATAATTATTTAAGCAGGTTGCCTGTCTTTCCACCAGGTTACTTGTACATTATTGTACATTACAGTTGCTTTTTTTTTTCAGTTGGCCTTGTATGAATTATAATCATAGCTCTAATTGTTCTCCTAACTTTGCTGTCAAGGTCAAATGACCCATCATTGCCATTGTAGATTAATATGACCTTCATGGGTTTTCTTGCAATCCAATCATGGCTAAAAAAAAAACAACCAAAAAAAAAAAAACACTCTCTAGATCTATCTTGCCCTTCTTCTAAAAGCACTTGAAAACTCAGATTCCCCAAAAAGTAAATCTATTAAGCATCTCGTATCTAGATTGTAATTACTATATCCAAGTGATATTTATTTATCATTTTTAATAATTACAGAATATTACATCATACCGTATTCTATTCTTCCTTTACAAGGCTAAAGTTATGCAGATGTGCTACTGTATGACACTCAGGTGCTGTCCTGTTTGGTATAAAGCCGTCCGGTCACCTGAAAATGTTACATTAATTACTACAGCACAAAAACTGACAGCTTGTCATGTTCTCATTTCAAGACCAGTCCAGCAGCTCTTGGTGCATGCTTTATTAACGCATTTTAACTAGTTTTACTTTAAAACCTACCGTTTGTCGATGGGAGGCAAGTGGTACAAAATTTATAAAGTGGCTTGTCATGTGTTCTGATGTCAATTATTATGTTTACACAATTGTTCTTTGTATTTTGGCTTCTGCGCAAGCCTCACAGTTGTATTCTTCTTGCCTTACCTATCGTGTGCAAAAATAAAGAATTTAAAAAAATAAAAAAATAAATAAAAATAAATAAATACCGTTTGAAATCCCTATAATCTCTAATGTTCCGTTTCATAAAACACATTTGTAGTGATACCGGAGAAACTGACGGAAGCCAAGCACAGAGAGATGGACACAGGTTTCTTCAGGAAGGAAGAGATTCTTTATTGGATCACCGATCGGGACTCAGAGGGACTAGCGTCACCAAAATACAGCAAAGTCTGAGTACTGAATACATAGAGTACATTCCTTATATAGCACTGTAGCTCCTCCCACAATTAACTACACCCACACATACCCTTAACCTATTTACTAAATAGAGTCTAAACTCATCCATCCGGTCTAACCACGTGGCTCATCTGATACAAAGGAGAGGGACGCGTAATTCCAGTTCTTACATTCCTGCACCTGGTCAGTACAGTGATAACAGTATCTTAGCTACGTATAATTAACTAGCTGATACTACAAACACATATACATACATATGCCTTGTGGCAATCTTAGCCTGCTAAACTTGTATTTTACTGGAATTACATCACATTCCCCCCTTTGATGCCTCTGATATTTCACAATTACTTGAGGCATCACTTAACCTTGGTTTGCATATACCTCAGGTTACCATGAACCAGACCAGACTTATCTTATGATGTGAATCTTTTAACACTCATCTTCCTGCATTGGTTCTCCTTGATCTAGAGCCTTATACTTATATATCGCCATTATCTGTGCAGCAGCCTTCCTCTCTGCTATACTTCCTATCAGGCTTTGCACAGACCTAACTACTAAGGGTATAAGACACGGTAGGAGTAGACACAACAGTAAAATCAGTAGGACTCCACCTACCACTGCCTTAAGCCCTCCAAACCACTCATACCAGCTACCAAACCAACTACTTGGATTGTACCCTTTCCATACCTGAGTAGGCACATGCACTAGTTTAACCATATGGCTAGTAAGCTCAGCTATTGCTTGCCCTTCGTCATCTATTTGAAGACAGCAATTGCTCAGGTTAAACTTCCCACATACACCTCCCTCTACTGCCAAAAGGTAATCCAAGGCTAATCTATTTTGGTACACTGCTGTCCTCATCCTGGTATTATGCTTCGCTAGAAGATTGAGTGCTTGTGAGGTCTCATTAGTAATAATCTCAACCACCGCCTGTAATCTTATAATACGGTTGAGCATATAAATTGGGGTTCTATAACCAAAGGTACCATCTTCTGCCCACGTGGCTGGCCCATAATAATCTATGATACGCTGGGGAGGCCATTCATTATCTTCCCAGGTGCCTATCTCTATGGGTCCCCTTTTCTTCCTATGATTCACATCATACACTTTAACACCTAAAGTCTCACCTGTTTCAATCGGTAACAAGAAGAAGGATGGTTTGAGCATACCCAACACACATGCCCCTTCCCAGTCCTGTGGCAGCTCCGAATAGGCTTTCTTACCACAGATCCAGTACAAATTTGCTGGGGCTCTCCAGGTAGATGTGATGGATAAATCAAACCACACATCCTTTAAACTGGCATATCTAGCAAACGGGTTAGATGGTTCTGAGACATTTGAAGCCGACCACCAAGTTGTATTTTTAGTATCATCATCATAAGCTTTTTGCCCTAGACAAGTTAATTCTCCTACAGAAGTATTATACATTATTCCTTTCCTTGCTATGCAAACATAACCTATGATGGAGGTCTTTAATCTCCACTCAGATTTACCTCTAACACTCAAATGATAATCGGCTTGTGTAGATATTAGTTGGTCAACTGCCTCAGAACCGGACATTACCTCCTTTGCTTCCCAAGGCCATTGGTCTCCCATGTTAGTACCTCCACACACATAGCAGTTGGTAACATTAAGACTACCGGCAATACTTTCAGCTAAATCGATGAACAGGTTTTTAGCATTATGGGGGATCTTATTATCTATACTCATCTCTTCATAAAAGGAATGGTATACTTGATGAGTCTGGGAGGATACCGTATCAGTCTCTATTCCTATAAACAATAATGTCCCAGGATCTAAACCCGTCCCGTATATCTGAAACCCAAATAAATTACCATATTTATCTAAGAACTTGTCGGGGTTATTTATAAGAATATGGACTGGATTGCATTCCATAGACTTACAATAAGGGCTAGTCGGCAACTTAGTCACTATCATGTCTTTGTCTACTGTCTGTCCCCAAGTTGCCCACCCCACACAAGACCAATATGGACAAAAGTTATAGTCTTTATTTGGGCATCTAGGACTCACATATTTATTTTTGCTACTGGGACAAATATATTTATCGTTAGACCCATACGTCCTCTCCCATCTAAGATCCCCACATACATTCCACGGCTTTCTACCACTCGATATCGCTTTACACGCATCAAATAGCAGAACACCCGAAGAATGTACGGATTCTAACACCGTTTTATTAATTAGGGTCCCCTGAGGATCTCCATTCCTGAGAGTCAACCAAATTGTACGAGGCTGATACTCCGGACTGAAGCACTTAGGTTCTCCTACTCCTAAATGGCACACACTATAATCTATATTTAAGTATCTACATCTCGATACATCTCCTTTACACTCGTATTGTGAATGCCAGATTAGGGTTTGGGAAATATGGTTACCTGTTCTCGTAGTCTTAATGCATACCTCACAGCTAGGAGTGTCGGTACCTCTACCTTCCTGAATATAAAAACACATGTAAATAAACACAATCAAAAGCACATCTTTCGCCGTCATCCTCAGTCTTCGTCCGTGCGATGGAACCTCAGCTTCCAGGATGTGAGGGCTGCAGGGAATGGAGTTCTGCTCGTCTTCACAGGTGTCCCTTCGAGACTTTCCTGGCTTATACACTATGTGTTGGTAAGCGGACAGGCTTTATTATGGCCTTCTCACTCACACCTGTAACAATAAAATTTGTAATCCACAATAATTCCTCGTTACTCCGACTGAGTAGTGCGTTTCAACCGGATCTTGCAGGGATTCTCTGGATCTGCTGTAATTTGCCAAGAATCGACTGCTGCTGGTTTAACCCTGGAGTGATGTATCCACGGAGTTACTTCGGCTACTTTTATCGCTGTAGGGGTAGACAAAAGAACAACATAAGGACCTCTCCACTTGGGCCCTAACGGTACAGTATTCCACTCTTTAATCCACACTTGGTCTCCTGGATGGTAACTATGAACAGGGGGATAAATATTCACAGGTAATCTATCTTGTACCCATTTCTGTACCTCCTCCATAGTCTTACCCAACTCTACAACCTGCTGCCGAGTAATTCCTTCTCCCAACTGACTCAAGTCCCCCCTTAAGTTACCAAGTACGGGAGGTGGTCGCCCATACATGATTTCAAAAGGAGAGAGGCCCATCCTTCTGGTAGGGGTACTGCGGATTCGCAATAAAGCTATGGGTAAGAGAACGTTCCACTTAAGTTGGGTTTCCTGACACATTTTAGCCAACTGGTTCTTTATAGTTCTATTCATTCTCTCTACCTTACCAGAACTCTGGGGTCTATATGCAGTATGAAGCCTCCACTTTATACCAAGCATATGAGTCAGTTGTTGTAGGCACTGGTGAACAAAAGCTGGACCATTGTCCGATCCTATAGAACAGGGTAGTCCATATCGGGGTATTATTTCTCGTAGCAGGAATCTCACAACTTCTCCTGCTTTCTCTGTACGAGTAGGACATGCTTCTACCCAGCCTGAATAGGTGCACACAATTACCAGCAGGTAACGATGTCCACCCGATTTAGGCATCACTGTAAAGTCTATTTGTAGATCGGACATGGGGAGTCCCCCCATAAACTGGACTCCTGGTGGCTTTACTGGTCCTTGTCTTGCATTATTTTTAGCACACGTTACACATCTACGTACAATGGCCTGAGTCAAGTTGGACAATCTTGGTATGTAGAAATGTTTTCTAAGAGATTCTTCAGTACTGTCTCTCCCAGAATGTGTCCCGTTATGATAATTTTGGACAATTTCTACCGCTAGCGATGCTGGTATAACTATTCTTCCATCTTCTAGCTGATACCACTTGTTCTCCAGATACTTTCCCGGTTCAGTCTTTAACCACTCCTCTTCTTGAGCTGTATAAACTGGAGTCCATTGGGACAGTGGAGTTGGTATAAGAGCAGCTATATGCCCTACATACTCCTGTCTTCCTGATTCAGCAGCACGCTTAGCTGCACTATCTGCCATCCGATTTCCCTTGGTTACATCACCATCTCCTCTCAGATGCGCTCGACAATGTATGATACCGACTTCTTTCGGCTCCCACACTGCTTCCAATAGTTGTAGGATTTCAGCTGCGTACTTGATTTCTTTGCCTTCTGAATTCAGTAGTCCTCTTTCTTTATACAAAGCTCCGTGGGCATGAGTGGTTAAAAACGCATACTTAGAGTCCGTATAGATATTTACTCTTAAACCTTCAGCCAATTGTAACGCTCGTGTTAGTGCTATTAATTCTGCCTTTTGTGCTGATGTTCCTTTCGCCAGTGGCCGAGCTTCTATCACCTTGTCTATTGTTGTCACTGCATATCCTGCATAGCGGATCCCTTCTTTCACATAACTACTGCCGTCGGTGTAATATTGAACATCGGGGTTCTGGATGGGAAAATCACGAAGATCTGGTCTCCTTGAGAATACTTCATCCATTACTTCCAAACAATCATGTTGACTTTCAGTAGGTTGTGGCAAAAGGGTAGCTGGATTTAAGGTGTTTACAGTCTCTAAATGCACTCTTGGGTTTTCACACAACATTGCTTGATACTTGGTCATACGGCTATTACTAAACCAATGATTTCCTTTGTAATCCAACAACGTCTGTACTGCATGTGGGACTCGTACATAAAGTTCTTGACCCAGAGTGAGTTTATCGGCTTCAGCTACTAGCAGGGCGGCTGCAGCTACGGCTCTTAGACAAGGTGGAAGTCCGCTGGCCACTGCATCCAGTTGCTTAGACATGTAGGCAACAGGTCTTTGCCATGATCCCAAGTACTGTGTCAATACTCCCACAGCCATTCTTCTTTGCTCGTGTACATATAAGTAGAATGGTCGTGTGTGATCAGGTAGACCTAATGCTGGGGCACTCATCAAAGCCTTCTTCACATCTTCAAATGCCGTTTGCTGTTCTTGGGTCCATAGGAAGGGGTCGTGCTCTGTACCTTTGATAGCTGCGTACAGAGGTTTTGCCAGTATCGCATAGCTGGGAATCCATATCCTACAGAAGCCTGCTGCCCCCAAGAATTCTCGCACTTGTCTTCTATTCTTGGGTATTGGTATTTGGCAGACAGCTTCTTTTCTCTCTGGCCCCATAATCCTTTGACCTTCAGAGATATGGAATCCCAGATACTTGACAGTTGGCAAACACAACTGAGCCTTCTTCCTGGACACCTTGTATCCTGCCTTCCAGAGAATATGTAGTAGATCGTGCGTTGCTTGCTGACATTTTTCTTTTGTAACTGCTGCTATCAACAAGTCATCTACATATTGTAACAATACACATTCTCCTGGGATAGACTCGAAATCCAGTAGATCTTGACTTAGAGCTGAACCAAATAGGGTAGGTGAATTTTTAAACCCTTGGGGCAGTCTTGTCCAAGTCATTTGGCGTTTTGAGCCCGTTACAGCGTTCTCCCATTGGAAAGCGAAAATACATTGGCTTTCTGCGGCAATTCGGAGGCAAAAGAAGGCATCTTTGAGATCTAAGACTGTGAAGTAAGTAGCCCCGCCCGGAATTAAAGCAAGCAGGTTATATGGATTGGGTACAACTGGATGTATGCTAACAACCGCATCATTGACTGCTCTTAAGTCCTGTACAGGTCGATACTCATCTGTACCGGGCTTTTGAACAGGCAGCAATGGGGTGTTCCAGGGGGAAGTACAGAATTTTAGGATACCATACCGTATGAACTTATCCAGATAGGATTGGATGTTCTTCTTAGCCTTCTGCGGAATGTGATATTGTCTTAGGCTCACTGGATAAACCCCATGTTTCAGTTCAATTTTTATTGGTGGAATATTGCGGGCCAGTCCTGGTGGGTTGTTCTCTGCCCAAACTCCTGGTATGTTAAACAATGTCTCATCACTCCTAGGGTTTTGGCTAGTCAACACTGTATAAAGTCGCCACTCTTCTTCCTTTGGTACGGATAAAGTCATAATACCTGAAGGTCCATTAAACTTTAAGGATGTTGTTCCATTTGGTAGGAACGTAATCTGCGCTTGTAATTTTGATAGCATATCACGTCCCAGCAATTGGACTGGACATTCAGGCATATAAAGGAATTGGTGTTTTACTACGTGGCCTCCCAATGTACAGAGTCGACTTTTAAGAACCGGTTTTTCAGCACTTCTTCCAGTTGCTCCTATCACAGTAATAGTCCTTCCAGATGGAGGAGCAACTAGATTAGTCACCACTGAATGTTCAGCACCAGTGTCGATCATGAACGCACTCCTTTTCCCCCCTATTGATACATCGACCATAGGCTCCGCTCGACCAAGGGGGATGGAGCCCGGTCGGTATCAATAGTCCTCCATGACAGTGTCAGCCAATCCTACAAAGTCCCTACCTTCTCTATCGCGGGACCTTTGCGCTGCTGGAATATACCTGTCTTCCCTAACACTTCCTCTGTTCCCATTACTCCCTCTATAACCATTACTCCCTCCGGGGCCTCCTCTACCTCTCGCTCTACCTCTAAAGTTTCCGTAGCCTGCCCTGGGTTGGTCTCTCTCGTACTGCTCTCTTTGCGGACATTCGTTCCTCCAATGCCCTTCTTCCTTGCAATACGCGCATTGATCCCTACTCAAAGGCTCCCTACTCCATCTATTATTGCCTCTATCTGGGCCCCGTTTATCTACGCCTGCGATCGCTACCGCTAGCATATCAGCCTTTTTACGCATCTTGCGCTCCTCCTCTTTCTTGCTTTCTGTTTCCCTATTCATATAGACCTTATTAGCTACCTCCATTAGTTGGGAGATTGACATACCTGCAAACCCTTCTAACTTTTGTAGCTTGCGCTTAATATCTCCGTAAGCTTGGCTGACAAAGGCGGAGTTAACCATTCGGGAATTGTCTGCGTCTTCCGGATTAAAGGGGGTATACAAGCGGTATGCCTCCAATAATCGGTCATAAAAGACACTGGGCGCTTCATCGCTTTTCTGGATCACCTCAACTGTCTTTGACATATTAATAGCTTTCTTTCCTCCGGCTTTCATGCCAGCAATTATAGCGTCTCTATAGGCTCTGAGTTGAACCATATCAGCACCATTTACGTTCCAATCGGGATCGGTGTTGGGATAGTGTGTCGCGGCCCATGCTGCTGGATTGGCTTGGTTCAAAGCACGGGCTCTATCCTCTAATGCTTTAATGGCTGCTTGATTTATTCTTGTCCTTTCCTCATTGTTAAATAAAGTCATTAGTAACTGCTGGCAATCAGCCCATGTCGGATTATGCGTCTGTACTATTGAGGTGAACAGATCAGTCATAGCTTGTGGTTTCTCAGTATACGAGGAATTATGGGTCTTCCAGTTTAAAAGATCGGTTGTGGTAAATGGGACATATACGAAGACTGGGTCAGCGTGTGCCATTTGACCTGCGGCATCGATATAAGCTGACCCGGGATTCAGACGAAGAGGCATCTGATAGTGCTTTAATTGTTGGGCACCAGTCAACTGTCGGGTTTGGATGGGGCTACGTAGAGAGGCGTCAGTCATGGGTTCCGGTCGGGGAGAGATAGGGTATGGGGATGTGGGAGGTCGGTTTTGGGAAAAGGTCGTAAATAAAACACTTCGAGCCGAGCTAGATGAAGCTTGACCGGAAGTCTGAAGTGGCGCCAAATCAGGATATTCGTTTCTAATGGGGGTGGATTCTGGTTCCGGAAGGGGAGATTTAGTACGAGGGGGGGTGGATCCTGTACTGGAGGAGGAAGCGGAAGTGGATGAGGGTAATGAGGGGAGGGGTGCAGGACTTCCTGCGTTTGCGTCACTTCTTCTTAACGGAAAGTAAGGGGGCGGCAAAGGGATCTCGGACTCAGGGGGCGTGTCCAAAATGGGCCTAACACCAGTCCTAGTGGACGAGCAAGTCCTAGCTACCATGAGGCGACACTGCTCCTCGTGGCATGTCTGGAGCCATTTTGGCGAGTCATTTACGGCCTGTCTCCAACAGTCAATATAAGGAAACTGGCCGTAAAGTTCAGGCCTACCCGATACAGCCACGTGTAAGCGCTGTACCAGAGTTGGATCCAAACTGCCACGTGGCGGCCATGCCGCAACCAAAGTAGGCCACTCCCTAGTGCACAAAGTGACCAAACGTACAGGGGACATCTTAACCCCAAAATCACAAACTTTGAATCCCTTTTTAAAATTCTTAACCATACATCCTAAGGGATCCGGAATCGTTGACTGCGACGCACCCATACTTAACAATGGAACGTCGTCGACAACGAATACTATACACGCGTACTATTCAACAGTCACACCCGTTTCCTCTGGCAACAGCACCACGTGGTACGGTTACCAAGTGAAACGTACACAATAACAATAAACACTCAGGGAATTCCCGTACACACACAGCTGTTACACCAGTCACTATATAATCAATATTATGCCCTTTGGCGTAACTATACAGTCACCCACGCTATAATTCTCTATATACGAATTACCCGTCTATAACACACCCCAGTAACATCGTCTTTTACAAATAGCGGTTACAGTACGGTTAGCATAGGTCAAAGCACAAGTTAAGGTCACAATACAATTATTAGTGGTTATGGTGTTAAACATGCAATGGACGACAATGATTAGTACTTATTATATAATGTCAGTAAATATACAGGGTTATGGTACCGTGCACTATAATACAGCAACACACTATTAACACTCTCGCTAGACGGCTGAGCTCGCGCTATCTAACAAGATATACACTTTACTAAAACAATCGTTAACACATTTACAATTCCCAACTAAACTATTGGCCAGTACCTTGAATGGACTACCTAAAACTATATACACCCGTTTTGGTTAGCCACACTGCCCAATCACCACATATATAGCGAGCTAGAGAACCGAATTTACACAGGCGCCTCTTAGTCGCACTATCAAAAGTCTAGTGGGTTCCAAATTTACACGCCTTCCCACTTAGCCCAGATAGGATGAGAACTAGCGAACCGAATTTACACAGGCGCCGCTTAGTCTCCCGGTCCCTCCGACCTAGCGAACGTAATATACACCCTAGAACGCTAGTCTAGACAAGACACCGGTGTCCGGCTAGGGCTATCTTACACCAGGACCCCGCCTGACTAACCAAATCAAACGGTCTGACTAAAGAGCGTTCGATCGAGCGGTGCGCCTTCGCTCCTTCCCTCCGACAGAGGGGGCAGATACACAGATTCAAAACCCCTTTGGGCCTACCGCACAATCGGTATACCCCTAGTGGGTCCTGCCGTCTAAAACAGCAGTTGTCTTACCTCCTCGTTCCTGAACCTGAGTTCACACTCATCGACGGGGACACCCCAGCACTTCTCACGTAGAGGCCGATGATCTCCTGGACAACAGACCAGTGGCGCCGAGACGAAGGGAGGTCCACGCAGAAGTTCAGGGGTGCAGCCGTAGAGAACGTGGGCAAAGATAGACCGTCTCACGCCTCTGCCTCTCAGCTACCGTTGAACGATGAGCTTCCCGGCCAATGCACCAAATGATACCGGAGAAACTGACGGAAGCCAAGCACAGAGAGATGGACACAGGTTTCTTCAGGAAGGAAGAGATTCTTTATTGGATCACCGATCGGGACTCAGAGGGACTAGCGTCACCAAAATACAGCAAAGTCTGAGTACTGAATACATAGAGTACATTCCTTATATAGCACTGTAGCTCCTCCCACAATTAACTACACCCACACATACCCTTAACCTATTTACTAAATAGAGTCTAAACTCATCCATCCGGTCTAACCACGTGGCTCATCTGATACAAAGGAGAGGGACGCGTAATTCCAGTTCTTACATTCCTGCACCTGGTCAGTACAGTGATAACAGTATCTTAGCTACGTATAATTAACTAGCTGATACTACAAACACATATACATACATATGCCTTGTGGCAATCTTAGCCTGCTAAACTTGTATTTTACTGGAATTACATCACAGTAGTACTACTATATTGCTGTCCTCTGTCTGGCTTACTGTATATTCATAATTATATGACATATTCATTTTTATTACATATTTAGAGTCATGTGCAAAACCCTAAACATTTCCATTTATTACTACATGGGTTGCATGGGTATCTTGTTTCATGTTTTTTTGAGTATTCATTATAAGCCTGTTGAGTTTTTTTCATTTAATAGTGAGTTGTAGTGAGCTTACAGTCTACTTGTAATATTGAAGCCAAATTCTAAGAGAGAAAAAAATAAAACTCTTTAAAGTGAACCTATCATGCAAACTTTCACTTACCTGAAATCGCTTGGTGTAATCAATGTAAAATATATTGATTTTCTCAGTTTTCGTTTCGTGTAACACCCGCCCCGGGCCGTCCTCTGCACGTCCTCTGCACCTCCTCCGTTCCACCTGGACTCTTCTTTAATTTGCCATTCTTAGGACGCATCTCCTAGCAGGGCGAATCTTGTTGGTGATGTAGGTACAATGGCATCAGAATGAAAGGACATATATTTCCTAGCCCATGTGCTGTTGTTGCTATGGGTGGAGAGTAGATGGACCTCCTGTGGGGAGGTCTTTTCTGCTCTCCCTTGTCAGTCAATGTCTTGGCATTGACTGACAGCCTTGAGAAAACCTATTTTTAAATAGGTTTTTCTCCTCATCTATACATTTGTTAGCAAAACTGCTTGCACAATGTACAGAACAGAATCTTGAGAGACTACGGTTTGCCTATGCTCAGCTATGGACAAGAAGCCTGTTGAAAATAATTCTTTATCGAGCGTGGCTGCCAGTTCTTAAATTTAGGCTACCAAGCCCCCTCTGATTTCCCTGTGCCATTCCCTAACAGCAGTGGACTGGTTGTTTTGGACATCTCTAAGCTTTTCTCAAAGTGAAAGTTGCCATGTGTGGTTATATCTTGAAGTCCTTGATGTAGGAAGCTCCTGTTGTTCTGGTGATGATATATTATTTTTTTGGCTACTTAAAAAGGATAGGTCCTTATCCGTGTAACATTGAGAAAGCCTAGTAGTGGGCAAAATGTGTTAGTGTTGTTTTTTTACATTATTTTACTGATTTTATTATTTTGTTTACTAATAAAACTAGTTTTTACTTTATTTGGGCCTTCCTGATTGTATCTCAGAATATTTTACCTGGAGGGTCCCATACCTCAATTTCCTAGGTGGGGAAGATACCACCTAAGCTTTATAGGATTGAGCAACACTTCACTTTGCTCTCCTTTTGTGAGTATACCTCCTTTTATCCTTTTTATTTACTATTTATCCATATAGAGAGCACTGTTTTCGTTTTTTTTATTTCTCTGCTGATGTACCTTTGCAGCAGAAATAAAACGTACTGAAAGAAAACATCCCCAGCAACTGGTATCTGCTGCCCACCGCTGACAGGCCTAACAGACCTATACCAGCATATCCATAGACGGGGATCATACTGTCCAAGCAAATACATCTGGAGCTGATTTTAAGCTCTTGAAAATTGTTAGTGTATTTCTTTCTTTTCATCTAATATCACCAGCAATGAAATACTGCACTAGATTTCGTTTTGTCTTCTCATCATTTCATATCACCCTATACTCAATTGGATTTGAGTACATTACTGAAGGCACTGCTTCCCTACATCACATTTATGTACCGTATATACTCGAGTATAAGCCGACCCGAATATAAGCCGAGGCCCCTAATTTTATCCCAAAAAACTGGGAAAACTTATACTCGAGTATAAGACTAGGGTGGGAAATGCAGCAGCTACTGGTACATTTCTAAATAAAATTAGATCCTAAAAAAATATATTAATTGAATATTTATTTACAGTGTGTGTATAATGAATGCAGTGTGTGCGTATGTGTGTGTGTATGAGTGCAGCGTGTGTGTATAAATGCAGTGTGTGTATGAGTGCAGTGTGTGTGTGCATGAATGCAGTGTGTGTGTGTGCATGAATGCAGTGTGTGAATGCAGTGTGTGCAGGGCCGGTGCAAGGATATTTGCCGCCGTAGGCAAAAAAAAATTTGCCGCCCCCTCCCCCCCCATATGTCCTGACTTCCCCTCCTCCTCCCTCAGTGGTCCTTACCTCCCCACCCCTGTCTTCCTTCACTCCCCCCCCCAGTGGTCCTGACTCACCCCTCCCCTAGTGGTCCTTACCCTCCCCTCCCCTAGTGGTCCTTACTTCCCCCTCCCCTCCCATAGTGGTCCTTATCCCACCCCCTCCCTCTCATAGTGGTCCTTATCCCCCTTCTCCCTCCCATAGTGTTCCTTATCCCCCCCCATCCCTCCCATAGTGGTCCATATACCCCCCCATCCCTCCCATAGTGGTCCATATACCCCCCCCTCCCTCCCATAATGGTCCTTATACCCCCTCTCCCTCCCATAGTGGTCCTTATACCCCCCTCCCTCCCATAGTGGTCCTTATACCCCCCTCCCTCCAATAGTGGTCCTTATCCCCCCCCCTCCTCCCATAGTGGTCCTTATCCCCCCTCCCTCCCATAGTGGTCCTTATCCCCCCTCCCTCCCATAGTGGTCCTTATACCCCCCTCCCTCCCATAGTGGTCCTTATCCCCCCCTCCCTCCCATAGTGGTCCTTATACCCCCCCTCCCTCCCATAGTGGTCCTTATACCCCCCTCCCTCCCATAGTGGTCCTTATACCCCCCTCCCTCCCATAGTGGTCCTTATACGCCCCCTCCCTCCCATAGTGGTCCTTATCCCCCCCTCCCTCCCATAGTGGTCCTTACCCCCCCCCTCCCTCCCATAGTGGTCCTTACCCCCCCCCTCCCTCCCATAGTGGTCCTTACCCCCCCCCTCCCTCCCATAGTGGTCCTTATACCCCCCCTCCCTCCCATAGCGGTCCTTATACCCCCCTCCCTCCCATAGTGGTCCTTAACCCACCCCCCCCTCCCATAGTGGTCCTTATACCCCCCCCCTCCCATAGTGGTCCTTATACCCCTTTTTTTATTATTAATTTTTTTTTTCTTATTTTATTTATATTTTTTTTTTCGTCCCCCCTCCCTGCTTGATATATGGCAGGGAGGGGGGCTCTCCTTTCCTGGTGGTCCAGTGGCAGTTCAGTGGGGGGGAGAGGGGGGCTGGCAGAGCTGTACTTACCTGTCCTGCAGCTCCTGTCAGCTCTCTCCTCCTCTGCGCCGTCCGTTCTGCTCTTCTGTCAGCTTACACTGTAAGTCTCGCGAGGGCCGCGGCTCTCGCGAGACTTACACTGGGAGCTGACCGAGGTGCTGAACGGACGGCGCGGAGGAGGAGAGAGCTGACAGGAGCTGCAGGAAAGGTAAGTACAGCTCTGCCAGCCCCCCTCTCCCCCGGTCTGTATTATGGCAATGCAAATTGCCATAATACAGACTCTGACTCGAGTATAAGCCGAGTTGGGGTTTTTCAGCCCAAAAAATGGGCTGAAAAACTCGGCTTATACTCGAGTATATACGGTAATTGATGCCTAATTGGTGGGTTCTCTAGAAGTCTGTATCACTGTATTTACCCCTATACTATATTGCTGCTGTCTTTCAATTTTTTTTACATTTTTTTTTTTTGCACTTTTTATTGTTGGATCTCTCATTACGGAGTTTGGTATACTCTTTTCGAAGATAAATTGACAATCGTTTGACAATCTGGACACTTAATGGTTTAACACTTTAAATGACCTAGTATATAATCTACTGGTTATAAAATCTCTTACTGTATAAAATGTACAGTTACTATGTATGTCTTAGCGGAACATCACCATTGTTGTTGTGGCTATGGTGCTTGGAGTAACATTTTAATTTTAACTTTGTAACTTTTATTTATACAGTTTTGAATATTTCTTTTTGAGCAATAGGATACAGAATGTATAATCTGACCATGGTTTTTCATCAGACAGTATTGATAGACATTAATCTAGAGGTCTTTTTTCTTATCCCTTCAATTTTTGGTTTTTTAATGTATGTAATGAAGGCCTTTTTACTCTTGATCAAATTTAAATTTTTAATAAACTTTACCCAAGTAGGATTTGCGTCTTATCTCACTGGGCAGATTTAAAAAAACAAAACTCCATGGTGAACTAATGTAAAATAAAGCTCAAATGAGTTGCTGGAAATGGGATATTTCTGCTTGACTTGTCACCATAACAGCATTTATTCGAGAATAGAATTAGCAGTTTGCATTTTAAGATCCCCTTTGTGCTGTTGCCAAAAAAGGGCAGAAATGATTGGACTGGATATTTATGTAAACACTGAAGACAAACACACAACGCAAATGGACTTGTTTTTCTGCCAGTTAAAGGGCACATTGAGCATGGGCATGTAATTACCAGAATTGCGATACAAACACTATCTGTGTACCGTTTTTGTTAAATCATTTGCTAATAATCGTAAATTGAGCTCTACCAAAATAACCAGTTACAACACAGTCTTGTTCTTAGAAATTAAGAAAAATTGCAGGTGCTATTCCTACATAAACCAACAGACCAAACTGGGCCATATTAAAAATGGAAAACAGAAAGGCATCTCAATCCGTTCCGATTTGATTGTAACATTTTATTCCATTATTAACTTTTCAGCAGATTAGATTAGGAGTGGGGGGTGGATGGGATATACTAGGTAGTAGGCATGTGCATGGGGAAAATTTTCGGTTCGGCATTCCGAAATTCGGAATTTTCGCAATTCGGGAATTCGGCATCTTCGGAACTTCGGCATCTTCGGAACTTCGGCATCTTCGGAACTTCGGCATCTTCGGAACTTCGGCATCTTCGGAACTTCGGCACTTCGGCATCTTCGGCACTTCGGCACTTCTATATTTCGGGACTTCGGCACTTGTAGTGCAGCCGCTTAGTAGATAACTCCCTAATTCCCACGGTATTAGGGGGTTATCTACCAAAAGGCTGAAAGACCTAAATTGGTCTTTCAGACAAATTTACTAATACTAAGTAAAAATGACTTAGTATTAGTAAATTTTGCCCCTACTCGCTATACCGCGAGTAGGGGCATGTCTAGTAAACAGTGAGCAGCCGGGTGTGGGCCCTAAAGTAAAACGATGGGGGGGACCTATTGTCCTCCCCCGGGCCCCCACCCCTGAGCGGTGGGTGGGGGCCCTAAATACTAATAAAGGCGGGGCTAATGTCCTTCCCCCTGGCCACCACCCCTGAGCAGTGGGTGGGGGCCCTAAATCCTAAAAAGGGACTTCGGAACTTCGACACTTCGGAAATTCGGCATCTTCGGCTCTTCAGCACTTCGGAACTTAAGTAATTCGGACATTCGGAAGTACCCGAATGTCTGAATTGCCCGAAATTCGTCCAAATTAATATTCGGACCGAAACGAATTGCACATGTCTACTAGGTAGATGCAAACATGTAACAGAAGATATAAGTGGTGTGATCAAACAAACCCTGTTCTCTGTTTTTCCTTCAAAGTCTACTTCCTAACAGCTCACTGTAGAGTCATGAGAGCCGACTTCCAAAATCTTGGCTAAAATTGCTTATTTTGGGAGAAAAATAACCAGTTTGAGACCAGTTGGAGATTTTTAATTCCTGTTTTTCTACTGTAGCATACCGGTAATTGCACATTACCACAATTTAAAGTATTGTTAATAATCTCCCCAAACCTTTTAAAAAAAAAAAAAAATAAAAAAAATTCTGCTCTTTCCCTTCTTTTTATGTTTAGTGGGACTCTTTCCTTGATTACAGAATAAAATCAGTTTTAATGAAAGAATTATATCTACACGTTGTGCTTGCAGAAATATAGGCTATCTAGCATTGCCATATACTCATCCTGGATGGTAGCTGCACTCTGGTCCCCTTGGTGTTTAAATACCTGCACCTCCAGCAGCAGCTTCTGTAATTTTGGTCCTGAGAACATAGCATTGTGGGACTGATTGCCATTGATTCTGGGCTGAGTATGGACACTCATGTTCTGTGCAGGTTAACTGCAGATAGTGTTGATACGGAATGTTTAGGTTGAGATGTTATTAATTTGGGTTGTTGGCATCTCCCACCAAACGTTTTAACTTGGCAAAACCCATTCAGCAAAATCAAAGCAGTTTTCTCTTTAACTCTTATGGACCCCCTAGTTTCAAAGATGAGGTAGATAGGATAAAGCAGCTTAGAGGAATGGAAGAGTTGATTGCCTGTGACAGGACAACACAGGCATAGCACGCTCATTGCACATCTCAATGCTGTGGCTAGGTTTGCAGAGTTGTGAGAATTTGCAGATGTGTGTCTTCATTCTTACTCTGATAAGCCTTTTCATCATCTCGAAGATGCAGTAGGAGTCTTCATTAATCAACCTTTGTCTGTTAGTAAACATTCGTGACTCTGTTTCCCACACATGAAAACGACCATATGTTGCAAAGCCTTGCATAAATTACCCATACCCAAGTATAACGATTCAACCTCCATCCATTGAGTTTCTGGAACTTGTTGCAGCTCCATGGAGTAACATACCTCTCCCTATTTAGGATGGACAGTTCTTATTTTTTGCCAAAATCACTCTGTCCCTTTTTTCTAGCAGTTCCATATTGTTGGAGCGTCTGAGTGTATAACCAAGCTCCTCAGCAATCATGCTCAAAGCAATGTGTTTTTAAACTACAATAAATGTGTTCAGAAATCACTCTGTGATTATGATAAATTAAATACATGATCTAAATTACTTTTTAATTCCATAAATTATTATTAAATCACCTACAATTTCTCAGAACCGCCCTGTCCCTGTCCACACCCCTATTCTGACCCCCAAAATTAAAGTGTCCCTGTTTGTCCTTTATTGGTCTATGTCCTCTTGAAATTTGGGAGATATGCAGTAATGGTAAGACTATTGTACTTTAATGTAATGCAAATTTTCCTGATCTCAACCTTTATGAATTCAAATTATTCCTTTCTTTACTGGTGTGAACCTTGTCTAATAGCATATTTCCCCTGGCATCTAACATGTGCTAATGTAAACGGCTCTTTAATTCTACATCCAAGGTTCATATCGGCAGATCTTGCTATTCTAGACGAGCATACAGCCTTCTAACATTAGTATTTAATACCTATTTTAGAGGAACATGACTCGCACTGCCTGCAAGTGCATTGATCATTTCTTAGCTTTAATCCCAATTATGCCAAATGTTTTTTTTTTTTTTGTGTGTCTTTAAGTCCACGATCATGTCTGTGTTTTGGGAATTTCAATTTGCAGCTTCGTCTTTAGAATGTGCACTTGAAGTGCTACAGGCTTTAGATCGGTATAGGGTTTTCCAAGATTGTATCCACATTAATTTACCTCTTTCGTTCGCTCTCATTAAGTTCAAACTAATGTGAAACAGGAAGGGGATCCTGCTCTGTCCGTAGCTTCTGAGAAGGGTGAATTTTATCATGGCGAAAACGTGTCAGGCGAAGGAGCTGCTTTGTCAGCCACCCAGTCAGAGCATGGTCATTTAATATTTTATAGCCAGTTTGTGTTTATTGCCTTCCTTCACAATTATTATGGAATGATCTATCAGGCTTACTAATATTTTTACCAGCGGGTCTGTGGACAAACTTTTTTCTCTTCTCGTTCGATCAATGACACTCTGGTGTTGATCTTTGTGGGAGATCTACAGAAATGCCCTAGAGTGGATTTACATAACGGACATCTTTTTTTTGACATGCTGCCTTTTTTTTTGGCAGACTTATCCCTTGATCTGGGACTTTTCCCTTGATCTGGGACTTTTGGGAGGTATGCCCCCTTTACTGCAAAATTCATGTCAATCGCTCTACGATCTATCATCTCTCAACCCACTCACCTTCTGCTATCTCATTCGTTTACATTCTGTATTCCCATCATAGTACCCATCTCCCAGACCTCTAATTGTCCTTTCCCCGAAATCGATCTGACATTTTGCCTAAATACATGCTATTCCTGACTGTATAATCATTTACTAATCAAGGTATGAAATGTTAAAAACAATAAGCCATAGGGGAACTGTGATTTATCAGCACTCCTTCTTTAGCACACAATTTGGCTTTGGGTCAAATATACAGAATATTCTTTTCTTTGCCAGATATTATTGATGGTGTTCTATTGCTGTTGAAGTGACATCAGTAATATAAATGTGTCTCTTTAACGGTACAGTATGACTGCTGTGCTCAGAAGAAAAATGTTACGAAAAAAAACCCCTACTCTTTCAGTGAGAATGCAATACTTAGTCTCGGTTGGAAATCCTGTCCATTTATTCTACATCCATTTAGACCTTATTTGTGTATTCAAAGGCTTCCCTCCTGCCAACAACAATTTGTATTTGGAAAGCATCCTTTCCACGCACATAACCTATTTAATTTTTTTTTTCATGGCAAAATGTATGTTGTCCAATAATTAGTCTTAACTACCTCCACTGGAACTCTTTAAGACTTACTTAGAAAAGTCTTCTGGTTTGACTGCTAAGGTACACTGCTTTAGGGGGTTCTTTTTTTTCTTAATGTCTGCTACTTCGAGGGAGACAAAAATTTTCGTTGACCTGCACAACAAAACAACTAATGACGAATGACTGCTGTTTTAGGAAATGAATGCGGTTTTTGATTTCTTTGTGATTTGAATTGATGGATTAGAAATTGTCTGTAATGGCATTGCAGTGAATTTTAATGGGGTTTTTTCACAGCGAGGACTTGTCTTCTTTACCAAACCAAGCTACAAAGCCTTTATCAAGCTGAAGTCCAACTTTGTTGTTAGCTTTACCCTGCTGTGAGTGTGCAACAGTGTTATTTATTGGTGACCTACAGACGTTAAGCCCTTATTACTTCAGTGTGGGTTGGTTTCTCTAAGAGGACCTTTTCTGGCAGGTTGGACTATAGAAACCTCTTTGAGTTTAGCTACTGTGTATAGTCAACTGATGAACCATCGATTGACATACCTTTTGAGCTTCAGGTATACACCCAATGTTGCTCTGTCATGCATGGAGTGGTGTCATGTGAACTGTTATAGAATTGATACCAACGCTTTTCAAGCATAATCAGCTGTTGTCTGGAGCTGTTGTCTCCTAGGAGGTCAACACATGGTTTCACTTTCAACCAGATGGTAACTTACTCTAGAAATTTTTAATCTTCTGCTCTGTAAATTGAACTTTAATCACACAGAGTAGGCAGGGCCAGTGCAAGGATTTTTAGCTACACAGGCGAAGGTGCATTTTGCCGCCCCCCACCCCCCTTTAAAAAATGCATCTTCACCTGTGTGTCTTGTTGTAACCCCCCCCCCCTTTTGAATTTCTTGCCCCTTTTGGGCTCTAGTGTATTTTATTCCACTTTTTAACATGCCTTACAACCCCTTTGTGTCTTGCGTCCCCCCCCAAACCCTTCGTGTGTCTCATTCTTACCTCAGCCCCTTTCGGTGTCTCGTTCTTACCCCAGCCCCTTTCGGTGTCTTTCTTACCCCAGCCTCTTTCGGTGTCTTTCTTACCCCAGCCCCTTTCGGTGTCTCTTTCGTACCCCAGCCCCTTTCGGTGTCTCTTTCGTACCCCAGCCCCTTTCGGTGTCTCTTTCGTACCCCAGCCCCTTTCGGTGTCTCTTTCGTACCCCAGCCCCTTTCGGTGTCTCTTTCGTACCCCAGCCCCTTTCGGTGTCTCTTTCGTACCCCAGCCCCTTTCGGTGTCTCTTTCGTACCCCAGCCCCTTTCGGTGTCTCTTTCGTACCCCAGCCCCTTTCGGTGTCTCTTTCGTACCCCAGCCCCTTTCGGTGTCTCTTTCGTACCCCAGCCCCTTTCGGTGTCTCTTTCGTACCCCAGCCCCTTTCGGTGTCTCTTTCGTACCCCAGCCCCTTTCGGTGTCTCTTTCGTACCCCAGCCCCTTTCGGTGTCTCTTTCGTACCCCAGCCCCTTTCGGTGTCTCTTTCGTACCCCAGCCCCTTTCGGTGTCTCTTTCGTACCCCAGCCCCTTTCGGTGTCTCTTTCGTACCCCAGCCCCTTTCGGTGTCTCTTTCGTACCCCAGCCCCTTTCGGTGTCTCTTTCGTACCCCAGCCCCTTTCGGTGTCTCTTTCGTACCCCAGCCCCTTTCGGTGTCTCTTTCGTACCCCAGCCCCTTTCGGTGTCTCTTTCGTACCCCAGCCCCTTTCGGTGTCTCTTTCGTACCCCAGCCCCTTTCGGTGTCTCTTTCGTACCCCAGCCCCTTTCGGTGTCTCTTTCGTACCCCAGCCCCTTTCGGTGTCTCTTTCGTACCCCAGCCCCTTTCGGTGTCTCTTTCGTACCCCAGCCCCTTTCGGTGTCTCTTTCGTACCCCAGCCCCTTTCGGTGTCTCTTTCGTACCCCAGCCCCTTTCGGTGTCTCTTTCGTACCCCAGCCCCTTTCGGTGTCTCTTTCGTACCCCAGCCCCTTTCGGTGTCTCTTTCGTACCCCAGCCCCTTTCGGTGTCTCTTTCGTACCCCAGCCCCTTTCGGTGTCTCTTTCGTACCCCAGCCCCTTTCGGTGTCTCTTTCGTACCCCAGCCCCTTTCGGTGTCTCTTTCGTACCCCAGCCCCTTTCGGTGTCTCTTTCGTACCCCAGCCCCTTTCGGTGTCTCCTTCTCTACCACAGTCTCTCTGTGTGGCTCTTTTTCCCCTCAGTCCATTTTGTTTCCCTCCCCTTCAAATCCCTTTGTGTGTCTTTTCTCCCAAGCCACAGGCACAGTTTTTCAGGCACATAGTCAGTCATACAGGTACACTGCCATGCAAACACAGAAATAATCCTACAGAGACATACAGACACGATAAGTTCAGTTGAATATATCGCTATTGCATAAACAATCATTTGAAGGATTGACTTTTGATGGAGCCCATATATGGACTCTGACCGGTATGTGTATCACAGGGATTTAAGGATATTAAGTGCATTGGACTGGACCTTCTATGTTGTAGTGTTATACTGTAGAGACTGTCCCATCTGCTCCGTTCACTTGTAATTGTTTTCTGTATATTAAATGCTCCTCTTTTATTGGTTATGTTATGGGTTTTTGCATACCTTTCTTTTGTTTGTACTTTCTTTTAACATTTTGTTGTCACAATGATTGCAAGTGCCAATTTTCTTGATCCTGATAGAACTCTCTAAACATTTTTTGCAATGATATTTCTCATCTCTATTATTTTGAACCTGGACTGCTTTCGGTATAAAGCGCTTGCATCATTAGTCAAATAATGATGCTATTTGCATTCTATTGTATCTTTGTAGAAGCACACAGGCTTTCATCATTTCATTGCATATTTTGATTTAAGCGAGCCATCTGTCTACTCCCCCCACATTTTCTTGCTCTCTGTATTTCTTTTTGCTGAATCCTGATCTGGTGGATAGTTCCCCTGGGGCATTTCATTTTCTGTAGACAAAATAAAAGTTTACTTTCCAGATCTAAAATGATGTGAGTGTTGTGTGTTCTTGTAAAAGAAAGAGTTATGGGCATTTATTTCTGTGGTGAATTCGGAGAAAACCAAAAGCCAAATTTTTTTATTTTTTTTTAGCTGCCCCCTTTAAATATAAGGAGTGCCAGCATAGACCTTAGATGGATTAAGAGTTGGATGATGACTAGATTAGGAATCCATGAAGAATAAGTGTATCACAAATTGGTGCTGGGCAGCAGTCTGTTTTGGGGTAAACAATGATGGAACCCTAAATGCAAAATCAATCAACAAATGGAGGTGGTTTTCAGTTAAACTAGAATTGGTGATCATGAAAACAATCAAGGTTAAATCCAGATAGCACCTACCACAGAGGGTACAAGGAAAGCCAGCCTTGCCCAAATGCCAGTATAGGCCATGGAAATACAAGTTTCAATGTTCCTTTACGAAGTCCCACAAGTGAAAGTTTCGGCCAACAACACAGCCATTATCACACGATCAAATTGTTGCTGCTTTCCACTTATAGAACTTCCACTTGTCTAACACATGCTAGATAGTTTGAATGAAAAGTTCTAGTTGGTGTCTAGTTGACGATTCTTTGTATATGTATGGATAGTGGTCTACGTACAACCTCTCCCATGACAAAAGCAATATATCTGCAGTCTTTAACAGGCCATACAAGGTTGAACGTCAATGCGTGCCTACGTTCTCTCACATACAAGTTCTTATCTGTCCCTGTAAGTTAGTTATCACTGACACATACAGCATCACTCGGGCTCTCATTGACTCATACAGATAGTTATACTCTGACACATACAGGAACCCCACTCTCTGACACATACAGGAACCCCACATCCTCGACACACACAGGATCCACACTCTCTGACACATACAGGATCCACACTCTCTGACACACACAGGATCCACACTCTCTGACACACACAGGATCCACACTCTCTGACACAAACATGATCCACACTCTCTGACACACACATGATCCACACTCTCTGACACACACAGGATCCACACTCTCTGACACACACAGGATCCACACTCTCTGACACACACAGGATCCACACTCTGACACACACATGATCCACACTCTCTGACACATACAGGATCCACACACTCTGACACATACAGGATCCACACTCTCTGACACACACATGATCCACACTCTATGACACACACAGGATCCACACTCTCTGACACACACAGGATCCACACACTCTGACACATACAGGATCCACACACTCTGACACATACAGGATCCACACTCTCTGACACACACAGGATCCACACTCTCTGACACACACAGGATCCACACTCTCTGACACACACAGGATCCACACTCTCTGACACACACAGGATCCACACTCTCTGACACATACAGGATCCACACACTCTGACACATACAGGATCCACACACTCTGACACATACAGGATCCACACACTCTGACACATACAGGATCCACACACTCTGACACATACAGGATCCACACTCTCTGACACACACATGATCCACACTCTATGACACATACAGGATCCACACTCTCTGACACACACAGGATCCACACTCTCTGACACACACAGGATCCACACTCTGACACACACAGGATCCACACTCTCTGACACACACAGGATCCACACTCTCTGACACACACAGGATCCACACTCTCTGACACACACAGGATCCACACTCTCTGACACACACAGGATCCACACTCTCTGACACACACAGGATCCACACTCTCTGACACACAGGATCCACACACTCTGACACATACAGGATCCACACACTCTGACACATACAGGATCCACACTCTGACACATACAGGATCCACACTCTCTGACACACACAGGATCCACACTCTCTGACACACACAGGATCCACACTCTCTGACACACACAGGATCCACACTCTCTGACACACAGGATCCACACTCTCTTACAAATAGCCACACTCTCTAACACAGGGGCTCTCAACCCAATCCTCAATGACCCTCGAACTGTCCAGGATTTAGGGATTACCCTGCTGTGTCTAATGTGTTTTTAGGGTGGGGGGGAACAAACACTTTAGACACAACTGGGTAATCCCTAAATCCTGGACTGGTAGGGGGTCCTTGAGGACTGGGTTGAGAACCCCTGCATCTAACACATACAGAACACCCTCAGATTCAGGGATTCTGACATGTACAGAAACTTACTCATTCTGTCTGATACGTACAGAAACTATCTGATTCTCCCTGAAACATACAGGAACCCCACTCTCTAAGTATAACTTACAACTTATATTCAACACTCTGCGCATTAAAAATTACATTTTTGGGGATTCAGAATGGTTTGGTGTAGAATGTTTTCAGCAGCGACAATCGCTTAATTACCAAAATAACCGTTATTACTTTTGAATATAATTCTCTCCCCTCTCCCCCATTCTATTCTGTACTCTTAAACGAAAAGTCCTTTTAAATGGTAGTATTTCTGCTGTTCTGTTTTGCTCTGTAATTTTTTTTGTAATTTGACCGTAATATTTTGTGCTCCATGTACTTCATGTTCTTTTTAAATATTAAACTTAAGATTTCTACCCTGCTGATAGACTGAAAGAGCAGAATGTTTTCTGCATGAGGAATAATTGGCATAGTAAAACTCCTCTGTGCGTAGCCCAAAGAAGTGAGTAAGGATAGAGAATTATTTTTATATTTCTCAATTATTTTTTTAATCTTTATTTTCTCAGCTTTGTTCTACCCCTTTAATTATTGCAAGAAATATAATCTATTACTTACGCACATAAGAAATGTATTCATATTACTTCAGATTATTTGATTTAAAAGTCAGTGGCGGCTGGTGAGGTGGTGGGGCTCTAGATTGTACAGTAAAGTATACTTCTCCAGCTCATTGTACAGTTTATATTTCTATACCCATCTAAATGTTTTGTTCTCGTTCACACTATTTGTGGCAGACGTCTGTTAAGCAATGTAAGCTACTTAAAGGGTTTCTCCAAACCTTTTTTGTGGTTATTAGAATAATGCTGTCAGGGTCTTACCTGAGGTGGGAGTCTGGTAAGCAGAGATTTGTGCTCACCCTTGCAGATCTATACAGTCAAAGGTGATGAGGTTAGAAACCACCAGGACTGTGAATCTGTGCACGGAGGCAGGGCATGAAAGGTGCTCCAATTCGCAGTACAGACAAGGACACAAGCAGAAGGATCGTCGAGGATAAGCCAAAGTCAGAGGATGCCAGAGATCAGGATCAACAAGGAGGGAAGCCAAAGTCAGGAGCCGGGGTCAGTCTGGAGAACAAGTATCCGGAGACAAAACAGGAACAACTCACGATCACCAGAATCAAAGAATTGACCAGGTTCCCAGGGCAAGGCCGTATTTAAATACCCGGTTGATTATCTGCCTCAGGTGAAGCACAGGTATCAGCCACAGATGGAGTCCAGCCCCCTAGTGCTGCAGACAAAGCCAGGAATAACAAAAATAGAACATATTCAGAAGAACAGAATCTGCTGTGGCTTAGAGGCAGTATAGCAGACCCAGGACATGAAGGACGCAGGTTCAGATTCCCTGTTGGGCACTTCTGGGACAACCACGTCTGGCCGTCTGGATGTCACGATGAGAACCATGACAAATGCCCTGTTGGTATTATTCTATATGTCGGCCCCCACTCCTCTAAGGTCTACTTACCGTAATTCAGCATCACGGGAGCTGTACTGAGGTCCGATCAAACGCTTCTCTAAACCATTTTACCAGCTCATGGCACATGCAGAGGGAGGGAAAATAGGGGAGTTAAAAAATATAAATAAAAAATAAGTGTAACTTTCCCCATGCGCACAAGTGCCAATAACTCTGGATGTGCAGTGTTTCCCGACCAATACCCCCACGAACCACTTTTAAAAGCAGAAGTTAGGGAGTTAACCCTTTAATATTCACATATTTCCACAAGAAAGATAACATTTAAGGTAATATATTTCAATTATTATGGGATACATTTGTATGCTTTATATTTACAGGGTTCTCTCAAAGTTCCCCTGCCATGTGGATAAATTGCTGCATTATTAGGTCTGTTGTATGCAGAGCAACCATTTTTGTTTGTTATCCTCTCTTTTAACATGTCTTTCAGTTTACCTTCTCCCCATCTTTCTCTTAATGTGTATCATACTCCCCTGGCCCCTTTGTGTGTGTGTCTTACTTCTCTCAGCCCCTTTGTGTGTATGTTTCTCCCCCAGACCCTTTGTGTGTCTTTCTCACGCTATCATTAATGTGCATATTAAAATTCTGGCCAAGCCTAATCTAGAATCATATTACTGTCATCATATGGGTTGGACATTGCTTGAGTGTAAAATATTCAGGGTACATTGATAATCGGTCAAATAAAAAGCAAAGTCCGAACATTGGTGTTCTAACAAGGTGAAACAGAGCATAGGAGTTCGGTTTCTGTCAGTTTAGAATTCAGAGATACCTACGGTAAATATAAAGATAAAAAAAGTTAGAAAAAAAAAACATGTGTGGGTCTGTACGTTGGGTCTGGAAATACCTTTCCCTAACTTGTTTATTTAGGATGTGTTACTTAGGAATGTATTATACAATAAAGCCTTTTCTGTTTGTTAATCATATGCAAGAAGAGTTTAGATTTTTTTTTCTTTCTTCAAATACAAAAGTATAGCAAATGATCGTAATACATACAATAATATTGTAAAGAGAAGGTTGGACAATCTTTTCAATTACATTAGTGAGATCACTAAGTTTAGATTTTTTTTTTAGAGTAGATCACACTGGGGCCATATAAACTCTGCCCTTCCTTCTGGTAGCTATTTTAGTAACTGTTGGCCTCCATTTTCCCTAGAGTTGCTCCACCTTTGGCTTGAACTGTGTAAGACTGGGTTTGCTGTTGGGAGTTATGGAACGTGTATTTCTGAGACCTCATGTGATGTTTCTTATGTCTAAGTCACCCTGTACCCATTATAGATACAGTGTGTATCATTGTTATTTGTTAAATGTCTTGTATGCTCTCCTGTCTTGCTGATGCTCTCTGCCAAATTTTGGATTTGGCTTTGTAGCTGTGCAGTGCCACCTGTTAGTTGTGAAGATCTTGCAAGCCTCTACAGTGCTATCTATTGGTTGTGAAGATTTTGAAACCGCTACGTGCACTACCTGAATAGCAAGGCTCATCAATTTGCATGTTTAGATAGAGTTGCATATTATGGTTTATGTAGGCAGAGGATGCATTTCTTGCCAGTGTTAGTCTTCCCTACCTTTTTATAGTATTGTATTGTATATGATTATGCTTTATGTATTGAATTGAGTGTGTCACCATAAGTGTAATGTGGATAGGGACAAGTCCTGAGTGTACATAAAATATTGTGTGCTAGTTCCTAATGGGAACCTGTCTGGTTGGTTTGGGGATGCTAGTAACCGTTTTTAAACCGTTTGCTGGCTGCACTGGTCTCTGTTCATGGTGACATGTGAAGAAAGAGCTAGGCTTGAGAGCCACAAGGCAGTAGTTGGAGGCACCTCAGGCAGAAGTGTTGATACCATTCCTGAGAGTGAAGATGCAGATGGGAAGTCCAGAGGAAGGAGAGCTATATTTTCTGCAGCCTGGTTTGGTGTAAAAGGTCCTCAGAAACCCCAGTTAAGCTTCAACGACTGGGTCTGAAGTGCTCCAGAGTCCCTTGATAGCAGCGAGGAAGCTTACCTGGTAGAGGTACTCAGTCGAGGAGCTCCTTTACACCACCCTTTTAATGTACTATCTTGTTCAGGGCCGGTGCAAAGATTTCTGCTGCCCTAGGCAAAGATCCATTTTGCCGCCCCCTCATGTCACTCACTCACTGACAGACACACACACACTCACTGGCACACATACACTCACTCACTGGCACACATACACTCACTCACTGGCACACATACACTCACTCACTGGCACACATACACTCACTCACTGGCACACATACACTCACTCACTGGCACACATACACTCACTCACTGGCACACACACTCACTCACTGGCACACACACTCACTCACTGGCACACATACTTACTCACTGGCAGTCATACACTCACTCACTGGCAGTCATACACTCACTCACTGGCACACATACACTCACTCACTGACAGACATGCACTCACTCACTGACAGACATGCACTCACTCACTGACAGACATACACTCACTCACTGACAGACATACACTCACTCACTGACAGACATACACTCACTCACTGACAGACATACACTCACTCACTGACAGACATACACTCACTCACTGACAGACATACACTCACTCACTGACAGGCATACACTCACTCACTGACAGGCATACACTCACTCACTGACAGGCATACACTCACTGACAGACATACACTCACTCACTGACAGACACACACTCACTCACTGACAGACACACACTCACTCACTGACAGACACACACTCACTCACTGACAGACATACACTCACTCACTGACAGACATACACTCACTCACTGACAGACATACACTCACTGACAGGCATACACTCACTGACAGACATACACTCACTGACAGACACACACTCACTCACTGACAGACACACACTCACTCACTGACAGACATACACTCACTCACTGACACACATACACTCACTCACTGACACACATACACTCACTCACTGACACACATACACTCACTCACTGACACACATACACTCACTCACTGACACACATACACTCACTCACTGACACACATACACTCACTCACTGGCACACATACACTCACTCACTGACAGACATACACTCACTCACTGACAGACATACACTCACTCACTGACAGACATACACTCACTCACTGACAGACATACACTCACTCACTGACAGACATACACTCACTCACTGACAGACATACACTCACTCACTGACAGACATACACTCACTCACTGACAGACATACACTCACTCACTGACAGACATACACTCACTCACTGACAGACATACACTCACTCACTGACAGACATACACTCACTCACTGACAGACATACACTCACTCACTGACAGACATACACTCACTCACTGACAGACATACACTCACTCACTGACAGACATACACTCACTCACTGACAGACATACACTCACTCACTGACAGACATACACTCACTCACTGACAGACATACGCTCACTCACTGACAGACATACACTCACTCACTGACAGACACATACACTCACTGACAGACACACACATACACTCACTGACAGACAGACACACACACTCACTGACAGACAGACACACACACTCACTGACAGACAGACACACACACTCACTGACAGACAGACACACACACTCACTGACAGACAGACATACACACTCACTGACAGACAGACATACACACTCACTGACAGACAGACATACACACTCACTGACAGACAGACATACACACTCACTGACAGACAGACATACACACTCACTGACAGACAGACATACACACTCACTGACAGACAGACATACACACTCACTGACAGACAGACATACACACTCACTGACAGACAGACATACACACTCACTGACAGACACACACATACACTCACTGACAGACACACACATACACTCACTGACAGACAGACACACACACTCACTGACAGACAGACACACACACTCACTGACAGACAGACACACACACTCACTGACAGACAGACACACACACTCACTGACAGACAGACACACACACTCACTGACAGACAGACACACACACTCACTGACAGACAGACATACACACTCACTGACAGACAGACATACACACTCACTGACAGACAGACATACACACTCACTGACAGACAGACATACACACTCACTGACAGACAGACATACACACTCACTGACAGACAGACATACACACTCACTGACAGACAGACATACACACTCACTGACAGACAGACATACACACTCACTGACAGACAGACATACACACTCACTGACAGACAGACATACACACTCACTGACAGACAGACATACACACTCACTGACAGACAGACATACACACTCACTGACAGACAGACATACACACTCACTGACAGACAGACATACACACTCACTGACAGACAGACATACTCACTCACTGACAGACAGACATACACACTCACTGACAGACAGACATACACACTCACTGACAGACAGACATACACACTCACTGACAGACAGACATACACACTCACTGACAGACAGACATACACACTCACTGACAGACAGACATACACACTCACTGACAGACAGACATACACACTCACTGACAGACAGACATACACACTCACTGACAGACAGACATACACACTCACTGACAGACAGACATACACACTCACTGACAGACAGACATACACACTCACTGACAGACAGACATACACACTCACTGACAGACAGACATACACACTCACTGACAGACAGACATACACACTCACTGACAGACATACACACTCACTCACTGACAGACATACACACTCACTCACTGACAGACATACACACTCACTCACTGACTGACAGACATACATACACACTGACAGACAGACATACACACTCACTGACAGACAGACATACACACTCACTGACAGACAGACATACACACTCACTGACAGACAGACATACACACTCACTGACAGACAGACATACACACTCACTGACAGACAGACATACACACTCACTGACAGACAGACATACACACTCACTGACAGACAGACATACACACTCACTGACAGACAGACATACACACTCACTGACAGACAGACATACACACTCACTGACAGACAGACATACACACTCACTGACAGACAGACATACACACTCACTGACAGACATACACACTCACTCACTGACAGACATACACACTCACTCACTGACAGACATACACACTCACTCACTGACTGACAGACATACATACACACTCACTGACTGACAGACATACATACACACTCACTGACTGACAGACATACATACACACTCACTGACTGACAGACATACATACACACTCACTGACTGACAGACATACACACACTCACTGACTGACAGACACACACACACTCACTGACTGACAGACACACACACACTCACTGACAGACACCCACTGACAGACACACATTCAAACACATATTCACTGACACACAGACTCACACAATTTTATTTTTTGAGGCCCATCTAGCCTCCCTACATCCTTGGAGTCCAGTGTGGGGTATCTTCTCACTCCTCCCGCCCGCATTTTAGTATGCCAGGGACGGAAAGACGTCATATTCCGGCTCCCGGCATCACAGAGGGTGCGCGATGGAGGAGTGGGAAGCTGCAAGAACAGCCTCCCTCGCCACCTGGCTTCTTCTCCCCCTCTCCTCCGGTCACTGGGATTTGTTGGCAGGAGTGGGGGTAGAGTCGGGGGGAGGATGAGGCTCAAGATGGCTCAAGAGCCGCTCGCCCAGCGCTGCAGCTTAAGACAGGGGGAGCCCACCAGGAAACAGCAGGCCGGCGTTCTATGCAAATGCCTAGTTCATCTAATGGTTGCACCAGCCCTGATCTTGTTGCAGTGCACACTTTTCACATTTTTTAGGAAAGTAATGTGTACTTGGTAGGTAGCTATCTACCACCTATCTCCATCCCACCTCATTTTGTTTAAGCCCAGAAAACTGTCCATTGCAGCAGCATGAAAGGAAAGCTAGTTTAAAACTGAAAAAAAAGGAAAAGATAATTTAGTAAATTAAGACTCCTCTGTGATGCAGGTGTGAGAATCTTTTGTGTTGAGGCATCATGGCCTTCCTGGGAGTGTGCCATTGAATACTGTATGCACTTCCCATTGTGTGTGGTCAATTTGGAACATCTTAGGGAACCATAACTCAGCAAAGGAATGCTCTGAAGCATCACTGACACATCACTGCGGACAAGCCCTAAATTCAAATTCGCCTAATTCTTTCTTCTTGCTTTCTGTGTGTGTCCTGTTGTGTTTAACAGACTCGTGTCGACTGTGGAGGCTTTTATGAGGCAATTAGGGTGGGTGTTCTAGAATCCCATTACTGAGAAGAGGCGTTTTGAAGGACAAAGGATTGGTAATAGACTAATTTAAAAGCATTTGAGTTTTTCTAGCTTTGTGGCTGTAGAAAATGATCTCTTACTGGGAGAAATGTTGTCGATGTCTCATCCACAAGTGTGTGTAGGAAGGAATATTTGAATATGTCAGATGCAAATTTGCAAACCGATTCCCAGATGTACAGATGTTATTTTGATCACATATGGGCTTCTTTTTTCCGTTTGGTTGTATTTACTGTTTAGAATATAAATCTAAACTGGTGAATGTTTTTTCTATAATCTTAAAGTTAAACAGATGACACAAACATTCTACAAATTCAAAATGCCAATTCCAAGCTTCTAAAGTTCTTAAAAACCCCACTGTGCGTAAAATAGAGGTTTAGTAGATATGATATGTTGCGTAAGCTTGCAACATGTACCCCATTTTTGACAGTTTATATTTTATCGTGACATAATGGCTGCTGTAAACCCGTTCCAAATTCCATCAATCCTCTGAGTCTCTGTAAGAAGCCTCCTGTGGTGTAAAGTATTTGATCAGTCCTCCTTGGTCAACATAAAGAAAAGCCTGCCAATACACACCCATATACCCCTGCTGGGGCAGACTAAACCACTTCTTGGATTAACCATCCTCTCGTGCTTGCGACAGTTTCCTGGGGCCCTTTAAAAAGTTTTCATTAACACCATAAGCTTTTAGCTGATGCTATGGAACCTTGCTAGACTTTGTTACAATCTGGAGCCAAACTGCATGGCTAACGTGGTGCTGATGATATAGCAATACTACATCTTCGTGTTAGCCAATATTATAGATTACATTCATGTATCTTCTTGTTGTGTGGGTTGTATCGTGAGATGCAGCCTTGCTAGTAATCCTCATTATTTCCTGTAAGATACGCGGATTTTATGAACAGAGGTTACCTTGTTTTGTTAATTCGGAGCAGTGTTTCTTAATCTGTTCTGTCAAGGACCCAAACAATGCACACTGCAATAGCTGGGTAACCCATTCATCAGTTGAAAAATTAGCTTAAAGACCCATACTGTAACTGTAAAACAATATGTATTTATTGCAAGTACCTTCATTAGTGTTATTCCCGTGCTACAGGATGTCTTCAATACATCCCAAAGCAGGTTACCTACAGTAAAAATTTATTATGGGTGATTCTCCAGGGACCCATTAGATTAGCATGATGAAAGAGGGGGGTAATTGGGAAGAGGCAAACCTTAGCCTCCCAGAATTATCTGCCAAACACCTGTTTTAGGGTTTCCATTGAAACAATGATATATTCTATAATCGAATCATGTCTATAGGTGACGAGCTATGGACATTTCCTATAGCTGTCAGAAGGGATGAATCCTGTAACATTTCATGATGTTTAAGTGCTCATTGTACTACCTATTTTTTTTGTGTGTGCAGGGAGATGAGATACCGACCTGTTTGTGCATTCCAGAGCAGAATGCTGTTCATCACAAAGATTTCTGCTGCTGTCCATAATGAAGCAATTATTGTTGAAGCAGAACGTTGCCATAAATACTAATAAATATGTATTATATGCAAGGGCGCTTGTTTTAGAAAAGTTAACCAAGCAGCTTGATTGAATGGAGAGTGCATTCGATTTAGAGAGTCAGTAAAGAGAGTCAGGGCAGATGCCTGCTTTTAACTTGCACAAGCTAACCACAGAGCCATGGATACAGCTTTCTGTTGGTTAATGCTATCATTATGAACTTTATAATTGTCTACCTGTGTTTAGTAGGCAAAGAAATTAGCCATGATTTCTGTGTTACTCAACACTCTTCTCTTTTGAAAGCTAATTTGATAACCATCCTGCACTGAAACGAAACATGGGGTAGGCAACTTTTGGTACTCCAGGTGTTGTGAAAAAGAAACCACAGTTTTGGTTGGAGTAACAATTCCTAGCTTTGTCCCCCACCACATTAAATGCTAAATCTCTCCATACTTTCCAGTTCCATGGACAAGTTTTCTTCCATGGACATCACTTCCCCTTTGCTGGAGGGGGAGGAAAGTAAGGGAGGATATGGGCAGCGTGAAGTGCAGGCCGTGCTGCCATTGGCTGTCTGGCGTCGTTGTGCGTCAGACACCAGTTTTTCACAGAATTTATTTTATCCAACCCGGATCTCTTTTTCTGGGCTGGCTAATGGTGCCCAAGTCACACCTCCGACTGCAGAGAGGTTAATCTCTTTATGCACACTCTATCATACTGAAACGGTGCATATCGAGACTCCAGACACTGTTACCACTTTAAATCACTGAAGGGTTGTGGTGCTTGGAATAACCATTTAAATGGTTGCTCTCAGCTCTACAGCTCCCTCTAGTGGTTTTGTTGACTAAGTACCTGTGTGCTGTCACCTGGTGTCACCTAAAACTGTTTAGTAATAATTTAATAGAAACTGGGCCTCTTCCTGATGGCCCTGGAGTGCCCCCATCTTGGTACGGTGGTAAAGGGGGACATTTTCCCAGTTACTCAACCTGAATAGCATTGTTTGGCAAAGAGATAACTGGGCTAACCATGACATTAAATAATTGTGGTACTTAGTGTCCCTTGCAGCTGGCTGACCATAAACCTCATGAGGAAAAGAGATGACAGAAGCCTGGCTTGGCTGAGGTTTTATAAAAAGTTAGTTTCTTTAGACTTTCTCTGATGTATGTAGTTAACACCGTGAGGTCAGTGTGATGAATCCAGGAGCTGGTCCATTAGAAAGGCTTAAATTAAATTTTGGGCATATATTTCAAAAAATCTAGGATGGATGACAACGCTTGTATATATGGTATGTATACCTTTAAATCTGCTATAGACAGAATCAGTCTGATACACGCCAAATGTTATACTTTATAAAGAAAAGATATTAACCATTTCATGTGTAGGAAAACAGTATGAGGAGCATGAAATGGTTAATATCTTTTCTTTATAAAGTATAACATTTGGCGTGTATCAGACTGATTCTGTCTAAGATAAATGCGCCTTGACATGGTACCCGTGGAGACTATACGTCTCCAGAGGGTAGCTTGAGACACCAGAGCTCTGAACCCCGCCCGAGGTGATTGAACCGCTTCGATGCGTAATAACCAAACGGATCCCACGCTACTGAAGGGAGGATGAGCCTCCGTAGGAGCGGCGGACCCAACCGGCCCACGCGGCTTACACACCCTGTCCCCCCCACCCCTCCGTACCTCCCCCCTATCCCCCCCCCCCTTTTTTCTTTCTCCCGGCTCTTTTCTGCACCGTTTTTTCAATACCCGTACCTAGTACGGGAATTCTAGGTTAAACCGGCTTCAGCCGAACCACATATAGACAGTTGCACCACTCTGAAGCACACGTACGACGAACCCGACCTAAGCAGACAAATCTAGCACAGCTGGGCAGACCTCCGCCCTCCCCGGCACACAAGCAGATGGACGGCGAACAAATACAAGACAAAATAAAGCCAACTAGGGGCTGGACAACTATACTTACCCACGCTTAGCTAAGGGAGCCGACACAAAACTTACTAAGAGGGCCCAGGAGCCTAACACAACTCCTACCATAGACAGACCCTAAGAGTTGACAGTAAAGCACATGGAGAGTACACCAGGGCACTATGCATTGATGCAGGGTAGGCCAACATACAACAATAACCGCCCCAGACGGACTGTTGAACCTAACAGGGAATGCCGGCTGGTCACAACTGACCATACATACCAATCCACACGACTACCAAACTGCCACCTCCAAGGGTGCTAGTTAGCTAACAGGCGGAACGCATACTTCTCAGGCAGTGTCAACGTCTGACAATGTATTGTTGCCCATTTATGTATTGTACCCTTTTATTGTCTTACGTGCCATATGCTTATGGAATTTCTGGAAAACGTTTCTTCAATAAAAATGATTGACACACACAAAAAAAAAAAATATGCCTTTTGAATTACCCCAGGGTGTATTCTTTAATAAATAGTATGTGTTTGTGGGGAAGTTTAATAACCAACCATCTAAACTACTCCAAATTGGAACATGGACACAGCGTAAAACTTCAAAGTTAGAAAAAAACTGAATGGCTGCGTCTCAAATGTGCCCCTTCAACATCCCCACATATACCTGGCAAAGGTACATACGGGGGTATTGCTGTACGCAGACCACATAGCTGAGCAACATATGACGTATTATACAGTCGTAGCACACATAAGGTTTGCAAAATATACTGTGCAAACTCACTTTGTGTGTCAAAAAGGCAGAAAAAACGCTTATTACCACTACACCTGGTACAAGCTAGCGGAAAAATGATCCCACGCTAAGGTTCAAAATATGCCTTTTGGAATACCCTGGGATGTCTTCTTTAAGAAATGGTATGCCTTTGTGGGGTAGTTTGAATTATATAGCCTGGTAAAATACTCTAAAATGGGACATGGGCACAGCGTAAAAAATTAAAGTTTGAAAAAAACCGGAATGGCTATGTCCCAAATGTGCCCCTCCGATGTCCGCATATACCTGGCAAAGGTACATACGGGTGTATTTTTGTACTCCGCTGACATAGCTGAGCAACATATGAAGTATTATACAGTGGTAGTACACATAAGGTTTGCAAAATATACTGTGCAAACTCACTTTGTGTGTCAAAAAGGCAGAAAAAACGCTTATTACCACTACACTTGGTACAAGCTAGCGGAAAAATTATCCCACGCTAAGGTTCAAAATATGCCTTTTGAAATACCCTGGGGTGTCTACTTTAAGAAATGGTAGGCGTTTGTGGGGTAGTTTGAATTTAAAACCTGCGAAGATGCTTGGAAATTGCACATAGGCCCAGCGTCAAAATTCAAAGTTCTGTAAAAACTGATATGGCTTGGTCTCCTATATGGCACTGTAGCTTCACAAAATAGTGCCAAATACATTCATTGGGGATGTCTTTTCACTCAGAAGACTTATCTGAGCATAATTTGGGGGTTTTGAAATATACAAAATGGCCAGCAAAAATGCAATCCGTATGTAAAAAAATGCCCAACATTATTTTTTACCACATACCGTATATACTCGAGTATAAGCCGACCCGAATATAAGCCGAGGCCCCTAATTTTACCCCAAAAAACTGGGAAAACGTATTGACTCGAGTATAAGACTAGGGTGGGAAATGCAGCAGCTACTGGTACATTTCTAAATAAAATTAGATCCTAAAAAAAATATATTAATTGAATATTTATTTACAGTGTGTGTATAATGAATGCAGTGTGTGTGTATGAATGCAGCGTGTGTATGAGTGCAGCGTGTGTATGAGTGCAGCGTGTGTATGAGTGCAGCGTGTGTATGAGTGCAGTGTGTGTGTGTGTGTATGTGTGCAGTGTGTGTGTGCAGTGTGTGTGTGCAGTGTGTGTGTGTATGAGTGCAGTGTGTGTGTGTATGTGTATGACTGCAGAGTGTGTGTGTGCAGTGTGTGTATGTGTGCTGTGTGTGTGTGTTGCAGTGGTGGGGGGGTGGGCAATTTTATTATTTTATTTTAATTTTTTTTCATTATTATTTCTTATTTTTATTTTTTATTTAATGATTATTTTTATTTTCGTCCCCCCCTCCCTGCTTGATACATGGCAGGGAGGGGGGCTCCTTCCCTGGTGGTCCAGCATTGGCAGTTCAGTGGGAGGGAGAGGGGGCTGGCAGAGATCTTACATACCCGTCCTGCAGCTCCTGTCAGCTCTCTCCTCCTCCGCGGCGTCCGGTCAGTTCTTCTGTCAGCTCACAGTGTAAATCTCGCGAGAGCCGCGGCTCTCGCGAGATTTACACTGGGAGCTGACCGAGGTGCTTAACGGACGGCGCGGAGGAGGTGAGAGCTGACAGGAGCTGCAGGACGGGTAAGTAAGATCTCTGCCAGCCCCCTCTCCCCCAGTCTGTATTATGGCAATGCAAATTGCCATAATACAGACTATTGACTCGAGTATAAGCCGAGTTCCGGTTTTTCAGCACAAAAAATGTGCTGAAAAACTCGGCTTATACTCGAGTATATACGGTACTTTGGCATATATTGGTGAAAAAATGGGGGCATGCTAAGGCTCAACATGCACCTTATGATATACCCTGGAGTGTCTACTTTTACAAATGGTAGGCCTTTGTGGGGTTTTTTTGAACAGTCAAACTGTTATAATACCCCAAATGGAAGCATAGGCTCATTAAATCCGTCTCTCAAAATTCTACTGTGAATACTGAAAAGGACAGGTCTCCTGTATGGCACTGTAGCTTCACGAAATAGCGCCAAAGACATACAATGGGGGTGTCCTTTTACTCAGCAGATGTAACTGAACACAAAATAAAACTTTGTACAGGAATAGCACACACCGACTTTACAAAATACACATGAGAAGTTCTTTGTTATAAGTTTGTGTGCCAAAGCCCCCAAAAAACACAATTTTACTCCAATATTTAGCAGAGATTGGCGGTGAAAAGGCTACGTAGAAAGTGTCAAAACAACCTTAGGTAAATAGCCTGTGATGTCTACTTTATATAAATATATACTTTTGTGTTGCAATTTTGTTTTCTTTTATGGCTATTAAGCTTACAAGACAAACATACCAAATTCTAAAATTGCTCCACATTAAAAGTTTATTTTACTCCTTGTGCTTTGTGACCTGTAACTACCAAAACAACTTAAAATCACAGACACATTATATATTCTGTAAATCAGAACAACTAAATGAATTTATTTTTAATTACTTTCCTTAAACTGCACTAATTGTGCACACATTATTATAGCAAAAACTGGAAAAAAAAAAAAAACACAAATTTTTTCATTTTCTTTGCATTTTTCTGTATATTTTTTATAATAAATAAGCATGTATATATATATATATGTTACATCAAATTAAATCCCTTTCTGTCCTTTAAAAAAACGGTATATAATATGCGTCGGTGCAATAAATTAGTCAAATGCCTATTGCACAAAAAAAACACTGTTGAGCAATTACATGCAAAAACGGTGTAAATGGTGGAGCGCTTGTAAATAAAATGGAAACACTTACTCCTGTAAAACTTTAGGAGATGTTGCAAATGATTATAAAGTCCTTTTAAATGCCTATTGCAGTTGAACGCAAACAGCAAAAAATGCCGTTGTCATTAAGTGAAAGACACGCTTCCGAAGCTCTGTCCTTAAGGGGTTAATATCCAGAAAGTATTAGAGCAGAGTCTGACATATAGGGTCTGAAAAGAATAGCGTGAGCCCGATATGCTATGCAATTTGCATTAGTATTGCAACACGCACACAAAATGCCACGTTAAGGGGGGCGGAGCCTGGCCGCCGCGCTGAACAGCCGCATCTACCCGGGGCTCCCGCATGATAACGGACTTTAAGTCACTAAAATCGGGAAATATCGGAGCTACCCCGGTTTGCAACTCACCAATTGCACTATGGCACCCGCGGGAACATAAAGCAAGCAACCGGAATCACTGAGGCCCCGGGTGGGGCGACTGGAAGGCGTAGCGGCCTAAGCAGCGGCGTGGATACGGGGGAAGCGGCCGTTCTCTCGGCCCCACGTCCGCACAAATCTAGAGCCTGCAACGGTCACTGACCATCTGGGCCCCCCCCCCGCCGGTGAGGGATATCCCGGCACAAGCAGGGCACTCACCTCTGACATCGGAGACAACAGTCCCCCTGACGGAGCAATCACCCTAGACACAGGCACAAAATGGCGGACGCCAAACTCCCTCATGATGAATCCCCGACATCCCAGGCGCTAGACCCAGGTCGCATAGACCGGATCTTTGCTGATTTCTGGACTAAGCTCTACCAACGGATGCATCCTCCCCCGTCCAATGTGCAAACCACTCCAGCGCTCTCGCTGGCGGGCGAGGCCCGACACAAAAAGGGGTCCGTTCGGAGGAAGATGGCCGCCAAAGGCCCTGTGGGCCGTGAGCAGAGGCGAAGCAAATCCCGGAGACGGAGGTTGGAGGCCCCCTTGCGGGATCGCCCCCAACGTCGACAGAGGAAAGCACAGAGATGGAGTACCCCCCAAGCTGGTCCCTATCCGACGAAGCGCAGCCCCACAAGCAGAGTAAACACAAGCAGAGTAAACACACCGGCGCCAGTGACCCCAGCCAAAACGCTGCAGACCGGCAACCGCCACACACTCGCTCGGAGAGCCTCAAGGAGAGGAGCTCAGGCATCTGTCACACGGCTTCAGAGGGGCCACTACACCATCCCCTACCAGGACTGTGCATGCGGCAATGGGGAAAACAATGGAAGCGCGCAATGCGCTCCAGCTCAAACGGAGACCTGGACCCAGCGGAGGGGGCATCAGCGAATAGCTGGACTTTGGTTAAGCAGTGTGACTATAGTGGAGAGAATGGGAGTAGGGTGATCCACACGTGCGGGACTCTGAATGCAGTATTAAGCTAGTCCCTTCTGTGTATTTAAAAATTGCCCAGCATACCATTTCCCTATCTCTAGTACCAAAGCTCTCTACTAACATATCCACCTCCTATAAGCATGTTATTATTACTATTGTTTGATTATCATAAATTAGCATGACCTTTGGTTAGCATGTTACTACATACTCAGCTGTTAAATAGTCTCACCGCACTAGCTTGATCTATGAACTAGCATTGTGTTACAACATTCATAGTATTGTTCAAAGCGTTGTCTCAGTAATGTTTTAATAACTTAACTTCATAGCTACATAAACGAGAATCTACACTACTGTAATAACGATCTCAATAACTTAAAAATGTGCCTGACTAACATATGCCACAACCTGTATTGCAAATGTATTTCTAACGTACCCTGATGTCGCTGTCGTGGCGCACCAAGGCTATTTGTAACTTTTGTGCACAACAAAAATAAAGAATATAAAAAAAAAAAAAAAAAATGCCACATTAAGCCGAGTTATCCTCAGTGGTGCTTTTTCTAAAGATTTCTAAGCAACTTTTTGATTTTGTAAAACCATAGTTTTGTATTTGTTATTGTGCATTTTGAAATGATCATTTCAAGGGGAGAAGACGTAACGCCGGTAGCTGATTGATATAAAAATCGCATCTGGCATCTAACATGTTCCTATTTTCCCCCCCTTCATCTTGTTGTCTGTGCTTCTGTTCACGGTTTTATTAATTATTCGAGCTTCTGAGCCTAATGAGAGGAAAACAGTTGATATTTCAACTGCTGCAGAGAAATCATTAAAACTCACTGTCGGCATTGATTAACAGGGCCTCTTTCATGTCAACTGTAAGGCAGACGAAATGGGGGGATAGATCATTCTCCACCAATAGCTCTTGCACCACCAGAATTTAGAGTAGCTAGGGTTAATTAATTCACACTCCAAAACTATCAGAGCCATGACACGCTCTTCATTACTTAATGATAGGGTACCTCCATCCTTTCTTAAGTGTGCTGAAGCAATCCTAAGATCTTTAAGGGACACTTCAGGCACCAATACAACTTTAATGCTTTATTAGGCTATATTTGTAGGCTTTATTTTTATTTTTTTTGCATGCTCATATCTTAATAGTTTTCGCACCAAAAAAACAAAACAAAATTAAAAACAAATGTTTTGCAGAATTCTTTAGTATGTGAATAGATGTTGGATCAGTGCTAAATGATCAACTAGAAGCTATGGGTATGAGGTTCCCTCAAACACCATCAAAAAAGATTAGTAAACGATAAAAATGAAGATAGGTCGTGCCACAATAAACTGTAGAGTAATATGAAATACAGTAATCTACTCACATATAGCAGAAAGAGCAAAATTTACAATAGTCCTGATATTAAATGGTCAGGTAGAAAACCAGGTAGACTTGCAGGAGCTCGGGTTTGATGTAAGTCTGTATGGGTTGTAGATCTTGAAATGGTCGATTTCTCTTGGTTCAGGTTAAAATATGTGAATACAGAAAGAAAGACTCCAATAGTGAAAACTGCGACTGATAATAAAACGGAAAAGGTAAACTTCACATCAGGGTGGTATTCTCACTCACCTATTAGAGAGCTAGAACTAGCTCAGGTATAACTGGCATTCAGTGGCATCGATCCCCCTCTGGTAGGATAAAGGTTGGTAGGCGAAGGAGGTCCTCGGGATAGAGAAAAAATAAAACCCAAATATAGTGCTCACTGTATATCTTATATAGCAGGTTAGTATAGAAAAGTAAAGGACTCACAGGTAGCATACTCACTTTACTTTTCTATACTAACCTGCTATATAAGATATACAGTGAGCACTATTTTTTTTTTTTTTTTTTTAGAAAGGCCTATTGGGATACAGAAAAAAAGAAAAAGGGAGGAGGGGGATCATGATACAATACAGTACATGGAATACCTTGGAATAAAAAGTTGAACATTTCACAATTTGCAGTAATATATCAACATGAGCATTCCAGCATATAACGATACCGTACTGTATTCTTTAAATCTCTTAATTGTATTTATTTAGTTTAATAGAATGTATGCATACAGTCTCAGCCCCAACAGCCCTTAGTGGGCTGCTTTTAGTCCACAACTTAGCTTCAGACTACAAACAGGTAGGAATATCCTCACTATATGTCTTCCTGGGTGTCCTCTCCTTCTAATGCTTTGTAGTTCAGATCATTCAGTACTGTCTGTGGTTGAACTGTGCATACTTTTGATAAGGAAGTCTTTTACTGATGTGAGGAGGTGTGGCAAAGGAGGCAGGCTTATGGTGCAGCATTTTGCAAAATAAATATTTATTTTGCAAAGCTGTAAAGATTTGAGCATTAAAAAATACAGAATATTGGGGCGGAACCTGACAGCGAGATGGGCTAGATGCCATTTCTGAGTGCTCTCACCCCTTCAGCAAAATCTGCCGAAATTCTACCACTCACAGGACCCATCCAACCCTGAAAATAGCAGGCACGGATTGGGGGCGTCCCGCGGCATCGATAGATGCCTTTTCAGCTTTCAGTACACCCTAAAGCTGGCCAAGCAGAAACGGGGGTTACACCCTTGATACACATACAAAAATAAATTGTGCGTAATGCTTAATGTCATGTCATGCCTATCACTTACTGTCTTACTCTTTTTACTCTGCATTATAATGACAGTGCTCGTTCTGGCTGTTGTGGCAAGACAAGCTTTTGTATACCTGATTGCGCACAAAAAATAAAGAATAAAAAAATTACAGAATTTAAAGATGCCAAAACCTATCAAATGCGTTAAAGTTGTATTGGTATTGTATTGTATTGTGTTGTATTGGTGCCCATAGTTTCCCTTTAAAAAAAACACTCCCGCAGCCAGTTGCTTGTGAATGTGACATATTTGTTGTTCTGGACTTAATGGGCACATCTAGAAAAAAATGTTTTGTCTAGGCATACTAGTAAAGACCACCATTGGCCAGTGACAGTGGATCAGCCACTAACTGTGTTCCTGGGTGTCAATCCAAAATAATCACTTTTCACAATTATAAATGAAACAGAGAGTAGCGGAGTAGTAGTATTATCCCCGATATCTCCGCTGGTAGTCTTTAGTCAGCATACAAAATACAGGTAGCATAAGTACAATCCCTTTTCCCCAAAAACTGGACGACACACAGTTTGGGAGTCAACTGAGCTTTTATTGCACCACAACAGTTTATATAAAAAATCCCCATGCAAGGTTTTTCCTTACTGACATTCCAGGGGCTTTTCCCTGGTGGACTCTGTGGAAAACTTAACATGCAATAATGTCTCCCATCATGCTTTTCTGTACTGGAGAGATAATTGCTTAAGAGTACACCTTTAATTACATTATCTCTCCGTACAGAAAAATATACAATATAACATTAAAATACATTACTCACGAAATATACATCTGAACTTCCCGAAAGACCCCTCATTGAATGGCTGGGATCTGAGCGAACAATCTGGAGAAATACCGCTCAGATCCATTCGTTAGAAAAGCCATTCAAATTAAGTTATGGACCAGCCAGCCACGAGGCGCAAGCCCCAAAATAGTTCCTGGTAGTTGGCTGCTTTTACCGGACTCCTTTAGGGAGTTCCTGTGAACGAACAGATGAACAAATACACTAATTTACTGGCTAGTGTGGTATAAGATGTTCCTGGAGTTGCTTTCACCGAATGCCGCTCTCTTTTGACGAATGGATCTGTCCATACGAACAGCATGGAAGTCCAGCGGTGTTCGCGAGGTCGAGTAGACAATTTTGGTTCCATGCACTCGACGACCAAACACCGCTGGGTGTTCGCGAGCAAAGGCTAGGTTTGCCTCACTGCGCTACAGTCAATAGCTCTGAGAGAAATAGCCTCTTGCATCCCTAATATCTTTGCACATCTTTGGCCAGAACATAGTCGGGAGAAAAATGACTACCACCAAGCTTACGTCTTGTGCTTATCTTGAATGTGTTGCATTTCAACAGTGGAAACTGCTTTGACACAAATGTTTCACTTTTGTCTGCATGTATCTGCTTTCTGATACAAACTGGATTTCTTTTTATACAAAAAGCCATTACTGGATTGGGGTCTTATCGTTTTCTCTCTGCTAATGATAAAACACATATTTGTTTCTTGAATTTCTTCCTTCTCTTTTCTCGCTTCTCTTCTCTCTGATCCTTTTTTTAATTTTAATTTTTTTAAAATCATTTTCACGATTGCAGAAGACGAAAGCCCTGGACTGAATGGAACACGGCGTCTGTGAATGGAGGCAGTTTTGAGATTTATGGATCAATAATGCAGGCAATTACAGCTTGTTTAGAAAATAGGGTAAAAAAACAAGCCCTCTTCCTGTCCCTTAGAGCAGCATTGAAAGTCCAATAATGCTAACCCTGGAATCTTGCTGTAAGCCATAAAAGTCAATAGGAAGATATAGGATTTCAATAAGATTATGACAGTATATAAACTTTACCCCAGGAACAGATTTTCGCAAGGGATCATGCCTTGCATCACTTAGATTTGTAACTTTAATTTTTCCTTATTGATTTTGTAGTCTTTTCCTCGCTTTGCTGCTAATTAGGTGGATTCTTTAAGCAAAGAAAAGAGTTGTGCATCCCAAGGAAACACTTGCACAACGATTAAATGCCCAATTTAAAGTACTCTTATCTCTCTGCATTTTTGGTGTCGGAAAGCCAGGAAAATAAGTATCGTCTGAATTTTCTTATTTGGGTCCCTGAACATAGTTTTTATTTTTTTTTATTAAATTACTTTCTTGGCTATGTCCTCAAGTTTACGCATGTATGTATTTTTTTTTTCTCTTTTTAAAGTTTTTTCCTTATAACAAGGTACCATTTTCTGTCTATTTTCTTATTCTGTTTAACAGCTCAGGCATTTTTTTTTAACCTTATCCTGCTTGATAGAGAGGCAGGACCAACCAACTAAGACATGCTTGTTTGGATAGGTCTTATAACATTTCTTCTTTAAAGGGACACTTTAGCTCATTGAAGTGGTCTTGGTGCAGTGTCCCAGGTCCCTTAACCCTGCAATGGTAATTATTGCATTTTCTGAGAATAATCACCTGCCAGGGTTAACTCCACTTCCAGTAGCTGTCTACCAGATAGCCACTGAAGGGACTTTCAGGTGGTTAGGCGACTTTCGGTCTCCTGACGCTGGATGTCCTCATGCTATGTACGAGGACATTCAGCATCACCCAAAACCCCATAGGAAAGTATTATACAGTGCTTTCCTATTGGGAAAGTCCTAATGTAAGCGCAGCACTCGCTGCGCATGCGCATTAGGTCTCCTCTGCTGGCTGACGGTCGAAGCGGAGCCTGAAACAGCGCTGAGGGATATTGACGCTGGAATCAGTTAAGTGACAGAACCGGGGCACTGTAGGAAGATATAGGCACCGTAGCTTCCCTTTAATTCCGGTTATAGTTGCCTATGCAATTTTAGCCACCTGGTGCTAGCACGGCTCAGTGTGCAGCTTCGGAGGTGCTGATTGATTGTAGTTTTGTTTTTAGGCTCGGTGAACCCCCACACACACAAAAGTTGTCAAGATGTAAATTTAAAAGTCTTTGCGGTTTAGCAAAATTATATCATCATCATTGTTTGACACCTTGTCTTCAAACATTTCATTCCAAAATGATGGCAAAATTATCAAACCATGACATCAACAAGGCATTTCTCTATGGACTTTCATGGTGGGATTGTTTGTATATGAATAGAAAGATCTTCCTCCAAACTGCTGGTAAATTGTGTAGAATGTAACTCTATTCTTAAGGATGTTCCTTCACTCAAACTCAAAGGTCTAGGCCTCCCCCAGAATAAAAAAATAAGCTCCGAACATGGTTTATCTCCATATAATTTAATACCATCACACAGCCTTTTCCTGGCGTCTAGCAAACTAATTCTATTCTCCAAACCCTCCTGCTGTCTGGATAGTCCACAGAAAGATTAAACATGTTTTGGATCAGCGAAGTGTAATCTCCCTGCTTTATGTTTGCCGTTGCTTTTTAATTTTTTGTTACTATTAAGCAAGCACTTCAAACAACAAAATGACTATATCTTATTGTAGTGGTGTAACAGACCAGTCACCAAGGACTGGGGGCACGTTGCACCTGACTGGGAGCAGCTCACAAACTCTCTGGAACTATTAATTGGATTGCAGAGTTGCCACGGTACATTGAAACTTTATCGAGAGAGCTCTCGGCCCCAGAGCCACCAATCAGGGCGCTATTTGGCGGGATGGCTGAGGAGGCGATGAGACATTGAACGATACCATGGACTAGAGGGAGCTCCATGTATCGGTGGGGCTCATTTTAGGTAACTGGGATTTCCCACCCAGCACTGTGGAACACTGCGCCGGGTCAGAGGATGATTGCAGCCGATCAAAACTTAACATCTAGCAAACTATGGCTAGACACCTCCGAACTGAGCGCTTTATGGACAGAATAGGCACTCAGAACAGAGGTTTCCGGAGATGGCATTGGTTTGGAGATGTGGGCATATTGTGTAATATTATGTGAGATATTGTGTAATATTATTAGGTTGTTAATACAATTACCTGGTCAGTTATAGACCCCTAGGTTCTAGATGCAGGGTAGGGTACCTTTGCCATATATATGGATCCAAACAGTTTAAAAGTGATTCAGCATATTCAGATCTTGCTTAGCCGTACAAATATTTTGCATAAAATATTGATTCATTGAAATATTGATTCACTCCTAGGCTGAGTGGATAGACATTGGGTTCCAGACAATTTTCAGTTTTTTTTTGAGAAACTGCTTAAAAATGCTTTATTAGTTACATCAGATGTGCATTAGACATGTGTTTTGCATATTTATACAGTTGTGAGGGATTCTATTCAGGGGGTTGAATAATTTCAAGACTGGGAAAGGCATAAGTTGCATTTTCAGTTGAATTTGGAGAAACCACTTGAAACATTTATTTTGTTAAGCTATTTCAATTACTTGTGTTTTATTTGTTCATTGCAAACAGCTGAAAGTGTGTACATTTTGACAGTGTATTATATCTCAGCTGCACTTTGTCTCCTTCTCTTGCTCTACCTTTCACTAAAATGTTCAATCTCTCCCTCTCCTCTGGCACATTTTCCCTACCCTTCAAACATGCAACCATTACCCTGATTCTAAAAAAGCCCAACCTTGTTCCTAATTCCCCATCCAACTACCGCCCTTTCTCACTACTGCCATTTGCCGCTGTGAAGGAATGCCCACTTGGTTCGGTAATATTATTTATTTTCCCTGTTAGTTTGCTCGTTTGAAATCACCTAGTCGGTTCCTGAACGAGGACCACCCCAACCCCTAATTAGAATGTGCAATATCAAGTATCCAGTGCTAAACCACAACGGAAACTATTAGTAAAATGCTCCCCTGGGTGGCCGCCATTTCTTGCAACTGAACGCATGTGGTCGACAGAATGGATGGCGGACACTTTGTCTCCTGAACGCAGGCCTGGTCATCGAATGCCTCAAACTCATTTTGGCTAGGCACTCCCCCGAACACCGGTGAAGGTGGAACTGCTGGCTGTTCAAGTTCCCGACCACCTATAGAACAGCGTTAGGGAGATATGAACTACCGACTAGGGGGAGCATTCGACACTTGAAAGCATTCGGATATTTTGTGTAGTTTTTGTATTGATATCCTCGAACTGAGTCCGACCATTGTCACGATTTCTCTGGAACTATTTTGGGCTTCTACATCGTAGCCTGCCGGTCAAAACTTTACTTCGATGGCAATTCCAAACCACTGAACCGATCTAAGTGCTTTTCAATATTTTGGGCACTAAGATCTGGACTATCCAGGAATATGACTCTCGAGGGGTTTTCATGTATTTTGGGGATACTTTTGGGGTGTTGTAAAATACTTTTTCTGTACCTGAGAGATTATTAAGGTTGTAAGTTTACTGACTCAATTATCTCTCAGGCACAGGGAGGAGTTTACTGTATGTATCAACTGAGAGTGCTTTGCTTAAATAGAGATCTACTCCCAGAATTCAGTCTCGACTAATGTATGGGTGGAAAGCTATACCAGCAAAATTCACCTTCACTACTGGATAGAGCTATTTCACATTGGGAAAGGGAATCTGTGGCCGCAATATACTGGCAGTCCGCCACAGCCTCCAAGGTCCTTGAGAGAGATGTGTATGCAAGATTAACAGACTTTTCCTTAAAGCCAACTCTCTGCTTGACCCGCTTCAATCTGGATTCCGTGCTTGCCACTCTGTTGAAACAGCTGTGACCAAAGTATCTAATGATCTTATCATTGTAAAATTCCATGGCCACTACTATATCCTAATTCTCCTTGACCTTTTTGCTGCTTTTGACACTGTTGATCATCAACAGCTTCTTCTCTACGAGATACCGCTCTCTCCTGGGGCTCTTCCTACCTCTGCCAATGTTCTTTCAGTGCTTCTTTCTCTGGCTCTGCCTCTTCTCCCCAATTCCTTTCTGTTGGTTTTCCCCAAGGTTCTGTCATTGGTTCTCTACTGTTCTCAATATACACTGCCTCCCTTGGTAAACTCATTAGCTAATTTGGCTTCCAGTATCATTTGTATGTGGATGACACTCAAATTTATCTGTCCTCCCCTGATTTCTCACCACCTGTTTTGGCTTGTGTTTCTGATTGCCTCACTGCTCTTTCTAACTGGATGGCTGCTCATTTCCTTAAACTGTACCTGTCCAAAACAGAACTTCTCGTCTTCCCTCCCTCAAGTGTTGCTACTACCTTGTCTGTTTCCCTCCAAGTCTACGGCACTACTATCCGCTCTACCTCTAAGGCTCGCTGCCTTGGTGTTCTCTTTGACTCAGACCTCTCCTTCACCCCTCATGTCCAATCAATTGCCAAATCCTGCCGCTTCCATCTCAAAAACATAACGTGCATCCGACCCTATTTAACGGCTGATACGGCTAAGGTGCTTGTCAATGCTGCTGTCTTCTCTGGCCTTGACTACTATAATCCGCTGCTCAGTGGTCCTACGTGTTCCCAACTTGCCCCGTTACAGTCTATAATGAATGCGGCAGCGAGGCTCATCTTCCACTCTGCCCGCACCTCACACGTATCCCCCCTCTGTCAGACCCTACATTGGCTTCCTGTAAGGTATATGACTCAATTTAAGATCATGATACTTGCTTACAAATCTCTACACAATGCTGCTCCCACCTATTTGTCCCCACTAATAAAAAACATATGTCCTGTCTATTCACCTACGCTCTGACGGATACCTACGTCTAACCTCTGTTCATACTCCTACCTCTTATGCTCGCCTTAAAGACTACTCTAGGGCTGCACCGTTCTTATGGAATGCCCTTCCCTTCTCTGTTAGACTCTCACCCAATCTCCACTACTTCAAAAAATCTTTGAAAACTTACTTCTTTAGGAAAGCATATCAATTAAACTGTGAACAACTTTCCTCCCCGCATCCTGAATTTTCTCCTGAAACTGTCATCAAAACAAAACTATAAGCCCTCAATCAACACTATCCTAGTAACTTACTTTTCTACCCTACCCTTACCTTTTGTGTCACATTACCCCACTCCCTCTAGAATGTAAGATCATGGAGCAGGGCCCTCAACCTCTCTGTTCCTGTGTGTCAAACTTGTCTAGTTACAAATACATGTCTGTTAGTCCACCCATTGTATAGCACTGCGGAACTTGTTGGCGCTCTATAAATACCAATAATAGGTTGCATTTTCTGTTGAATTTGGAGAAACGACTTGAATCATTCATTATGTTGAGCTATTTCAATTGCTTGTTTGATTTGTTCATTGCAAGCAGCTGAACGTGTGTACATTTTGAAAATAAACCAGATTTTTAATAGTGGTTGAATAATTTCAATGAAACTGTACATCGCTGGCTGCTTACACCTCACATGGCAGTCACTCAAACGGCCACTAGAAGTTCTTTCTGTATCTTTGCTGGACAGTGTGCAGCACCTACGTTTAGCGTCTCCATGCAGAGCATCTCTATGAGGAGATGCTGATTGGTGCATCACAGAATTTTGCTGTGCATGCGGAATAGCCTCGCATTGCTTTCCTATGGGATAGCATTGGATTGGCTGAGATTGCCAAGTCTGATCTCAATCATGGAGGCAGAGCCAACCGCTGCGAGACTGGCGTAGTGTGGAGGGGAAAAAGTGAGCAAAATCACTACGCTATATTGTCAGTTGTGTCAGGAATACATGTTTATGTTTCTGACCGTATAGTGCTTCTTTAATAAATATATCTGTACATTACAGGTGAGGCAAATGGATCAGTGCACAGCAGCCCCTGTAAAATTGTATTGTGTTGCTGATACTAATAATATTCATGACAGTCCATGCTGTATTCTTCATAGACCAATATTTTTGCTACCATCCTATTGTAATGTCCCTTCAATTAAAATTAAGTTTTCCTGTCAATATTGACGCCTCCATTTCCCTCACATTATATCCTGTACCTTTGCTCTTAGCTCAGCTTTTTTTTTTTTCTTCTTGAATCTAGTTTGACCAATAGATTTCTACTTTTGCAGACTTCGAGAACTTCTAGCTCTGATATAAGTTCCCTGCTATGGTGCTTAGAATGCCCATTTAAAGGAACACATATAGCACTTCAGCCGAAGACCGTTCTATTTGTGACAGGCTATTAATAGAAATCAGCAATTTAATAATTGGAGGCAGAAATGTACCCCCGTTTCCATTAGCTCCAGCACGTAGGCTTGTCAATAAGAAGCCTGTGATTAGTGTATTCTCTGTTGCTAGGTAAAGAAGAGAGGACTTGCAAATGCTGCAGATAGCATGTCTGCATTTTTTTGTGAGCTGTTTTGTTAATATACCCCAATAAATACACAAATTGAGTGTGCCTTTAACTATTTTTTTTGCACCAGAACCCAAGAGCGAACAGGGCCCTCAGGTCCATGTTTAAAATTTGTTCTCTGTGTATAGTTTTAAGCCAAGCTCACAGGTTAATCTAATCCCATTTGTATAAAAGAGCTGTAATGGCTAGAGCTCATGGACAAGGCCCTCTTTAACTTTTATATTGGTCTGTCTATATTTTACTATTCCCCTCCCACACCTGTACAGCTCTGCTAAATATATTGACACTTTATAAGTGCTGTTGCCATTTTGATTATTAGGGTAGGGTAACCGGGTATATAAGAATAACGTTGTAGAAAGATGGAGGGGAAAAATCACACAGGTACTTCTTGCTTCTGTGTCTTTATTGTAACAACAACTCAGCTTCTGCATCCTGTTTCAGGAGGAAAAGGAAGGAGTAACAACAAACTTTATTTACACTCCTTTTAACCATAGACATAGAATACCTAGGCGCCGCACGTCTATGGCATTCTGTGCTGAGCGGCGAGAAATGCGGCGGCCATCTTGGACCGGTCGCCGCGCTACTGAAGCAATTGAAGAACACTTGGAAAGCCCATCTCACTAAAGGTAAGTGAAGGACTTGGGGGCACTTATAGCCCTTAATGCCCCTATCCCTTAATACCCCTACCCCATGTCATTAATGGCCCTACCCCTAATCCTTAATACCCCTACACACACAGTGTTTTAATACCCCTATCCCAGCACACATAGTCCTTAATACCCCTACCCCAGCACAGGGGTATTAACACTGTAAGGGTAGGGGTATTAACACCATAGGGGTAGGGGTATTAAGGACTATGTGTGCATGGATAGGGGTATTAACACTGTGTGTGTAGGGGTATTAAGGATTAGGGGTAGGGCCATTAATGACATGGGGTAGGGGTATTAAGGATTAGGGGTAGGGGCATTAATGACATGGGGTAGGGGTATTAAGGGGTAGAGGCATTAAGGGCCCCAAGTCCTTCACTTACCTTTAGTGAGATGGACTTTCCAAGTGATCTTCAATTGCTTCAGTAGATCGGCGACCGGTCCAAGATGGCCGCCTCATTTCTCGCCGCTCAGCACAGAATGCGGCGTCTAGGTATTCTATGTCTATGCTTTTAACCATACAATGTATAACATAGGTTACAGCACTAAGCACTATGAGAGCACTTATAGTTTATATCTCAACAAATGCCAGTAATAATAATAGTAAAAAAAAAAAAAAAAAAAATGGAATATATATATATATACACACACACACACACACACACACACACACACAGTCACACACACACAGTCACACACACACACAGTCACACCCACACACAGTCACACACACACACAGTCACACACACACAGTCACACACACACAGTCACACACACACAGTCACACACACACAGTCACACACACACAGTCACACACACACAGTCACACACACACAGTCACACACACACAGTCACACACACACAGTCACACACACACAGTCACACACACACAGTCACACACACACAGTCACACACACACATTCACACACACACATTCACACACACACATTCACACACACACATTCACACACACACATTCACACACACACAGACACACACACACACAGACACACACACACAGACACACACACACAGACACACACACACACACACACACACACACACACACACACACATATAAAGAGCCCACCTATTTAAGGTCTAACTGTGACTATATTATAAGGGGCTCTTTTCAGTAAACGGACCCACGTTATATAGACATTGGTAACTTGTGAGACTATATGCTTTACTATAGGATAATAGCAATAGATTTGTCTAAGCTTTTAAAAATGGCACTAGGTATGTTTAATACATTTTGGTAAAATCAATAAAGCCAATTAGTTTATCTATCGCAAACATACCTATTACCAATTACTAGTGAATATATAGTTATCCTCGTCTATGATTATATGTTGTTAGCTTAATTTTTCAACCAATTATTATTATTATTTTTTTTGTTAACTTAGAGGGATTTCTCCAGAGTGAATTTTCCCTGACTTAAAAAAAAAAAAATACATATTTTAAATTTAATCTTGAATTTAAACCAGAGTTTGTATACCTAACCTTCAGGACGATTTGAGACATGTTTCGCTAGTAAGAAATTTCGCACCCTTCCATCTTTAAATTAACATTTATTACCAGCGTTCTGATATCATTACATCGTGAGTGTTGTTTAGCTTTATTTTATAAAAATCAGCGAGGAAAGTGCTGTCCATGCCTCACAGACTCATTTGTTTAATGAATGTTAACTCTAGGGAGAGCAATTATATTTTTAACTTGAAGGAAATTACTTAATAATACTTGTATTTATTTATTTATTTATTTATTTTGCCCAAACTTTATACGTATTGCGATAAAGACATTACAGGCCTTACCCTAGCGGCAGTGAATTTTCATTTAGAAGTAATTACCTTCAATTAACATTTTTCATAGATCCCAAGGTGTTTGCATTAAAGAAGTTAAACTTTTTTTGCCTTAACTCTGTTTCCTTAATAAACTTTTTTTTTTTTTTCTCCCTTTCCTTCTGCCTGTGAGGTACAATTCATGAACAGTAAACAATGAGTAATGGTTTACACAGTGAGCTTGCTCTATAACAAGCTGGGCCCAGCTGCCTGCTGGAGAGGTCAAAACCTGCTAGAAGTTGGACTGCAATAACCGGGTTAGGGCCTTTTGCATAGGTTAGCTTTCATATAAATTTGTCTACTTGACCTTTTCGCTGGCCTGGGAACAATTACTTTTATAGTGTGTAGTTTGCAATTGCGGTGGTGTAGCATTTGTTTTTGTAAAACAAGGGAGTTTTACAATGAAACCACCACCTATGTGTATTCTTGTAAGATGTCTGCAGTGAAGACTTGTTTTTTTATTTTTTATTTTCCTCCTCCTTGACTGCTTGATCGTGTGTGTGTGTTTTTTTTTTTTTGTTTGTTTTCGGTTTATATTTAAATGTCCTTATTGGTGCCCAGCAGTGTCCATGTTATGTATATATCTTTATATGGTATATTTCTCAGAGTCATGCAGTACACTTATTCAGTATGTCAAAGAGGAGTCCCTTAACCCCTTAAGGACCAAATTTCTGGAATAAAAGGGAATCATGACATGTCACACATGTCATGTGTCCTTAAGGGGTTAATAAAATGACAGAAATTAGATCTGATAGTTTGTAGGTCATGTTGAGAAATCATTAATGTTCCTCCGCATAGCTTATAAACAGTAGATTTTGTTCATCTGAATTTTCAGCTGAATCAGAAGGTAACTAGGTTAAAAAATAGACAACAGAAGGCACAGAAGTTCACAGAGCCATTCAGGATGGTCACATGGAATATTAACCCCTTATTTTAATCAGAGAGCTGATTGACAAGGCATGCTTTTCCCCAGAACATCGTTGTCAGTATAACCGCCTAATACTTAAAGGAACACTCTACACACCATGTCAACTTAATTGAAATGAAGTTGTTATGGTGTCAGGTATCTGGAGCTGGCTGACCTTTAGGGGGTTAAATCATTAACCGCCCCTTCTGGAACTGGATCGCAATGCCCCCCTGTCCTTCCGCTGTCTGAAAATGGCAGCATTAACCAGAGGCGCTGCTTATTGGCTGTGAGTGGTCAGTGACACTCTAAACCAGTCATTAGTTCCCCGTTCATAAAATAACTGATGAAGTTGTTACGGTGCTCAAACTGGTCCTTTAAAATGGTGACGGTGATTGTGTTACATTCTGGTGAAGGAAATGGCTCTTTATGTGCCACTGATCCTGTAGTTTTGGTTTTAGCAGGGATGAATCCCTGCTCAAACCAGGGAGACATCGTCAACAATAGATTATGGGGTTGCTCTCTGTCAGCCGGGGCTGTATTTAGTGGCCCCACTCTGGCAGATGAGCTGTATCATCTGCATAGCCTTTCAAATCACTGCAGCTGAGTGGCAAATCAATGATTCTCAGCTTGTCTACACTCACCAGTCCTTACATGCCCCCTCAGCACTCCAGATGATGATGATGGACTACATCTCCCATAATGCTCTTTCAGATATAATGATGGCAAAGCGTCACGGCTAGTGCTGATTCAGAGATAGTGTAGGTTAGGGTAGATGTACGGTTAGTTTAAGCAAAAAAAAATGAGTTTGGGTTACTAAACTACCAAAAATTAATCTAGGTCTTATAAGCACTATTTTGAGTTATTTTTCTTTAGTTTCCCTTGATGTGTTAATATTCATTTTTTTAAATTTTGTTCATATATAATGTTGTGTTAGGGATACATATAGGAAATTAAAACAAAGCCATTTCTGTTAAAATAATAAATAAAATAAAACAAATCAATGTATAAGTATTGGTGGACACAACACAATTTTTAGGTTAATGTTAAGTACCTTAATTTCCGTGTGTGATTGACTGTGAAAAAGTGGAAATCTGTACTTTACTTTTTACAGACCAAAACATATACTTTATTTGTGAAATGAGTATATTTTTAAACAATACAGTATTGGTGGCTTTGGGAGATATTCTATTCTGCCTAATGTACAACTTCAAAATAAATTCATCCTCTGATTTAGTCAACTGGATTTAGAGATTGACTTTCATGTGAAAGACAGCTGTTCCCATGAGCTCTTGAAGAAGCCCTCTAAGAAACCTGACCTCTACCACTTATTGTAGTAATACTGGTGCTATAAGTCTATGGTTGCTTTTTAAAAATCAGTTTTCAATGGAAACATAGAAACATAGAATGTGACGGCAGATAAGAACCATTCGGCCCATCTAGTCTGCCCAATTTTCTAAATACTTTCATTAGCCCCTGGCCTTATCTTATAGTTAGGATAGCCTTATGCCTATCCCACGCATGCTTAAACTCCTTCACTGTGTTAACCTCTACCGCAACTGATTTTATGAAAACCAGAGGAATCCTCAGCACTTGAAGCTCCCCAGTCCAGACATTTGATATGGGTAAAAGATGACCGTTTATGCTTTTTGCACCCCGACGTTGACACAGCTTCTCTTCTCCCCTTTCTTTCTTCATTAGACACAACATTTTATATTTAAAGCTGTGGTTTTAATAATTATCACCATGGATTTTCTTCCCCCTTACCCCGCTACATCCCTCTAGAATAACATTTTCTTCATTAAGGTTAGATTGATTAATTTTACTTAAAACGAGGCCACCAACTTGAAGACCCCAATAAAAACTGAGATTGCTATGGATTTCTGCTGACACATTACTTTACTCTCCATTGAAATTTTGTTTTGTTTCTATGACGAGCAAAGCTCAGACCACATTCTATCCTCCTCCTAATCAGCAACACCAACTGTCCATTATTTGATGTATACCTGTATGCAGTCCATGGGAAATAGAGGGTTCTCAGGTTTTATCTAATGATGGTGCCAGCCTGCAATGGATGGAAATAATCGGCTATTCCTCTTAATCTTTTGTTTGCCTCCCAAACCATTTATTTCACAGCGTGTGGTGGCATTAATTCTTTCCGTCCTCTCCTTGGAAAGGAAAGAACGGTTCCACTGCCCTTGAATGTATTAATGATAGACACAACAGCGGAAACTGGTAGTTTGAGCATTTTATGATTCGTATTTATTTTAAAGCCTTCACTAACTTGTAGAGATGGATTGGCCCCTCGATGCATTATTAAGAGTGTTCTTGGACTCGTACTACTTTGTTTTCTTCTTTTTTTCAGCCTAAGGAAACAGCAATCCGTTTAATTCTACGCTAGTGTTTCCTGTGTTGTTTAAGAAGGTTAAGGATACAAAATATTGATATAGGATTGTGTGTTCTGATTTTTAAATACAATCCTTTGACCTACAAAGCATTGTAGGTCAACGGAGTGTATTTAAATGGGTTGATAAAGTAGATTCTGATTTAAATACCCTACGTTATCATAGTAACCATGGGTTTATTTAATAAAACAAAACAAAAAAATCTAAATATTTTTTACAATAAATATTTAACAAAAAAACAAAAGCGGGAAAAATAAAAAAAAGGGGGCGGGGAGGAGGTAAAAGGGGGAAATTCCATGAATTAAATATATAATCAAGAAATACAATTGTTTTACATAATTTAATAACGATACAAACAAATTAAGTATGCATGCAGTAATTAGCCAATTACATAGTTATTAACCTGTTTCGAATTATAAGTCAATTGTAGGTCTAGTTTACAGGCAATATATTTTTGACATTATCTTCTCATGTGTTCCAATGGTATTTTAGTTGGTCCACTATATGGCTGTCTAAGGGCCACGTCATAGCACTTATTCTTATTCTCTAAAGCTAGGTACAGACTTCCTTAAAGGAACACTATAGGGTCATAACCCAAACATGTATTCCTGACCCTATAGTGTTAAACCCACCATTTAGGTGGCTTGCCCCCTTAAAAGGAATGAACTCACTTTCTTTCCAGCGCCGTGCAGGTCTGCTGGTGCTGGTCCCGCCCCCGATCCGCCTCCTTGATGACATCATCATAATTGCCGATTTATAGCCAATCCAATGCTTTACCATAGGGAAAGCATTGGATTGGCTAAAATCGGAAAGGAGGCGGGATAGGGGCAGGGCCAAACACAGTTTTGGCCAATCAGCACTTCTTCATAGAGATGCATTGAATCAATGCATCTCTGTGAGGAAAATTCAACGTCCCCATGCAGAGCGTGGAGATGCTGAACGGAACTGCTGCCTACTCTGCAGCACTGCTCTAGGAAACCTCTCCAGTAGCCACTTGGAGGAGTCCCTAGGGGCAATGTAAAAACTGCCTTTTTTTCTAAAAAGGCAGTTTGCATGAAAATGCCTGAAGGCAATGATTATTCTCTCCAGAACAACTACATTAAGCTGTAGTTGTTGTGGTGACTATAGTGTCCCTTTAATAGATGAAATAGTAGGTGACCTCCTGGGCCTAAGTATAGTTGATGTAGCGGCTATGAGAATGTGGCCTATAGTAATCTTATTGATTTTGTTGGTGGTGTTAGTAATTTTTTTTTTCTTTTTTTAATAAACTCAATTTCCTTAACTAACTAAATGTAATATCTCACCAAAATCTCAAATGTTTGGGACTGTACAACCAAATATGAGATAATGAACCAATATGGCCACTTTCATGCCAAGATTTATTGGAGATGTTTATATTCATTTTGTGTATTCTGTACCAAAATGCTTCATGTGTCTTCCCCCCCCCCCCCCACCCCCCCCATTTTCTTGTAAAATTATAATTTTTTGTTTTTACACAGTTTAGCACACTGTAGGAATTTTAGTAATAATATGCTTCTAAAACAGCTCAGTAGATAAACACTCTGTAACACTGCAGTTTGTTAGAATCCTGGCAGCACTCATATGAGACTGGTAAGGTGAAATCTATTAACTTGGGTAATGGTAAATATTTAATTTTAGTGACAAGAGACAATTCAGTTTCACAATGTAATTTCTCTATAACCGCATACGTCAACCCCTGTCCATCTCGGTTACCTGTAATGGCCGTATCAACCAGACCCCAGAATTCAAACTTTGTCCGCAGTTCCCCACAGCTTTTAAAATCCAGTGAATGAAGGAGTGCGATGCCTTGGACTTCTATTTTATTGTACAGGCGTGTTAACACGACAACAAAGTCTAAACAAATTAGATAATGTCTCTTATTTGACAGCTTCCTCAATGCCTCTATCACCAAAGTCATCTATAGTCCCTACCAATGGGCCGGCTGCAGGAGTTTTTGGCAGGCGCCTGCTGTTGGCAACACGTGTATGATCTGTGCCATTGTGTTGACTCAGCACAAACGAAGTTATTTATCATTATGATGACTTGGTTGTTATGAATGTGTACCTTCACTAACCCACTGTTCTAGAATGGTTGATGGGTTCTTAATGTCAGGGCACCTTTCGCAAGCAACACGGGTTGGCTCTTTTCTCACAGATTACGTTGCGGAAATCTTGTCTGGCATTTGATGTGATGCATTGCAGATTGAAAGAATGCAGAATTACCTTGGTGGGAATCCAGATCTGCTGCTCAGAAAATGACAGATTGTGATGCTAAGTAACTCTAAAATGTTAGTAGGGCTCATTTATTAAATAGGCCCTATCTACATCTAATCTATTGCCAGCGTGATATTCTGCAGCTGTAAACAGGCTGTGCTGGCTACAATCCAGAAGCTCATAATGTTGGACACGGGCTCCAAAAGAAGAATATGTGATGTCGCTTACTCCATGCTGAATATGATCAGCAAGCTTAGACATACAGAGCTGTATGTCTCGCTTAAATAGAACTGACACTTCATGCAGCACTTTGCAACATAAGCATTCTCTCGTGTAAAATCTGACAATGGACCAATCAAGATTTGGAAGTGGTTAGAATCGCGTTACAAAAGGAGGTAATTGAATGGACATGCATTACAAAATGGTAGATTTTTAAAACATTTTATTTAACTTTCTTTTCTTTTCTTTGTGCCGAGCCCCAAAGTATTTTGCAAAACTTGTACAGTGGGAGAGCTGTTAAAATGTATTGCAGAGAGATGTCTTTACGTCATAACTTGAGCAGAGTTAAAGGGTTACTGCAACCGTTTAAATTAATTTAAAGGGCACTATAGGCACCATTGAAGTGGTCTGGGGTTCATATTCTCAGGTCCCTTTACCCTGCAGTGATAATTATTGCAGTTTTTTTAATAAACTGCAATAATTACCTTTGAGGGTTAACTCCACCTTTAGTAGCTGTCTACCAGACAACCACTAGAGAGACTTCCGGGTGGTTAGGCAAATTTTGGTCGCCAGACGCTGGGCATCCTCCCACTATGCATGAGGACATCCAGCATCACCTAAAATATATGGATCTATAGAGTCTCCCTGGAAGTAAAAGGAAGGGAGAACATGACTGCTTCCCAAGTTAGGGTTTGGAGAGAGAAAGAGACACAGAATTAGACCCAGTGATATACTTGTCAAAGTTCTGTTCCGTCTAGTTTTTCTTTAAATATCTGGGTCTTCGATCGGGTGTGGTAGGGTCCCTGCTGGTTTATAGGGATGGGTCATCTCTATCGCACTGTTTTCTGCTATGTTGAGGGCCTCCCTGTTGGCTAGTGGCATGGACCCCAGTAACTACTTGGCGCATTCCTTTTGCATTGGGGCGCCACTTTGGGTTTTTTCGGAGACTGTGGTTAAGTGATTGGGCAGGTGAAAATTGGGCCAGTTCCAGTTGTATGTTAGACCAACTCTGTTATAATAGTTTCTATAGGTTCAGTTCCCCATTAAATGTGGATTTTGGGTCATTCCTAACAGACGAAATTTGAGTTTGTCCTTCGAGGTAGCTCGGATTAGATGGAGTGGTATTATAGAGGGCTTACGTGGAATTGGGATTATCCTGAGTGCGTGATTTTGAGTAGGTTTGTGTCAGGCGTAATTACCCTTGTTATTAACGCCGGAGGTAATGACCGAGGGGCGCACACGAATCGTGGATTTAACTTTGTTTTCCTGGCACTATAGTTTCCCTTTAATATGAAGATGCACTATTATATGAATATACACTTACCAGGAATACAACACCAAGTGAAGCTCCCCCCCGTGTTGTTCTCCACCCTACACTGCTGGCTTGTAGTCCAATTAAAAAGGGTACAAGCACCCTACATTTAAATTCCTCTGATTTATCCGTTAATGGTTTAACAAATGATGACGTGTTTCACAATTTATTCATATTTAAAAGATTAGAGATGTTTACTAATATGCTGAAAGGTTAGAATACTAGGATTTGAAAGCCTATTATTTTGGAGAACCGTGGTTAAGGAAGCCGTGTCATTTTAACCCACTGGATCCCTGATGTAATGTCCACGTTGGAGTTTTGCCGTGTTCGTACCCAATAGCTTAGCTCTATGCAGTGTGAAAATATTGCTGCTGTATTTTAAAACTTGTCAGAATGCACCACACGTGATTTTTTTGTACACTAATGATTAAATACTTTTTCAGTATGTGTGTGATGGCCAAACATACTTTTTCTTTTTATGCACTCTTGAAGCTTACATGCCTGTCTGTGTGAAATATACACAGGGTAGTTTTATGTCCATGAGATGCCTTTGAATCCAATAAACTGTTTGAGAGGTGTATTAATTAAAGTGTTCCTGTCGTCTTCAAATGTTTTAAAGAATGGTATGGTCTCTTTGTGGTAAGAGCTACAGTTAAATCTATCCATTGTGTTATGTTGCTTTTTTAATGTATAGTTTTGATAATATACTCATGCGTTATTACGTTAATCATCTACATTTGGGGGGTATGTGTAACACGCTACACATGTAACATGCTACAATTCCATACCGTGTTTTAGTATTCTGTGCTAGTCCTTGTGGGACTCGACTGATCGACATGCATCAACATTGCTGTAGTCCGCACAGCATGCTGCTAAAAGTGTAAATCTTTTGAATATTAAATGTTGTTGTTGTTTTTTAATCAATACATTGTTTAAATTAAATGTTATGCTTTTTGTTTTTTGTTGTAAATATATTTTCTTACTAACATTTGTTTGTATGGTCTGAAATTTTAAATTTAATGTAGAATTTCACAGCACTTATATTTACTTCTATCCTAGAACTTCCATATTGGATCCCTGTTAGTCAGCCTAGATCATGGGTGCTCAAACTCTGCCCACCCCCCTCCCCCCCGATGTTGCTGAACTACAACTCCCATGATTCCTTGAATTACTTGAATTACATAGATAGCCAGAGAATCATGGGAGTTGTAGTTCAGCAACATCTGGGGGGCTGGAGTATGAGGACCCATGGCCTAGATAGAGCACACAGAAGCTAATGTGTACCTAGGCAGTGCAAGTCCGAATTGGATTGTGATGTTATTTGAGAACTCTTTAATGTACTTTTAAAAAGAAAAAAAAGAACATCGACCAAAGAAAAGGTTAACAAACGTTATAGGCAATTTTCAATGTTTTATTCATTTCCCGAGAAGCCACGGATCCACTGCGTGATTCTTCATGACTGCTCCGCTTTATCTTGCTGTGTAATTTAGTTTTTCATGTAATTGCAAATTATATAAAATTCTCTGATTCTATTTTGTTGGCAGTGACTCTATAATCCATGCAATACTTTTATGTCTGTACTGTTATTTTCAAAAGCAGTAAATGCATGGTGGGTATGTCGAATGAGACACATTTCTAGAGCGGGGCAAATGTGTGTTTTGAAGAAGATTCATTGGAGAGCTGTTTGGAAGAGGCTTGCAGAGGAAGGGATGTGTGTTTTTCTTTACAAGGGTTAATGAGGGTTAATGGCGTGCCTATATCACCTGCAGAGTATGGACAGATTGGAATCTACTTGCAGTATCAAAGCCAAGGGAGGCTTCATATCATTAACTAGAGCCAGAGTCTCTATGGTCAGCTCAAAGGTTGAGAAATGAGACAAAACGACTACCCAGAAGGGTTCGGAAAAGTAATGTCTGAAAATTGAGCTGCAAATAAATCAAACATAATAAATAAACTATGAAAACAAAAGAATCCGAAGTAGGCTTTCTGAAATGTCATTTTTTAATGTATATTTAAAAAAAAAAAAAAAACACCTTTCTTATTTCCTTTTCTATTTTTTTTTTTTAAATCCTTATCTTATGGGCATTGTTTCAAAATTGACTTGTCACTTTTTGTATAAAGCTTCATCATTCAAAAACAACTAAAAAAAAAAAATAATCCTAAATCCCACTGTTAAGTGATGAAGTTTCTGAATATTTAAAGGGACACTGCAGGCACCCAGACCACTTCAGCTAATTGAAGTAGTCTGGGTGCTTTGACCCTACATTGCAGCTCTAAGTCTGCCCTCTGTGGCTCTCTAACCTACAGCCACTAGAGGGCTTCCGGAATTCAACATTTTTACTCCATTACTTATTTCAGTGGATACTCTATTCTTATATACTATAGTGGATCACTGCACAATTCCCATGTTAATCATGTGATTAGTTGAATTCATCTCCTGAGTGATATGGGCTTCCTGTGCACAATAATTTCAGGGATGGGTAAAGTGGCAAGCTATTAATCGGAGTGTGGTGTAGCCAGCCATTTTGAGTTTATCCCGTGCTCGCGTTCAGACCCGTTTACTGCCCCGATGGGTAAAAATGTGCAAGTAAACCGATTCTTCCTTGTAGGCCAACTAGACAAAAACGTTACGGAACCCTGCCCAGCATATCAATAGTGTTATGTCTACATTGTATCACAAATAAAGATGATTGTAGAAGTAGTCACCTGTATATCTGCACCTCACCTGCATGTTGTGGCAAAGTCATGTATGAAGCTTATGTTCATCTACACTCAGTGCTGGAACTGGATGTCAAATACCATAATAAACGGTGAAATTACCTGCATATTAAACGGGAGAGCTGTCATATTATCCAGTGAGATATTTCTAGTGGAGTTTTATGACCTGTTCAATTGCTATGAGGCAGATCTTTAATTTTATAGACCGATCTCAATAATTTATTAACATTTTAATATACATCAACATTTAAGAGTTTTATTTATTTTATTCCAATGGGCAGAAATGTTAACGGGAAAATGTTGGATATTATTAAACCTTAGCGCTCTGAGGGTATTCAGTGAAAAACGTGCAAATATTCCTGTGATATTTAAGACATCTTAAAGGGTAACTGTAACCCTATTGAGAGGGGAGGCCTTTCAGGCATATTTTGCCCCATTGGGCACTGTGGGGAAGGTCATTCCTGCTGAAAAAACAAAAGGTTTCACTCACCTTCACTCCCACAGCAGGTGAAGGTCCAGGTGCTGCTTTGCTGTGCCCACCTCTGATGACACTGGGGCCGCCTGCATAGAGAAGCCTGTCATTAGACTAATTGCCGGCTTGGAGAGCATGTGCACGCTCAGGGTCGGCAAGGTAATTTATTTTTTTAAACCACCAATATGCACGTATCAAGGAGAGGTGGTAGGGGAGATTCTAGGTTGCCTATGTCACGTGTGCTGGGGTGTGCAATTTGCCATTGGCACATAATTACTAATAAATTAGTATGTGCAGTGTTTCAGGCTGAAATACTAGACATACTGACTGCTACCACCATGACCATTTCAAATCACTAATGCGGTCATGGTGGTTGGAGTGACTGCTTAAAGGACCACTATAGGCACCCAGACCACTTCAGCTTAATGAAGTGGTCTGGGTGCCTGGTCCACCTAGGGTTAACCCTGCCTCCTGTAAACAAAGCAGTTTCAGAGAAACTGCTATGTTTACTTTAGGGTTAATCCAGCCTCTGGTGGCTGTCTCATTGACAGCCGCTAGAGGCTCTTCCGCGCTTCTCACTGTGATTTTCACAGTGAGAAGACGCCAGCGTCCATAGGAAAGCATTGAGAATGCTTGCCGCGCATGCGCATTCAGCCGATGACAGGGAAAGGAGCGGGAGAGTCTCCAGCACCGAGGGATCCCGGCGCTGGAGAAAGGCAAGTGGTAAACCCCTTCCTCTCCATCCAGCCCGGTGGGAGTAGGACCCTGAGGGCACTATAATTCCAGGAAAGCGAGTATGTTTTCCTGGCACTATAGTGGTCCTTTAATGCTTCTTCTGCAAGACGACGTTCTACATCAGTCAACTTTTTTTTTTTAAATCATAGTTTTTTATTGTTTTTTGATAAAGCAACAGGGATGTGGGATACAGAAACAGAAAAAGGGAGGAGGGGGTAATAGATCACGACATACGACCAGTTAACATTCCATACCATAGTACGTTATTGTTTAGATCACATATACATAGTATGTCTATAGTACGTGCTAGTAGCGAGGTCTCGCGTGGGGCTAACTGGGTGATCACTCTCTCCGTACATAGTGAATACGGTATTATAGGTTGTGTATTTGTGGCGGTTGTTAGAGGGGTAGGAAGGGGTAACCAGGGGGTTAATAAAGTTTTCCGCTGGTCTATAACATCCTATGTGTAACATCATACGTGTGCCAACGTACGTGGTGTCACCTAAACTGTCTGTGGGTGTGGTATGCCTTGTATGAGGTGATTGGGTATCCTTCTTTATTATAGTGTTTGTGCGATTGCGCGTGTTTATGATTCGAGGTGGTGAGTACTACTAGGGTATTCCGTGTGGTCCTTGTCGGTTTTCTTATGTGGTGTATATGTCAGCCCACGCTTTCCATGCTTCTTGGAATTTCTGTGATTGTGTGGTGGAGGTAGTGGACATTTGTTCATAAATATGGTATTGGTGGATTTTGTCCATCAGTTGTTGTCTAGTGGGGCAGTAGGTGTGTTTCCATCCGTTCGCTATGAGGTTTCTAGCAGCTAGGATTATTAGCATCGCCACTTGTTTAAGGGGTCTGGTCATGGAGGGAGGGAATAGCAGGAATAAACAGGTTAAAGGATCCACTGTGACATTAATATTGAGCAATTCGAGAATGCCTTTAACGTGACCCCAGATAGGAGCTAGGATTGGGCATTCCCACCAGATGTGAAACATTGTGCCTTTTGCCTCCCCGCACCTCCAGCATTCTGCAGGGACTGTTGGGTAAATTTTGTGTAATTTACTTGGTGTTAAGTACCATCTATAAACCAGCTTCTTATGAGCTTCTATGTGTGAGTAGCAGTTGGTGATACCTTTGAGTGCATTGAGTGATTGTAACCAGGCGTTACCCGATGGCGAGGAGATGTATTCCGTTTGCCATTGTTGTTCATAAGTGGGGGCTTTTGTGTCAATGGTGCTCAGCAGTATGTTGTAGCATAGAGACAATGTCTTGGGTTTTGTGGGTGAGAGCCAGCATTGGTCATGTAACGGGTCTAGGTGTTGTAGGTTAGTGGGTGCCATTTCCGATTTTGTAAGTATTTTATAGGTGGAAATGCTTTTAAGTTGGAGGTACTGAAAGATGAACCGTGAGCAGGATATCATCTGCGAACATGGAGAGGCAGAATGTGTGGTTTCCTATGTTTACGCCTGTGATCATATCATGTTGCCTAATTGTAGCTGCCAGGGGTTCTAGGGATAGGATATGCAGTAATGGTGACAGAGGGCAACCTTGCCTGGTACCATTGGTGATACGAAAAGGTGTGGAGAGAAAGCCAGAATTGGATACTCTCGCCTGCGGGCTATTGTATAGGGCCATGATGCCCGAGACAAGGCCAGCTGGGAAACCGAATTTGTGTAGGACTTGCCGCATATATTCCCAGTTAAAGTGACACTCCAGGCACCCAGACAACTTCTGCTCATTGGAGTGGTCTGGGTGCCAACTCCCACTACCCTTAACCCTGCAAGTGTAATTATTGCAGTTTTTCATAAACTGCAATAATTACATTGCAGGGTTAACTCCACCTCTAGTGGCTGTCTACTAGACAGCCACTAGAGGTCACTTCCTAGTTTCTAGCACAGGAAACCTGTGCTAGAGCGTCGCTGGACGTCCTCACGCTGTGTGAGGACCTCCAGCATCGCTCAAACCCCCACAGGAAAGCATTGAAATTATTTTTCAATGCTTTCCTATGGGGAGACGTAATGCGCATGCGCGGCATTTCCGCGCATGCGCATTAGGTCTCCTCGGCCGGTGAGCGAGATCAGTCTCGCCCACCGGCCGACGCAATCACAAGGAGGAGCGTCGCGGAGGCGGAGACAGCGGCGAGGGACATCACCGCTGCCTCAGGTAAGTCACTGAAGGGGTTTTCACCCCTTCAGTAACCGGGGATTGGTGGGTGGGTGGGAGGGAGAGGGACCTTCCAGTGCCAGAAAAACTGATAGTTTTTCTGGCACTGGAGTTTCCCTTTAACCCTGTCAAAGGCTTTTTCCGCATCCAAGGCCAGGAGTAGTCCTTGAGCGTGTGTTTCATGCATGTGTGCCAGTATATTCAGGACCTTCCGTGTGTTATCTAAACCCTGCCTGCGTTTGATAAACCCAGATTGGTCGTTATGTATCAGCGTGGGTAGAAATTGGGATAGTCTATTGCCTAGGAGTTTGGCATATACTTTAACATCCGCATTGATAAGGGAAATCGGCCTAAAGTTTTGGCAGTGGGTTGGGGGTTTCCCAGGCTTGGGTAAAGTCAATATATGGGCTACGAGCATATCCGATGGTATGCTTCCTGAGATGTAGCAGGAATTGTATAGGTTTGTTAGGTGGGGTGTAAGTAGGTTTGTGTAGGTCTGGTAATAGAGGTTGGTAAAGCCGTCTGGCCCTGGGGCTTTTTGTTTGGGTAAGTCTTGGATCAGTCAACTTTTTTATAGTTCCCTTATTTAAAGGACGACTAAAGTAATCTGGGTGCAGTGGTCTTATCCTTTTAACACTGCATTTTTTTTGTAGAAACTGCAATGTTTACATTGAAGAGTTAAATGCATTGCTCTGTCCTGCATTCAAATGCTGTGCTCTGTCCAGCAATCAAATGCTGCTGATAGCAACATGTGATTGGGGGAGCATGGTGTTTGGCTGTGCATGCCTAATTCCAATGTATTGCTTCTTTATAAGAAGCAATGGATTGGAGGAGATCTCAGATGACGTCACCTGACATCACTGGAGGCGGAGATGGTGGCTGCAGCAGAGAATGAGGTAAGTAATCATTAGCTAACTTTAATTTTTTCATGCCAATCGGTGGTGGACTGAATGGAACCTATGCTCCAGGAATTATGATTATTTTTAAAAAAAATTTTTTATGACTACAGGTTCTCTTTAATGAGAAAAAAAACGACATTATTCATTTTGGGGGCGCTTATAATTTCAAAATCAATTTTCCTTAATTAGCTAACCCAATTTTTTCTCTCTCTCCTCTTTTTCTCTCTGCATGTCATGCTATCGGAACAGGAACGGGATGGAATGAGGGCAATCCTAGATTCCTATGACAGTGAATTCACCACATCGGAACACTCTCCACAGCTCAACCGCCGGCTACGTGAAGCTGAAGAGATCTCGCAGAGGGTCCAAGCTCAGAATTCTGAGATGGAGGTACATCTTTGTCTAAAGGAGCTTTAATAATCACAATTTCATTAATACATGTCAAGTGATAATAATCAGTCACATTCATTGCTACACATTAGAAAATGCACCTTTGCATTCAGGCCCCACATTGATCTTCTTAATGCCTGTTGCAATCTATATCTTTCACACTCCTGTCCCTGCCTCCTATTGTTTGAATCTTACTAATCTAAGCAACAGCTTCTCATTTAAATATAAAAATGATTAGATTACATACATGAAATAGTATATTATTAAAAGAAAATCCACCCTCCTCCAATAATAAGCAATTTTTAAGCATCATAAGTATGTCCCGAAGTTACTATCTAGGTCAGGGATAAGCAACCTTCGGCACTCCAGTTGTTGTGGACTACATCCCCCATAATGCTCTTACACCCATAATGCTGGCAAAGCATCACGGGGAGTGTAGTGCCAAAGGTTGCCTGTGCCTGATCTAGGTAATTCTCCAAAGCAAAACAAAAAACGACTCACAGGATAGTTAATATATTGGCTACTGGTGTCTACATTATCTATATTATCCTCTTCCTTCCCATGTCTGCTGTCTCTCCCCATTCTTTCCTTGTCATTATTTTTCATGTTTTCTTTTGCCCCATCCCATCTTCCGTCACTCTCCTTCCATCCATTAAAGGGACACTCTAGGCACCCAGACCACATCATCTCAATGAAGTGGTCTCAGTGTTATGTCCCCCCTGTTTTAACCTTGCGGCTGAAATTTTTTTGCTGTTCTGCTGGAATGGCAATGTTTTCATTGTAGGGTTACCCTGACTCTAGAGTCACTTCTGCTGAAATAGCGGGGTAAAACCATCTGATTGGAGCAATGTGGCATTTTGCTGCGCATGTGCACTAGCCTCCCAATGCTTTCTTAAAGAGGTGGAGTGGTACCCTGGAGACCAGCTCTGCTAGGTGAAAAATAGGTAAATAAAGTCACCTATTTAACTCTTGCAGAGGGGGCTTTGTTGCCTAAACAGAAACCAGTGCACTACAGCGTTAGGAATACACATTTGTATTCTTAACTCTATAGTGTTGCTTTTAAAGTCTGCTGTATTTCTCCCTAACTCCCTCGCCATATCTGCTGTATCTCTCCCTAACTCCCTCGCCATATCTGCTGTATCTCTCCCTAACTCCCTCGCCATATCTGCGGTATCTCTCCCTAACTCCCTCACCATATCTGCTGTATCTCTCCCTAACTCCCTCGCCATATCTGCTGTATCTCTCCCTAACTCCCTCGCCATGTCTGCTGTATCTCTCCCTAACTCCCTCGCAATATCTGCTGTATCTCTCCCTAACTCCATCGCAATATCTGCTGTATCTCTCCCTAACTCCATCGCCATATCTGCTGTATCTCTCCCTAACTCCCTCGCAATATCTGCTGTATCTCTCCCTAACTCCCTCGCAATATCTGCTGTATCTCTCCCTAACTCCTTCGCAATATCTGCTGTATCTCTCCCTAACTCCCTCACCATATCTGCTGTATCTCTCCCTAACTCCTTCGCAATATCTGCTGTATCTCTCCCTAACTCCCTCGCCATGTCTGCTGTATCTCTCCCTAACTCCCTCGCCATATCTGCTGTATCTCTCCCTAACTCCCTCACCATATCTGCTGTATCTCTCCCTAACTCCCTCGCCATATCTGCTATATCTCTCCCTAACTCCCTCGCAATATCTGCTGTATCTCTCCCTAACTCCCTCGCAATATCTGCTGTATCTCTCCCTTACTCCTTCGCAATATCTGCTGTATCTCTCCCTAACTCCCTCGCCATATCTGCTGTATCTCTCCCTAACTCCCTCGCCATGTCTGCTGTATCTCTCCCTAACTCCCTCACCATATCTGCTGTATCTCTCCCTAACTCCCTCACCATATCTGCTGTATCTCTCCCTAACTCCTTCGCAATATCTGCTGTATCTCTCCCTAACTCCCTCGCCATATCTGCTGTATCTCTCCCTAACTACCTCGCCATGTATCTCTCCCTAACTCCCTCGCCATGTCTGCTGTATCTCTCCCTAACTACCTCGCCATGTCTGCTGTATCTCTCCCTAACACCCTCGCCATATCTGCTGTATCTCTCTTCCTAACTCCCTCGCCATATCTGCTGTATCTCTCCCTAACTCCCTTGCCATATCTGCTGTATTTCTCTCTAACTCCCTCACAATATCTGCTGTATCTCTCCCTAACTCGATTGCCATATCTGCTGTATCTCTCCCTAACTCGATCCCCATATCTGCTGTATCTCTCCCTAACACCCTCGCCATATCTGCTGTATCTCTCCCTAACACCCTTGCCATATCTGCTGTATCTCTCCCTAACACCCTCGCCATATCTGCTGTATCTCTCCCTAACACCCTCGCCATATCTGCTGTATCTCCCTAACACCCTCGCCATATCTGCTGTATCTCTCCCTAACACCCTCGCCATATCTGCTGTATCTCTCCCTAACACCCTCGCCATATCTGCTGTATCTCTCCCTAACACCCTCGCCATATCTGCTGTATCTCTCCCTAACACCCTCGCCATATCTGCTGTATCTCTCCCTAACACCCTCGCCATATCTGCTGTATCTCTCCCTAACACCCTCGCCATATCTGCTGTATCTCTCCCTAACACCCTCGCCATATCTGCTGTATCTCTCCCTAACTCCCTCGCCATATCTGCTGTATCTCTCCCTAACTCCCTCGCCATATCTGCTGTATCTCTCCCTAACACCCTCGCCATATCTGCTGTATCTCTCCATAAGTCCATCGCCATATCTGCTGTATCTCCCCCTAACTAAAGGGGAATATGAAATATGGGCACATGCATACAAATATATACATAATGAATGTATTTAGATATAGTAGAAAGGACCGCACTCCAAGGTCTTTGTGATCGTTTTCAAATAAAATGTAACTTTGATTTAATCCATATAAAAGTCAAAGTTTCAGCCCCCACATAGGGCATTCATCAGCAAACGAAATGAATGTATGGATGAGTTTATATATGTATATATGCACACATTTACACGCGGCATGTGTTTGTGCTTTAGGCTGCGCTCGCCTATGTCCATCTCATGTATTTTGTGTCTCTGCCTAATATGCTTCCTGTTTCTCCCTCTCATGTATACGGTTCTCTCTTTTCTCCGTCTATCTCCCCCATATCCGCAGTCCTTCTCACGCCATGTTTGTTCTCTCTTATTCCTTTCAATGCCCACTGTATTCCTTCAATCAGCTAAAGCTTTAATTTCCTATCCCTCCACCTCCCCCGTGAATTTCATGATACTATTTACTATATGTTTTAGTCATATTCAGATATTACTCTTTAAAGAAGTATCCACCGTAGTCTCTCTGACATGCTTCCCTTCCACTGAAATTCCATATCGAACCGGATGTCTGGCAACTACATATCTCTTGATGCCTGTGGCTGGTTGAGCATCACTGGAGGTGTAGTTCTCAAAAGCCATGGGTGCCAAGATTAGTCATCACTTCTCTAAAGAGTGGTGTGTGGGAAGCAGCCTTTCCAATGGAGTCGTGCCCTGATCCACTTTGTAGAACGAGCGTCTCTCCTTGGCAGAAAGAATCTTATTCAGTTTTTCTTTTTCACACAAACAATGTCAACAAATTCACCGGGGCTTGGTGTAGGTTTCCTAAACATGACAGACGGATCTTCCCCTGTGTTTTCCTGACATCTCTCTGACTTCTAAAGCAGACGGAAGGAAATATAGAGAGATGGTGATTTCAGAACACACACTGCTACCATTTCCTTGCCAGTGCCCAGAATCAAAGATCGTCATTTGTAAACTGAGGTTTCGTTTAAGATTCCCTTCAATTCCAATAAAGAAAAACCTTCCTTTAAACACAGCTACATCTGTAGTTATACTATCACTATTTTATTTAGCTCTAAATGGAACATTGGCAATGAATTATATGTGTTGTATATATATATATACACACACACAGACAATGTCAGTATGTCAGCAACACATGTAATTCAATGCCAATGTTCCATTTTATATATATATATATATATATTTATATACTTAGTGTCGCTAAGAAGCAACATATGCACCCTAATCAATGAATTAGCTGCCGGATGGTTTTAGCATCTCAAAATCCATATGTTCTGGCTTTAATTATTTTATAAGATCAGGGACTGAAGCGGAAATTCTGTTTCATTTAAAAACCTACCACCGTTTTATGGGTGTACCTTGTATCTTCAGACTGTATAGTTGAATCTAGCCATCCATTTAGCCATCCATGTCTTCTACCTGAACTGTGTAATAGTATGTACTGATTGATATGAACAGCAGTTAGGGAGCGTTTGTGCATAATTTCACCAATTACACAGTTTCGTTTTTCTTTTATTTATTTTTATGACCATTGTTTTTTTTTTTGATGCTGGCTAAAATGTTAAGCAGCGATTTGGTAGACCTTTTCAGTATTTGGTGAGATTAACCTCTTGGCTTTTCTCTTTAATACTGAGGGCTTTTTTGTTTTTGTATTTTGACAAAAAAAATGTCACTGTAATTTCATATTTTGTTGTTAAGCTATATATGAATATATATATATATCATATGCATTCACGGTATACTTACTGAACCTTCCCCTATTGTAATGTAACCTGCAAAGCATCAAGTACACCTGTTAGCGCAATATAAATAAATTATACAAACGCTGTATACCTTCTGCACTTACTGTACCTCCCTCTACTGTAAGGCAACCCGTAAAGTGCTGAGTACACCTGTTAGTGCTATATACATAAAATATACATACACTGTATACCTACTGCACTTACTGTACCTCCCTCTGCAACCTGTGTACACCTGTTAGCTCAATATAATTAAATATGCATATACTGTATACCTACTGCACTTACTGTACCTTCCCTTAACAAGGCAAATGTGTTAATATTTACACTGCATTGATGAGCAAACAGCCTTTCCTGTGTTAATTTTGTGCACCGTTCAGCACTTTCCCCATCATATATCCCACCATGTTAATTCCCAAGTGTTAAAATAAATTAAATGCATGCATCTGATACCATTTTACTATATCACTGGATTAACTGCGAATTAATGCACACAAAATCCAAAATCTCCAAAACCAGACGCTAGAAGGCATTCATTTCTAAGGCAAGGGGGTGATTACTTACATTTTTTTTGACCTTGTCAAACTTGTTTGCCTTAGACACGTGGAGCCTAATCAGAAGGAAAACGACATTAGTATGCAGATAGGAAGGAGGAACAAAAAAGAAATTGAAATCTTTAATGTCATTGGGATATTGTACAGAGCTACGGAATTTGCTGGCGCTATATGAATAATAAAATACTAATAATATTGGCAATTGATACAATATTTATGTGGACCTAAAATTACCTGTTTCATTCTCATTTTCCCCACTAGATGGCAGCAGATATTGGGTTTCCCCTGTATGTTGACTACCTTAAGTCTCCCGAGTGGAAGTTTACAGCTGCTTATGTGAACCCTGTCAAATTAAATAACCTTTAAAATCAAGTAGTTGATAAGACTCTCCTAGGGACTAATCACCGGTTTTGCACTGCACCAAAGAAAGTTTGCAATATATTAAGCAGAATCCCTTCACAACTTTAAAATGCACATGCAAAGCTTTGTCAAGCATGGCCAGCGCGGTTCTTTATAGTTTCCAATATGATCAGTAAGTGTTGGTGCTACAGTGAGAGCGTAAGCTTTGACAGTAAATCACGGGATCCTTACTTGGCCCAGGTCTCGCTTTTGTTGGATAGGCGACTGGTGACAGTGTTGAAGTGACCAATATTTGATTTTTCTGTTTTTGAAATGCATGTCTGTTGTTTCTCTTTTGTTTTGTTTGCTTGTTTTTTCTTTTGTTTTGTTTTCACATTATTACTTTGAGTGAAATAATATCCGACAGTGAGAATTCAAAGTGAATGTCAAAGTTAAGGTCAGAATTGCCGAATTGAAAGCACAGCTCACTTAGTTTAGGCTATTTTGACCTTTTGCTTTGAACTTGCATTCTCACCTTGGTGAATAACTCTCCACCTAGCTAGCTTTTCGACATCCGGGCAGCCGAAACTGGCCCACACTAGCCCACTCTGCCATAAAATATTTTATTGTGGATACGTATTGCCCATTTCATGAAATTGTAGATTCCCTAGTTGCCGTAGCAGTTCAGTTCCAATAATGTTTTGCCGGGATTAAGCTGGGGATCTGCGCTTCAGCCACCTCTAGGATGGAATGTTTGGTATGCACGATGCAGTGTGTAGATTGTCTATCTGTTACTCTGCTCTGAAAATTCATTAAACTCTTACATGAATACAATGATGTATTTAGAAAGAATCATGAGTCTAATCATCATTTTCCCTCCTGATTATGGGTAGAGGGCAGCTCCATATTCCTTTACAAGTGCCCGATGATTATCTTATTTTCTGAGTTTTTCACTAAAGTGAGAATTGTCAGGAAATCAAGGTCAATTGAAAGTACATTTTCAAATTTGAGACCAAATAGTGGAACTGAAATCATAAATAACTTGGTGAATTTTTCAAATTCCGCTATTTTGGTCTAAAAGTTTGAATTCCAAACAATTGACACTTAAGTGAATAAGCGTGTCTGGGTGTCATTTCCTTATTTGTTTCATTCTGTGGGCAATTGCTTTTGATTTGAAACTCGTTTTATGAACCTTCAGGATTGAAAACCAGCATACCCCAAAAATATGGAAATTAGAGATGTCTCTTTAAAGGGACAATCCATTGCCTCATACTTTGAAGTCCCATCGTTACTATCCTACTGACGTACTGCCATATCTATTAAACCTCAACTGTCCAATGATGTGCTGTCCTGACTCAACTTCAGATTATCACTATGGACTAATAGGCCAGCCACTGGACATATTGAGTCTTACACAGCAGACATCTGAAAGCTTTATGTCTGAACCCGGCAGGGTCTCCTATGAGCCAGCATAATGGTTAATATTTGTGCCCCTCAATTTCTCCCTTTCCAAGCATCACCATGCTTTTCTCTACAAGGGAATTAGGATTTGTGTCACATCTGTTGCAGAAAACCTTTACATTTATGTATATATATAGATATCTATATACATCTCTATAGAGATACCTATATAGAGTGAAAACAATAAACCGATATATGAAGTATGTGTACTTTATGTTCGTGTCTAGCTATCTATCCAACCTTTAATAGTATCAAAGCTGAACATTACAGAAACTGCTAAAGTTAACAGTTTCAGAGTAGCTTTATTTTTATTTTATATATCCCCCATTCATTTCTTCCTCTTGTCTGGTTAATTCTACCATCTAAACATTTTCATTGCCCACAGGATAACAGGAGACATTGAAAGGTGGAATCAGCATGTTAAACCAGCTGAATCAGAGTTTATTTTAGGGAGTACTTTACATTCCCCAGGCAGGGTGTATTCTTTGTGCCCCATTGGACGAAATGTGCTTCTTTTGGATAAGCTGTTTTGGCTTTTTGTCCTTTTTTTTTTCTTTAAAAAAAAAAAGAAAAGGAAACATGCAGTTTGCTCAGATTCCATTGGATCTTGCCTTCCTTACATTTATATTAAAAGATTAGAAGCCCTTAGCTTTTCTTGTGGTTTGCGTGTTAGTCATGCATGAATATTTTTTTTATTTTTGTTTTTTTTGCACCTTCTGCATATATAATAAAAAATAGTCACTTGAAACTGCTTGAGATCAGCTGCTTCTATTTATTATGTGGTAGTTACGTTTAAACATAAAAAAAAAGTAACTGGTCAGCTTTAACCCATAAATTGGGAGGATTAGAGTGATTTCCAGAAGAAAGTGTGTTTAAGTGCCCTTGGGAGTAAATCAATGTGTGTATGCATGTGTGTAAACAATACACTACCACACACATGTTGCAGTAAAGTATGAGTAATGCTTTAAAAAAGTAAAATAAAAAGTTAATAGTTTTTTTTTTTTTCATCAATTAACAAAATGCAAAGTGAATGAACTGAATTAAAATCTCAATCAAATCAATATTTGATGTGACCACCCGTTGCCTTAAAAACGGCATCAATTCTTCTAGTTGCTCTTGCACTAAATTAAGGATTTTGTTGGCATATGATTAAACAATTAGAACAAACAGGTGCTAATTATCAACTTAATATGTAGGTTGAAACACAATCATTAAGGGAAACAGAATCAGGAGAAAGAAAGCAGTCAAACTTTGCGAATAATTTGAGGTTGCTGAAGACCATTTAATGTCACCAGTCGTACACTATGCCAAGACTGAGCATAGGAACACGACACAATGTAGTTAAACTCTATCAGCAAGGTCTCACCCAGGAAGTAATTTCAAGGCAAGCGTGGGTTTTGGATGTGCTGTCCAAGCTGTTCTGAAGAAGCACAAAGAAATAGGCAATGTTGAGGACCGTAGATGCAGTGGTTGGCCACGTCCAGCAGATGAAAGACACACTATGGTTACTAACCTTTTTTTATGGAGAATTCTGGTCAAAAGTGGTCTTCATGGAAGACATGTTGCCAAAAAGTCCGATCTCTGATGTGGAAACATGGCCAATCAACTGCACAAAAAACAAGCAACTGGGTGCATAAAAATAGCAGCAGGTGCTCTCTACTAATGAGTCAAATTTTTTAACATTTTGATGAAACACAAGGCAATTTGCTGAAAGGCTGGATCGGGGTACAAAAATGGGGCTTGAGGTTTGGCCAGAATGAATGGTCTCCTCACTGCTAAGATAATAAGTACAGTTAAATACTAATCCATCATGCAATAACATCAAGCTTGCATCTGGTTTGGTCCCAAATGTATTCTGCATCATGGGAATGACCCCACGCATACAGCCAAAGTTGTTAGGAACTATCTTTAGCATAAAGAAGAACAATGAATTCTGGAAGTGATGGTATCCCCCCACACAGCCTCTGATCTTAACATCAAATCTGTCTAGGATTACCCGAATAGACCAGCAACTGATTCTGCCTAAATCCACAGACGAACTGTTATTTGTCCAACATGTTTGGAATAACCTACCTGCCGAGTTTATTAAAAAACTCTCTGCAAGTGTACCTAGACTAATTGATTCTGTTTTGAAGGATAAGGGTGGTCACATCAAATACTGATTTGATTTAGATTTTTCTTCTGTTAATTCACCTTCATAAAAATAAACTTTTAATATTTTTATATTTTAAAATCATTCTTACTTTACAGCATTTTTTTCACACCTGCCTAAAACATTTGCGGAGTAAACATATATATATTCTATATAAAGTAATTATACTTGTATTTTCTTATTATTTTCCGTTTCTGCAAGCATGGTGATTGGCGTGAACGTAAATTGGAATTACACCTGTATTGATCATTTGATGTGTGATACCACTACGATATGACTGCTAGGAAATCATAATATTTATTCGGCAATGTGTTCTTTACTGATGCCTTGAAGTAATGCTTCTTGGCATTGATTTGATATTGAACAGGTTATGATGTCTGAAGTCTGTTAAATGCCTGGTGATTAGTCTTACAAGCATTGGGCAGCACAGAGGAAGCTCTGTATCTATGTTTAAGGATGTGTTCAAATGGCACATTAACTGTGTGACAGAAACCGATAAAGAGGAACGCATGTGCCTCATCCAAAGAAATGACCTACACAGTCCAAGTGATGTTTATTAAAAAAGAGGAAAGATGTACTTTTGTGGTATATATACTTATAGTGAAGGTACCTCTAGAAAACTGGAGATTTCTGACTTAGGCTACTATGGTTTAATTACGGTATGTTATTTCCTTTTTATTTAAATTTCAAATAGGAACTAAAGGGGATACATTCAGTATACTTTTACTGGTGGAAAAATGTGGTTTGGCCAAAATACTTCAACACTTCTCAGTTGATCTGTGGATGAAATCAACGTTTAGTGGCTGTCCCCTAATCTCCTCTTTTCCATTAATAATCTCTATTCGTGCTGCCATGGATGGAATACAGAATCACGAGTCAAGATTATTTGTCCAATCTGTGGGTGTCATTTGTTCAGTTATATTCCACGTGGTGCTTCTGAGATAGGGAATTTGAACAAACAACTAATCAGGCAAATTGGCCAAATTCGACCAAAAACAAATACAGAAGTCTAAAGTTCACACTGTTTTATCTCTTAAAATGGAAGGGTATGAAGCAGCAGCCACCAGTGACACAATAGTCATCACAGATTGCACATGGTTGTTAAATGTGTTCAAATAGACGGAGCTCCACAAATTCTAGTAAGTGAAGTGGACATTTAAAACACAGCCCAGAGTGTATAGCACTATCCCAATTGGAGACGAGTAGGCGACATGTCAGCTTTTGTGTGTCTGCTTGCCAGGCATCTAACCTGGGTTGTCGATGGACAAAATGCTGAAGAAGCATTCTTATGTGGGCAGAAATATATTGAACATTTAGGTCATTTAAGAAAATTATTTTGGTGGTCCTAAAAGTCCCATTACTAGAAATAAAAGCAGAATGTTGTGATAGGAATCCCTAAAGAAGCAGTCCACTAATCAGCAGTGCTAATGTTTTCCTGGCACTTAGTTTGACGATATATATATATATATATATATATAACAAACCCACGGCTCATGCACTCACCCAAAAATGTATTAAAGGTTCCACAGGGACCACCCGGGTGAATCCAGCGCATATGTAAAGAGTAAGTAAACGGAGCACTTTATCTTGATAAAGACCCTTGAGGGTCGAAACATAATTTAATACAGTTTGAAAATTTTTCCATGGAGTGCTCTGTTTATTTACACACACAGGAACACCGATCGTCAGTGGTGGAACGGCGGCGATTGGGTATGTGAATAGGAATACCGCGGGCGTACTAGGTACGTCCACGGTCCTGGGGGAGGGGTTTAATACATATATATATATATTTTTTTTTTTATTTATTTAAAAAACATTTATTTTTTTAAAATTATTTTATCATCACTGAGTGCCTCGACTACGTGCTATGCTATACTGCCGGGCGCCACGTGGGGCAACCCGGAAATCATCGCTCCTAGGGAGCGATCGCCCGGCAGTCAGAGGTATTGCAGGATGCCTCAACATAGAGGCATCGCTGCAATATCATTAAAGCGGCTGGAAGCGATCACGATTGCTTCCAGCGCTCACATTTGCCAAGGACATACCAGGTACGTCCAAGGTTGTTAACGACCGTTTTTTGTTGGACGTACCTGGTACGTCCGTGGTCGCTAAGGGGTTAAACAAACCTCATATTTCAAGTTCCTGGATTACCTACAATATCACTATCATTGCAGGATTGGCAAAGAACTCACCAAACCAGGCTGTGACTGGTGCTTGCTTTTCTTTCTGTTGTACTGCTGAACCTTTCCCGAAAGTGGTGCTGTATGGGAGTAGTACATAATTTGTCAGCTTTCGGCTGTAGAAAGCCAACATAGGAACTATGTGTTTCAGAAACCCAAGTCTACGACGTGACATTAGGTTCACAGGACTTATGAACTCACATGATATTATCCTGGTAACAAATGATCTGTCCTCCCAATCACATGAAAAACATGGTGTGCAGAACAAATGCATATTCAAAGGATGACCTTTAGGACATTGAAGCCCATATGTCAGCATTTCAGCAAAACTTAGTATATTGGCAGTCCTGATTGACTGCCCTGCCAGGCAGTCTGTCATTATGCTGTGAAGGCACTTCCTCTTTATGGTTGGATACACAAGGTGTGAGACTAGTTTACTTTATTTTAATTGATAAGATGTACTTTATTTATAATTTTGCAGAGACCAGAATTCTAGTGATGCATTTGCAATAATTGAGAATTGTACTAGTTGTATCTGGGTATGTTGCTATTTTGAAGGTGATATTACTGTTTTCTTGTTGATTATACAGCACCGTTTTGCAGCTCAGTTTTTATTTCTTGTAGTTTTTGTGGCTCCTAATGAGACTAAAGCCTTGTAGCTAATATGATTAAGGAAAATAAACTAGCAAATAAACAGCTATTGTCTTCTACGGCCTATGATTCTTTTGTTAATTGTGGTGGGAACATATGTTTAAATGGGCAGATCACAGCACTCATCGCTGAGCTAATAAGACTGGCCCCAGGTTTTGTTACTTTCATATATCAGTTTGTTAAAGATGTTTAGTGTGTCTAGAGTTCTGAAACCTTTTATTTTAATACATATGACTGTCCTCTAAGAGTATGATAAATAATTCCTGCAATCTCAATAATAAAAGGTCACTCCAGACCTCATATCTTAACACACCATTTATAAAATGTATTAAACTATGGGGGAAATATAACCATTACAAATATTTCATGTTCACATGAAAAAAACACCTTCCGATCTCTGCTGGCGTAACTGCAGAGAAAAAGGGACCTACACCCACATGTGGTGGCACTGCCCCACAATTAAGCTTTTTTGGACAGACATCCAAACACTGATAGCCCAAATACTTAGCAGACCGGCAGACCTAAACCCATGGACATTCCTGCTAGCCAAGCCCCTTGGTCTAGACCAGAACAACAATTACTTAACAAAATAGCGCTGGCAGACAGAAGGGCCCTGGCCCAATCCTGGCTACAACCCATCATTCCCCAAATGACCACGGTACTCAACAAATTCAAAGAACGTCACCTCATGGACAAATTGACGGCGCAAATCAGAGGCACCAAAAAAAATTCACTAAGACATGGGAACCATGTGAAAATTACATCGACAAAACATAAATCCGAGCACTGACCAAAGGACATGATACTCAAAAGACGAACAAGGCGACCACCCCCCCCCCTTTTCTGTCTACTACCTCCTCCCTCTCCACCCCCCCCACCCCCATCTTTCTCTTGGTGTTTGCACCTGGGCCGGGACAACCGGTATCCTGGCCTATAGTGCAACACACTACAGCCACCAAGACCAGATGGCAATCTAAGCGAACTGTTACAAGGAGTTAACTATGTTTTCAGTTACAATTTCTTCTCTACTGTTACTACTAATTGTATTACCTATAAAACAACCGACAGGTGGAAAATAAGGACAAATGTTATTCATGATGTGAAATAAGCTACGCATACACTGTTCAACTTAAAACCACGTTTCCATGCTCAAACTATGCATAGGCTTTTGCACAAGCCATACAACTGTGATATGTGATTTCCTCTGTCATTACAAAATAAAGAATTAAAAAAAAAATACAAAAATCCATGTATATAATATCTTACCTCTAGTGGTAATGTAGTCATGCTCCATGAGAATTTACTATTTATGTGATATCACATCTCTAGTTTTGCCACTCCTAAAAAATCTTGAAGACACATCCTGCCTCTCCCACTGAAAATATCCCAATTATGGACCACAAAGTTCACTATCTCTTTCGAATCCACATGAAGGTATCACCCCTCCCACCTTGACTGTGGTGGGGTTTTATCTGTAGTTCTTCCACAAGGTCTGGTCCATACAATACATATATCCCACCGTGGAACGCAAAATCCACTGGGGAGATTTGCCCAAGCTAGGAGGTAACTGACACCTTTCAGTCAGACCCCTTCCGCCTTCGTTTGGCACGTAGCTCCAATTTTCAGGAGTAATTCTTGGAATTTTTGTTATGCTATGATAGGACCATTCTATACCTAATTTGACACTGACAATATGATGCAGTGATGGGACTACATACATATAACATTCTACATCGTGTATTGCTGAATGACTGCTTCGACAAGTTCTTTGTCCTGGAGCAACATGTATCTTGATTTCTGTTAGTCATGTAGTCTCTGTGTGAGATTACATTATTATTTTAGTGCATTTCCGCATTACAGTTACCTCATGCTGGCTTACGGAAACTCGGTAAACCTTTTGTTTCCTATCTACAAGTCTTCTAGTGTGTGCTTCACCTATTGCGATTGTGTAACTGCAAACAACGCCTTTCTTCTTTGCGAGCAGTCTGTCATGTATGCATGTTAGAGCTGTGTGTATATGTGAGCTAATGAGGGTTTGTGTGTTTGTGTGTGTCCATCTGCTGGGGCAAGCCACCCATTCAGCCAAACTCTCCGGCTTGCCAGTGCGAGGCAAGTTTGTCTGATTGTGTGAATGATTGTAGTGATCTTTGTATGTGAAATTGTATCTGCTTATTTTCAGGCTACCTGTATGGCCCCTAAATCTTATAATATGCATTATTGTGAGGATTCACTGCATTTTCATTGCTGTTAGTAAACGTCTATACTGGGAATTTAGGTAAATATGTATTTATTGCCATGGAACGCTGTTATACTTGCAGCCATGACATATTGCTGTTAGATTGTTAGCTGTAAATGGAATCCAGGACATGATCGTGGTACAGAGTGATCGGAAGTCTTAAATGGGGGATGTGTTCAAATGTAGCCATATTTCCGAGATATCATCTGAATGCGTGATTGGACATTGAATTGTTCCCATTAAAGCTGAATGCAATCACTTGCTGTTTGTATCTGTAAAGCAACTTTCTATGTATTAGTCCATCTTCAAACTCATGCCCAACCCCCTTTTGTATCATTTTTACAATCTTATCAAACTTTGACTTCATTCTGTCACCTGAAGCAGCTTCTTCTCAGCAACCTAATCTCACCTACCTCAATTCATCAACCATGACGATGTTTGTATAATAGATGCTTCTCATGGAGTAGGATTGTGAGCAGTAGATTGCATGCGCAGCATTTGTTGTAATACTCATTAGCTGTGTGCATATTGTGTGTGGGATGATGTCCACGTATGAATTCTATCGAAAAAACAAATGATCTGATGTAGGAAGTTGCTCTCGTCTCTGTCTGGAAGAGGCTAAAAGTAAACATTGCCGTTTTTCAGACATGACTATGTTTTACACTGTCAATGGGCGGCATCTGTGCTCCAAAACCACTACATTAAGATGTAGTAGCTTTGCTGCCTGTTATCACTTTATTGCTAGTGTCAACTGTTTTGTAGCATATATAAACATGTGTGTCAGATTCTTACTTTTTAGGAAGTTGCATTGATCTAGGCAGGGCCAGATTAAGAGCCCAGTGGGCCTGGTGCTGACAATTATGACTGGCTTAATTACAGAATCATATCGACCAAAAACAGTAAAACACTCCTAAGCGTCATGTATCTGATGGAGATGGTGCTGGAGAGAAAGAAAAAAGCAGCTATAAGAAAACACATACCCTAGGCCAGTGATGGTGAACCTATGGCACGCATGCCACAGGTGGCACGCCGGGCCCTCTCTGTGGGCACGCGGCCATAGGTTCACCATCAATGCAGAGTAGGCACCTGCCTGCCTGTTTTGGGCAGGCGCCTACTCTGCTTCCGTGTCAGGAGGCAGGGGGAGGGATCTGTGAAGCAGCTCCCCTGTCCTCCTGCACGATGCTGTGTGGAGCGTTGCCGAGCGTTATCGTGGCAGCGCTCCACACAGCATCGCGCGGGAGGACAGGGGAGCTGCCTTACAGATCCCTCCCCCTGCAATGCTTACCACCACGAGACCACCAGGGATGGCTGTGTCCCCCCCTACTTTATTAAAGGTAAGAAGAAGGGAGGGGGGGGGGATACTGACACAAAGTACCCGTACCCCCCCAGCAGTACCCCTACCCCCACAGCAGTACCACTACCCCCACAAGCAGTACCTCTACCCCCCCACAGCAACCTTACCCCTGCCCAGCACCCCTACCCCCCACACATTACCCTTCATACACACACACATACAGCACCCCCCCTACACACACACACACAGCACTTCACACCTCAATGCAGTATGTGTGTGTATTCAGCAGTCTGTGTGTGTGAGTGTATTCAGCGGACTGTGTGAGTGTATTCAGCGGACTGTGTGCGTGTATTCAGCGGACTGTGTGCGTGTATTCAGCGGACTGTGTGCGTGTATTCAGCGGACTGTGTGCGTGTATTCAGCGGACTGTGTGCGTGTATTCATCAGTCTCTGTATTCAGCAGTCGTGTGTGTGTGTGTGTGTGTATGTATTGCATTTGTTGGATATACTAATAAATATAAGCTTAATTTTATCTATATATATCATTATTTAAAATTTGTATCATTGAACTCTGTGTACTTTTAAAACAAAAGTTATTAGTTCAGACAACAGTATGAGTTGTTTTTTCTAAACTTAAACCTCAGTATTTGGGTTTAATTGTCGTGTTGGCACTTTAAGGAAAAAAAGTTGGCATGTATTGCGGTTTGGGCACTCGGGCTCAAAAAGGTTCGCCATCACTGCCCTAGGCTAATCTCTCTCTAATTTATGTTTTCATCTTTCAAGTAAATCCATAACCCCTAACAGCAGTGTCCAGTGAAGCAGGAAGTCAATGGGCACGATAAAAGGGTGTGCCACTGACACAAATCACGTAACCTGCCAAAAGGGGCGAACATGCCCAAAAAGAGGACATGTCTGCCCAAAGAATTAGAAGGCCAGCCTGGCATGAATGCATGTCAGGCTGCCTGCCAATCATGCAGCTGGCCAACTAAGGGCATACTATGCAGGCAGCACCCTGAGCTTGACATAAATGCGTCTAATAATGCGCTCGCTCAACGCTTTCTAAGGACTGTCCCCTAGCACTCGCTGGTCCACTTGTCTCCTTACCTTCTTACTAGCAGGCAGAAGCTCCTGGTATATAATCTGGGACAGAGAAACGCTGTATGTAGTGAGTGCAGAAGAAAGGGAACATGCCATAGTGTTAGAGAGACCAAAGTCAGCATTACCTTAAAGGATCACTATAGGGTCAGGAACAAAAACATGTATTCCTGACCCTATAGTGTTAACACCACCATCTAGCCCCCCTGGGCCCCTCATGCCTCCATAAATATAGCAAGATCTTACTATATTCAAGCCTGAAGCTGTAACTCTGCATGCTGTTTGCCTCAGAAAAAAGCAGTCTGCTGACATCATTAGAAGTGGTGGCCTGATCCAGCATGATTCAAACACAGCCCTGGCCAATCAGCATCTCCTTAGAGAGATGAATTGAATCAATGAATCTCTATGAGGAAAGTTCAGTGTCTGCACGCAGAGGGAGGAGATACTGAATGTTTGGATGCATTTTAGGCAGCCATGACCCAGGAAGGATCTCTAACAGCCATCTGAGGAGTGGCCAGTGAAGTTATCACTAGGCTGTAATGTAAACACTGCATTTTCTCTGAAAAGACAGTGTTTACAGCAAAAAGCCTGAAGGTAATGATTCTACTCACCAGAACAAATTCAATAAGCTGCATTTGTTCTGGTGACTATAATGTCCCTTTAACTATATTCATTGTCAGCCAGTCCACACAAGTTTTGTTCCCATACATCCCTCTTAAGTTTCCATACTTAAGTAAGAGTATGTAAAAAGTAGTTAGGGTTGCCACCTTTCTTGGAAAAACATACCGGCCTTACTAATTTTCATAATGAAATATGTATGGGTGACATCACATGATGTAAATCACAAGGAGTGACATAAGAGAAAATGCTGTAAAATCACCAAAAAACTACTTTGTTTGATTCTGCTGTATAGATGGATTCCTCCCATTGCCTGCATGACTCAGCGCCCCCATGTGTCGATTACTCCAGGTCTCAGTGTTCCTATGTATCAGTGTCTCAGTGCCCCATGTCCCCAGTGTCCCCTAGTGTCGTGTCCCCAGGTCTCCCAGTGATCCTATGTATCACAGTGTCTCAATGCCCCATGTCTCCCTTTGTCCCCATGTATCCCAGGGTCCCCATGTCACTAGGACACTAGGAAGATGGGGAGACCTTGGGGCACGGGGAGACCTAGGGACACGGAGACACCAGTGACACTGGGAGACTAGGGGACTCTGGCTGGGACACATGGGGACACTGGGAAAATAGGGGACACTTGAAGACATGGGGACACAGACACCAGGGACACAGACACTAGAGACACTGGCTGGGGGACATGGGGACATTGAGAAATCGGGCACTGGGAGACATGGGGACACTGAGACACCAGGGCCACAGACACTAGGGACACTAGCTTGGATACATGGGGACATTGTGACACTTGAGGCACTGAGAGACATGGAGGCACTAGGAGACATGGGAACAGTGAAACACTGGCAGACTGGGGTCACTGGGAGACTAGGGGGCACTGAGACACCAGGGACACTAGCTTGGAGACATTGAGTCACTTGAGGCAGTGGGAGACATGGATGCACTAGGAGACATGGGAACAGTGAGACACTGGCAGACTGGGGGCACTGGGAGACTAGGGGTCACTGGGAGACTAGGGGCACTGTGTCCCCATGTGTCTGTCATAATGTCTCCCAATGTCCCTTAGTGTCTCAGTGTCTGCCATAATGTCTCCCAGTGTCCCTTAGTGCCTGTGTATGTCTCCTTGCAGTCTTTCTGCCCCCATTCCTTACTTCGCTGAGCTGTAGGCTGTCTCTGCAGGGTGGGAGTTGCTGTCTGGACTCTCTGTAGCTGCACCCCTGCAGATCAGTGAGTATAGATAGGCAGGGAGGGATATGCTGGAACTTCCTATCCCTCCCTGTCTCCACATACAGCGACCCCTACTGGCCAGTGCTGGTATTGCAGAGTAATCTCTTGTCTATACTGAGAAAAATACCAGCATTTGTATTGCCAGTATCACTGCAATATTGACACCAGCCAGGCAGCCTCAAATACTGGCTGTGCCAATAAAATAAAAGAAAGGTGGAATCCCTAAGAGTAGTGTGTGTGAAAAAAAAAAAAAAGATTTTTTTTTTTTTTTTTTTAAATCAATGGGCCTATTCCATGGGCCTGGGCCTGGAGCTGCAGCTCCATCAGCCCCTATGTTAATCCGGCCCTGGATCTAGGTTTGTTTCCTGCGAGGGCTTACGTCTTGTTGCAGTAAAAATCCCCCTTTCCATCAGAGACGTGTCAGAGATTCTGCCTGTGTACATCTAACTTTACATCTGAATGTTTTGGTGGATTTCAGAGACCCGGACGGAGATCAATACAATAATGCATCCTCAGCACTGTCAGATAATTGCAGTTTATCAGACCCTCCTGTTTGTTTCAACACATGCTAAAGATAGAATGTTAAAAGCATTTTTTTTTTTGGCAGGCTGATCAGATATTAATATTGCAAACGAATCACACGAAGGTGTTAAGTTGAAGATTTATCAATCCCCGCCTTATACACAAAGCTACAATGAGACCCATGTGTTTTTGTCTGTATTTCTAGGCATTATTCTGGCAGGGAGAGACTGTTCTTCATCTTTGTGTATATATAGTGTTGCAGTGTGTATTATGGGAAAATCTCATTGATGAGATTTTGAGTAGACATAAATCAAAATATGATTGGAAACTGAATTGCTAAATATTAGGCCAAAATAGCCTATTTGGCTACTTTATCCTTAATTTTGTAATCCAATGTTTAATTCACTTAAAAGATTACTCAAAGCACCATGACCACTTCAGTGATTTGTAGTGATCATGGTGCCTGCAGTCTGTATGTGCAGTGTTTTGAAATGAGTTTAATCTCTCTGCTGCCGTATGTGTAACTCCACCTCCGGCAGTGCCATTGGGGTGTCAACAACCTGCCCAGAAAGAGTTCCAGGCTAGCCAATATCAATTCTCTGCATGTTTGTATGCACAATATAGAATTAATTGGCTGACCGCGATCTGCAGAACGCGGATGAGCGTAATTGGAGCAGGAAGAACACACTGTGCCCACGGTTTGCCTGATTACCAGGAAATGGGGCCAGGATACTCCTCACGTCATAACTACTACATCGCACTGTGATGATTATGATACTTGGAGTAACCCTTGAATGAATATACACTTGAGACAATGGTTGCTGAGATCATCTTCCACAAACAGTGACAATTTAGTCCTACCTTCCCTCTTCACTTGTGTTTCTCCTCATTAACCCCAGGTTTATCTCCATATTACCCTAAACGTCTCTTCCATCTCTTTCCGCTTTCTCCTCGTATCACTATAATGTGTTTCTCTGATATCACCCCTATGTTCCTCTTTGTCCCTTTAGAACTGAAAATATTCATCTGCTCACAGCTACTGCTTCACCGAAAAATGTAACCCTGATTCTAGCATCCCCTAACTGTAACCTACCTCATACCTCAAGCCATAACTCTCAACTAACCCAAAGCACATGCCTAGATACTCTAATCCTAAACTAACCCTTATCCTAACTGTGTCAACACCTATCATACTGTAGCTGCATTGAACAGTTTGGGAACGTGGCCACAATGACATAGTACCTAACATAACCACTACTATGGCCATTCCCTCAAGTTTTATTGCACCTCTCAATTTTACTTGCTGAAAGTAACTGATCAATGTAAAACATAGTTTGGGTACCCTTCCACACTGATCCACTAGTATTTATTTCCAAGATGTCAGAACCCTTGTGGGTCCTTCTCACACCCAACTAGTAGGGCTCCTCTACGGACTGACTGAGGCGTCGAATATGTGACCCCTACAGGGTGGAAAAGGTTATACAAACATATATATATATATATATATATATATATATTTATATATATATAAATATTTCCAACTTGCGATTTTTACATTGTCTCTGTAGACCTCCTTGCTTTTATATATATATATATATATATATATATATATATATATATATATATATATATATATATATATATATATATTATTAAGAAACAAGGAGATATTTACTGCTACTTAAGTAACAAATCTTTTCGGCCTATCAGTGCCTCTTCCTCGTGTCATGTGACTACAGGCTAGAATTAATAATTCCCGTTGAAAATATGAATAAAGCAAAGCTTAAATGACCAGTTGCTAGACAAGATATGGGCATTCAGCACTAGTACGGATTATATTCGTAATGCTGCATTAAGTGCTACTTTTATAATTCTGGCAGGGATGTTACATTACTTTGCAAATAGCACAAATTGCTGCAAAATATATATATTTTTTCTGTTCTTTTTTTTCCCCCTCGCCTTGCTGCCTTATTTGCGTTAACACTGCAATATTCTCCCATCATATCTGTTAAATTACCGAGCTTGATTTATAAGGCGAATTATAGAGGCAGTTCCCAGTAGCACGGTATGCTTACAAATGCGCAGTTATTAAAATCCGATATTACCTAAGGAAGACACGCATATTTAAAAAACATATTAAAAGCTAGCTTATATCGAAATGTTAAATACAACGGTAACATTTTGATGATATGTTTTTTTCCCCCTGGTTTCTTGACTGACGTTTATAATCTAAGTTCTAGTAATCATGCCTACTGCATACTTGTAATTAAGCTAATAGCTCATTTGGACTTTGTTCAGTTAAAATACATCCTGCTTGTGCAGAAGGAGAGGTTGCTTGATTAGTAGCTTTTACGTTTTAATAGTATGCACAGTGAAACTCATTTTAATTATTTGTTACGCTATACGGATCTCAACATTGTTGCAGACGTTTGTCAAACCTTTTGGTGCTGGCGCATCGAAATTCCCAGAAGCACTTGCAGACAAGATGGGGTCTTATCTGCACGTTCTTTGGCAGCTTGAAATGGAACCTTGGAAGGATCTATCAAATGATAATGTTTAATGGTGCAGTTGTAATAGGTTGCTGCTAGAAAAAATGAACTGATAATGCCCAATATTAGGTCAACTCAACATTTTTTTTCTTCTGTAACATAATTTGATTTCCAGAGCATTGCTTTTTTTTCTTTGTATTTTACACAAACTTTGCTAAACTATTCAGTTACTAGAGCATTTATTTAAAGGGATGCTTTATGGCTAATGTATCCATCTGTGTCTTTAATGTATTTCTTCAAACATTTTAAATTATTTTTGTAGTGTGGGTGGGGGTGTTGGCAGAGATAGGGCTGTTCTGAGAAATGTGAAGGTTATTCCAACCCCCCTTTTTTTCAAAGTGTTTCTATTTAATATGCCCTACACTGCGCAGTTAATTAGCCATCACCCCTACATTTTGCAGTAAAACCTACAAAGACTTTGGGCTCAAAATAGAGAGTTAACCCATGCGAGACTCGGAGCGTTACTGTGGTAACCATTGAAACACTCCGCCCTCGCGTGAGGCGAACCCAGGAGAGCTGCAGATTCGTGCTCCCCTGGGTCCTCTCTACTCTCCTCCAGAGCTGGCAGGGGAGAGTAAGGCACGGTTCCTGGTGCTTTGATTATAGCACCAGGGAAATATCTTGCAGCATCCAGTTTGGTAACCGCTATTATAAACGTTAACTACAACTTTCAAGTTCTGTATTTGCTCTCTTTGGGGCTTTTGTAGTGTTTTCTGTACTGTGTGCGCGTGTGGGGGATGTAGTGTGTGTGTGTGTGTGTGTAGGGGGATTTGGTGTGTGTGGGGTACATTAGAATGCATTGCCTAAGGCCGCTTGTGATGTAAATCCATCCCTGAAGGCAACACAAGGGTGGCAAGGAACAGCTATAGCTTCTTCTGCTTGAAGGTGAACCACTTGACTTAAGATTGTATTGTAACCGCTTACCATATATACTCGAGTATAAGTCTAGTTTTTCCGCACATTTTTTGTGCTGAAAAAACCCCACTCGACTTATACTTGAGTCAATGTCTGTATTATGGCAACTTACATTGCCATAATACAGACTAGGACCGCCGGGCTCATTACAAGCCCGGCGGTCCTGTTGGGGGCTGGCAGGAAGCATTTACAACCTTTCCTGCAGCTCCATTCTCCTGCATTCTGGTCAGCTCCCCTGTAAATCTCGCAAGAGCCGCGGAGTCAGAGCGTTCCCACGGGTTACCGTGGCAACGCTCCGCGCGGCACGCAGACCGCGAGACTTACAGGGGAGCTGACCGGAACGCAGGAGAAGGGAGCTGACAGGAGCTGCAGGAAAGATAAGTAAACGCTTCCTGCCAGCCCCCCTCCTGCACAGTACACACCACTGGACCACCAGGGACAAAAATAAAAAAATAATAAAAAAATAATAATAAAATAAAATGGAAAAATGTAATAAAAAAATATTAAAATAAAAAATAATTATAATATTAAAATAAAAAATTAGAATATTTAAATAAAAAAAATTAAAATAATAAAAATGCCCTCCCCCCACACACTACACACACACACTCTCTGCATTATATACACACACACTCATACAAACACACACTCTGCATTCACACAAACACACAGAGTGTGCTTATATAATGCAGAGTGTGTGTTTGTATGAGTGTGTGTATATATAATGCAGAGTGTGTGTGTGTTTGTATGAGTGTGTGTGTATATAATGCAGAGTGTGTGTTTGTATGAGTGTGTATGTATATAATTATAAAAATCACAGAATTTCATAGCCCCAAGTTTTACCCTCGACTTATCCACGAGGCATAGCATATTTCACAATTGTTGGTCACAAAACTGCACTCGACTTATACATGAGATCGACTTATACACGAGTATATACGGTAAATGTTACCTCTTTCACGCCTTCATCAGTCCTGGCATGTTTAACTCCATGGAGTGCATTACTGATATCTAACAGTATTGAATATGATCACTTACAGTTGTGTTCCCTTCAAATACATATTAAGCAGCCTTCATGTTTTTTTTTATTTATTACTTGTAAATCACTGGAGAAATCAAACAGATAATTAAATTCGGATCACATGCGTGATGTGACTGCTCAGTGGAGAATGATTGTAAGCCTAGTTATAATTCAGCTTATAAATAAAATTTTTTTTAACATATAAGTAATATATGTTTTACAAAATATATATATATATATATATATTTACAAAATTACTTATTTTTTAGCTTTTTCTTTTTAGCATATAAATACTTATATGTATTTATAATATTCTCTCTCTTATATTCCCACAGCCAGCCTTGCCTTAAAATAGTGAGTTTATATAGCTTAAAATTCAAATAGTTTATTTTTTATTGCACAAACAAAAAAGAGATTAAAATATCATAGTGTAACACCATCAAGTATAACGCACAACCGAATGATGTGCAACCAGTTAAAACTTGTAATCAAAATGTGCACAAAAAGGATAATTATGCAAACAGTGGCTACTCAGGGTTGTTCCTGAAGGGAAATTACAGTGATCTGGCTCTTACAATGTAGTTATAGTAGTTTCTACCAGGTAGTTTGTTATTATGGACAGTTTTGCTCTAAGAATGGACCTCCTCAGGGTTTAAATTGTAGCTGAAGCATACATTACCATGTGAATATAGACATTGATAGACTATACAGCCTGAAACTAAGTGCATGGGGCAGGTAAATGAGAATGTATTTAGGGATAGGGCTATTAGAAAAATCAGTAAAGAAGTATAGATTAAGAGGCATGACCCCTACCACACTGTCTTTTACTTTCTACCCCTCTCTCCTAGCGACGTAATCTATTCATGGAAACATTGAGACTCGCAGGCCTTAGTAACCAGAACATGAGATTGTGATATTAGACTAGAACTTGTCAGAGGATGCGCATGTCCTATATGAATGCATTACTTAAAACTTGAGCACGACAGTATAAGCAAAAAGAGCCACACCTGAAACAACCCCTCCACGTCCTCTCGTTTTATTTTAGGTGGGTTCAAATCTCGCTGCTTGATGCCCGCTCGGGTTATGATACAGCATGCCCGTCCAGCCCTGTTCCTGAGGTGCCCCCATGCTAGCTTCATATTACAGTGTGCAGAGGGAAGGAGCCTGTGTTATGTTTAATTTGTACTGAACCATATAAACCATACAATAGAACAAAGGATGATACAATGTGCATTTGACTATAGAATACACTGAAAGAAGAACCGAGCATTCAAGCCATTCAACACAATTTACAGCATTCTTAGAAAATGCTGTATGTGAAAGGCTCTACACATATGGGTCATTTCAATGTTTCCTTTTGTGGATGGTTTGGATAAATTAGTCCAAGCACCTGGAATTTGTGATACCAGTGATGTCGTACATCCATAAAACTCGATAAAACCCGGTCACGTGACACAGAAGCTCATTGGAAAGCATTGATGGCACACGTGCATATGGTTCCCAGTGCTCCTCTATGATGATCATTGGATTGGACCATCGGTGGAGAATGGTCCCCAGTGCTCCTCTATGATGATCATTGGATTGGACCATCGGTGGAGAATGGTCCCCAGTGCTCCTCTATGATGATCATTTTATTGGACCATCGGTGGAGAATGGTCCCCAGTGCTCCTCTATGATGATCATTGGATTGGGCCATGAATGGGGAAGGTCATGACTTCTCTGTGACATCACTGGGGGAAGATAGCTGTATAAGCCGCACTAAATGAGCTTCAGTACTGGAAAAAAGGGGTTTTAAACCTTCATTAGCCAAATTGACTATATAACTATAATTGACTATATAACTAGTAACATTAATAATACTTATTTATATTCCTAACACTATAGTTTTTCTTTAAGGACATCTTCGTTGCTGAGCCGAGGCTTAGCTACACAAACTACGTTATAATTCTGCTCATTTAAATACATTCTGTTCGGCTTAGTTAACCTAAAAGATATATATGTATATATAAATAAAAGTTGTTCTTGAAGTTAAACTCTAGAGAGCATTGCGAATGAATATCTATTTAGCCAGTGAATTATTTTACTTTTAAAACCGAAACAAAGCTATGAGGACATTTCCATGGGCAAATATTAGTTTAAGATCTGTACGGCTGCTGAAAAAGAATTATTGAAGCAAAGGGAATGCATTTAAGAAAATGTTTAATTTAAACATTCCTCTCCAGTGTTAAATCAGACAACACTTGTTTTCCCAATTCTAGTTGGTGAAATGTTTAAAAGGACGTTTAGCCAGGCAAACACAAGTATTAAAAACTTGAGCCTAAGTAAAGGTTTGTGAGGTCTCCTGAGTATTTGCTATGCTTATGCAGAACTGTCCATCATCCAAAGCTACGCTCTCCAAAGGTTGCCACCATGAATGGCTGTTTAAATTGCGTAGTTATATTATACAGCTTTACATACCGCTCTTGTCATTACGATGCTCCTGATTGAGCATTCGCTTATAATTCAGGTACACATAGCACAATGTCTTAATTTATTCATGGAACATTAAAGAAAGGTTGGTTTTTAACCCCTACCTCTGCTGATTTTTCTTTAAGATTTAAATCTCCAAAGCATCATCATGCTTCCTTTTTACAGCACAATTTGGTGAAGCCTTTGCATGGCTATTGTAAAATATCAGTTCTGTTAAATGCAGATTTTATAGGACCTCAAAGAGAGTATTGTCTTCAGGGCCCATCTCCTTGTAACACAATTAAAGGGACACTATAGTGCTGGGAAAACAAAGTTGTTTTTCTGGCACTATAGTGACCTATAGTGCCCCCCTCCCTTGCTCTTGGTCATAGGCGTGCACAGCCTATTGCATAAGGGTGTGCACCCTAAAGCACAAACACACATGCCGCGTATATATATATATATATATATATATATATATACACACACACACACACAGCATCGTGGGTGCTGTGTGTGTTTAAGGTTGCTGTGTGTGTTTGTGTATGGGTGCTGTGTGTGTGTCTGTGTATGGGTGCTGTGTGTGTGTTTGTGTATGGGTGCTGTGTGTGTGTGTGTGTGTTTGTGTATGGGTGCTGTGTGTGTGTTTGTGTAAGGGTGATGTGTTTGTGTGAGGGTGCTGTTAGTGTGTATGTGTGCTGTGTGTGTGGGGGTTGCTGTTAGTGTCTCTGTGTGTAAGGGTGCTGTGTGTGTGTGTGCATGTGTTAGGGTGCTGTGTGTGCGCGCATGTGTGAGGGTGCTGTGTGTGTGCATGTGTGATGGTGCTGTGTGTGTATGTGTAAGGCTGCTGTATGTGTAAGGCTGCTGTATGTGTAAGGCTGCTGTATGTGTAAGAATGCTGGTGTGTGTGTGTGTGTGTGTGTAAGGGTGATTTATGTGTGAAGGTGCTGTTTGTGTGAAGGTGCTGTTTGTGTGAAGGTGCTGTTTGTGTGAAGGTGCTGTTTGTGCGAAAGTGCTGTTTGTGCGAAGGTGCCGTTTGTGCGAAGGTGCCGTTTGTGCGAAGGTGCTGTTTGTGCGAAGGTGCTGTTTGTGCGAAGGTGCTGTTTGTGCGAAGGTGCTGTTTGTGCGAAGGTGCTGTTTGTGCGAAGGTGCTGTTTGTGCGAAGGTGCTGTTTGTGCGAAGGTGCTGTTTGTGCGAAGGTGCTGTTTGTGCGAAGGTGCTGTTTGTGCGAAGGTGCTGTTTGTGCGAAGGTGCTGTTTGTGCGAAGGTGCTGTTTGTGCGAAGGTGCTGTTTGTGCGAAGGTGCTGTTTGTGCGAAGGTGCTGTTTGTGCGAAGGTGCTGTTTGTGCGAAGGCGCTGTTTGTGCGAAGGCGCTGTTTGTGCGAAGGCGCTGTTTGTGCGAAGGCGCTGTTTGTGCGAAGGCGCTGTTTGTGCGAAGGCGCTGTTTGTGCGAAGGCGCTGTTTGTGCGAAGGCGCTGTTTGTGCGAAGGTGCTGTTTGTGCGAAGGTGCTGTTTGTGTGTATTTGCTTGGAGGGACTGTGGGGGTGGGGGGGGACCGTTTAGGAAATAGCCCCCCTCCCTTCTGACCTTTTGTAGGGAGGGGGGACCGTGCTGCTGCCATCCCTGGTGGTCCAGTGGTGAGTGAACTCTAGCCTGCAGGGCTAGAGTTCACTCTCGCGAGATGTCCATTGCACTTTTTTTTCTCGCGAGTGTCCATTGCACTTTTTTTTTTTTTAAGGATTATAATGTGTGTCTCATTACTGGCTCTGTCCATTAAGCACTAAGCCAATATAGCTGTAGATTAGTAAAGGCCAATGTTTGTAGAATCGTGGGAGTACTGAAGATTAAAGTTACACTATAGCGTTAAGAATACAAACATTGATTCCTAATGCTGTGTTGTAACCACTGTTTTGATTTTTGGGCCCCCTTAAATGCAATAAAAGAACTACTCTGCTTTACTCTGCTTTTTTCCAGTGCAGAGATCCATTGCCTGGGGCTGGCCAGTCCTCCTGCGGCTTCACATTGACTTCTTTTCCTCTGCTCGTACAATCTAATGCTTCTCAGAGAAAACCTTTGGGGACGAGAAGTGCATGCACCTTCAAAACACAGTGGTTTTCCAGAACAATCCTTTCTATGAGAAGCATTGATTTAAAGGGACTCTCCAGTGCCCGGAAAACAATCCGTTTTCCTGGCACTGCAGGTCCCCTCTCCCTCCCACCACCCATCCCCAGTTGCTGAAGGGGTAAAAACACCTTCAGTGACTTACCTGAGACCCCCGCCGATGTCCCTCGGCAGTGGTTTCGGGTCGCCGCCGCTCCTCCCCTTCATTACGACAGCCGGCGGGGGAAACTGATCCCGCCCGCCGGCTGGGGAGACCTAATGCGCATGCGCATTAGAGCTCTCCATAGGAAAGCATTGAAAATGCTTTTCAATGCTTTCCTATGGGAATTTGAGCGACGCTGGAGGTCCCCACACAGCGTGAGCACGTCCTGCAACGCTCTAGCACAGAAAACCTGTGCTATGAAGCAGGAAGTAGACAGCCACTAGGGGAGGACTTAACCCTGCAAGGTAATTATTGCAGTTTATGAAAACTGCAATAATTACAGTTGCAGGGTTAAGGGTAGTGGGAGTTGGCACCCAGACCACTCCAATGGGCAGACGTTGTCTGGGTGCCTGGAGTGTCCCTTTAAGAACCGAGTCTGACTCTGTTATAGCGACAGAAGCACTTTCTAGTGGCTGTCAAGGAGACAGCCTCTATGGGTGTGTTTAGCCCTGCAATGAAAACATTGCATCTCTACAAAACTGCAATGTTTAAAAATGCAGGACTAAAACCCTAGGGGCACTTCATCCAGGCTACACCATTTAAGACAAGACCTGGTCTCGGTGCCTACAGAGTCCCTTGAACCATCATTGCAAAGTACCAGAGTAGTCAGTGAACCAAGCAGGATAAGCTGCAGTAGGTTTGGAGATGGATCGTACTGAATTGGTTAATCAGCGGTTAAAGAGAGGGCTGTCTAATCTCTTATCCAGAGGGCCTGACTTTCAGGACAACACGTACTATAATAATTAGTGATCAATGCAGGAAATTTAATTGATTACCTGTTAATTAGAGGAATCCTCAATCGTGACATTGGCCTTAACCGATTGTATTGATAAAACAGTGGCTTAAAGGGATTATTATAAATCACGAGGCATGGGCAGTCCTAGACTGTTATCCAGGAAATATTATGTAAACAGCATAGTGATTGCAATAAAAATCATCCACATGATTTTGAATCTGAGCACTTCATATTAGTCGTACAGTCTTGCTTCTAGTATATTGTATCCTCCAGATTGCTGGCGATGAGCAGAAGTCATTAATGCCGTTACGTTTGCATGAAGAACTCTGTAAAGCACAACAAAGAAATCTAATATATATGAAAGTGCACTTCAGACATATCTGATGCATTCTTCCACTCTACTCTAAAATCTAAAAATGCTCATTCATATTTTTATAGAATTCATCTTTGTATTTTCCTACTTTCTACTCACACAACCCCCAAAAAAGAAAAGCGAGTGTGTGCATGTATATATATATATATATATATATATATATATATATGTGTGTGTTTGTTTAAATTATTTGTTTTTACACATATGCCACTATGATAATTATGTTGCAGCGTGATGCCCCCCTAATCCCATATATGTCTTTTCCTGGTATACCATTAAAGAGAGAGGGGCCGAATAGCTGTTGCTGCCTGAAAGCATAAATCCGGCAAATCGGGACACATACAGTCAGGGCCAGATTTTCCTATAGGCTAACTAGGCTTCAGCCTAGGGCCCCAAGAGCAAGAGGGGCCTACATTAAAATTGTTAGCAAAATTAAAATTACACTATTCTAAAAACAGTGAACACTAAAACACTGAACCGAAAATAAGGAGAAATTCTACGCATATGATATGACCAGGGGGGGGGCAGTCCGCCCCGGGTGCCACTTACTAGGGGGGTGCCCGGGGCAGACTGCAATGCCCCTCGTGCCGAGACCGTCGGTCTGCAGCTCCGCAATGTGCAGAGCTGCAGACCATGGATCTCGCGTGCACTGCCCAATCAGAGCGTTGCCGCGGGTTACCAACGTTCTGATTGGGTCTCGCGAGATCCATGGTCTGCAGCTCTGCGGAGCTGCAGACCGGAAATGAGGGCCACCGGACCACCAGGGACCACACCAGGCAGCCCCCACTGGACCACCCGGGATTTAAGGTAATTTTTTTAGTCACCCCCCCCTCTCCTCACCACCCCCCTCTCCTCACCACCCCCCTCTCCTCACCACCCCCCTCTCCTCACCACCCCCCTCTCCTCACCACCCCCCTCTCCTCACCACCCCCCTCTCCTCACCACCCCCCTCTCCTCACCACCTTCCTCCCTCTCACAATCACCCCCCCTCTCCTCACCACCTTCCTCCCTCTCACCACCTTCCTCCCTCTCACCACCTTCCTCCCTCTCACAATCACCCCCCCTCTTCTCACCCCCTCCCTCTCACCCCCCTCCCTCTCACAATCACCCCCCTCCTCATCTCAACTTTTTTTTTATTTATTATCCGTGCCACATTTTTTATAAAGGTTTATACCAATCACAACATGTTTCATTTAACATATTGATATATATCACAGTAATTATGTATTTTATTGTCTCTCATGTAATTTACAAACTTAAAAATGGGAGGTGAAAGGGCCTCATAAGTGGAATAGCCTAGGGCCTCTTTTCATCTAAATCCGGCCCTGCATACAGTGCCTCGCAAAAGTATTTACCACCCCTTGGCATTTTTCGTGTTTTGTTGCCTCACAACCTGGAATTAACATGGATTGTTTGAGGATTTGCATCATTTAATTTACAGAACATGCCTACAACTTTGAAGATTTTTTTTGTATTTTTTATTGTGAAGCAAACATCAAAAAGGACAACATAACATAAAAAGTAAATGTGCATAACCCCCCTAAAGTCAATACTTTGTAGAGCCACCTTTTTGCTTTGGATAAGTCTCTGAGCTTGCCACATCTTACCACTGGGATTTTTGCCCATTCCTCCTTGCAAAACTGCTCCAGCTCCTTCAAGTTGGATGGTTTGCGCTTGTGAACAGCAATCTTTAAGTCTGGCCACATATTTTCTATTGGATTGAGGTCTGGGCTTTTACTAGGCCATTCCGACACATTTACATGTTTCCCCTTAAACCACTTAAGTGTTGCTTTAGCAGTGTGTTTGGGGGCTTTAGCATTATGTCCTGCTGGAAGGTGAACCTCCGTCCTAGCCTCAAATCACGCACAGAGTGGTACAGGTTGTGCTCAAGAATATCCCTGTGTTTAGCACCATCCATCTTTCCCTCAACTCTGACCAGTTTCCCAGTTCTGGCTGCTGAAAAAACATCCCCACAGCATGATGCTGCCAACACCATGTTTCACTGTGGGGATGGTGTTCTTTGGGTGATGTGATGTGTTTGGTTTGCACCAGACATAGTGTTTTCTTTGATGGCCGAAAAGTTCAATTTTAGTCTCATCAGACCAGAGCGCCTTCCTCCATACATTTTGGGAGTCTCCCACATGCCTTTTCGCAAACTCAAAATGTGCTATTTTGTTTTTTGCTGAAAGTAATGGCTTTCTTCTGGCCACTCTGCCATAAAGCTTAACTCTATGGAGCGTACGACTTATCGTCGTCCTATGTACAGATACTCCAGTCTCTGCTGTGGAACTCTGCAGCTCCTCCAGGGTTACCTTAGGTCTCTGTGCTGCCTCTCTGATGAATGCCCTCCTTGCCCAGTCCGTGAGTTTTGGTGGGCGGCCATCTCTTGGCAGGTTTGCTGTTGTGCCATGTTCTTTCCATTTGGTTATGATAGATTTGATGGTGCTCCTGGGGAACATCAAAGATTTGGATATTTTTTTATAACCAAACCCTGACTTGTACTTCTCAACAACATTGTCCCTTACTTGTTTGGATAGTTCCTTGGTCTTCATGGCAGTGTTTGGTTAGTGGTGCCTCTTGCTTAGGTGTTGCAGCCTCTGGGGCCTTTCAAAAAAGGTGTGTGTATATGTAATGACAGATCATGTGACACTTAGATTGCACACAGGTGGACATCATTTCACTAATTATGCGACTTCTGAAGGTAATTGGTTGCACCAGAGCTTTTTATGGGCTTCATAACAAAGGGGGTGAATACATATGCACATGCCAATTTTCTGTTTTCTATTTTTAAAAAATAGTTTTATGTACAGATTTTTCTCATTTCACTTCACCAACTTAGACTTTTGTGTTCTGATCCTTCACATACAATTCAGATTAATAAAACATTGAACTTCAGGCTGTAATGTAAGGAAATAGGTAAAAAGTCAAGGGGGTGAATACTTTTGGAAGGCACTGGATGTCCTGGGACAGCTCCTAGATATATGGAAGAATATAACATGAAGTTTACAGTTATTGAATCTCTGATCAAATCCATCCATAATAACATTCCTGTCACCACCAATATCTTTCATTTCATCTTCCTCATCAGATCTCATAAAATTATTATGGGACATTTTCGACAGAACGTGTGACGGTTTGTCTAAATATTTTTTTATTTTTTTTTAAAGAAAGAAAATAGGTGGTATGGTTGCCTAGGTAACCTTTTTTATTTGATAACATGATTGCACTGGATGGTTTAGAACACTGTTCCATTTAACAGGGCTGTAAAGGTGTTAAGTAATAAGCCGTAGTGGTGTATGGGACTGATTGTTTTCTTTGTAAACCAGTGAAAGAAGGAAACTGGTATAAATAATAGCAAAATAATGCAGTTTTGATGAGCACTATAATGGGCCAATGAACTGAGAGCTAAGTCCATCTACAGCTATCCTTGATTCAACACCCAGCAACAAAACGCTCTGATCTAATACTCCAACGGAATTGTGCCTGAATGGAAGAGATGATTGCTGATGTGTTGAAAGATACTTCAAAGGCATGAGAACTTGCTCTCTAGGAAATTATTCCTTTTTTGGCAGAGGGAATTAATTCTGGGAATCACAAGGATGGGGAGTGCTAGGAGCTTGCTTTATCAGTCGGCTGCATTTTTATATTATCCATAGCTTCATAGAATGCATTCTATGACTTCTGTATTTTCTGATTGACTGATTTGTTCTGCCATTTGCTTTTTTGTTTTGCGTTGTGTTTAAGGTGGAACGTAGAAGGTTCTGCAGACATTCGGTTACATGTTCTAGCCATATATGTATGCGTGTGTATTTATATATTGTGGTCCTTTGCGTAGTGTTAAAAGAACACTCTAACATTAAAAATAAATACTTAACTAAATATGAAAGTGACTTTGAATCCAATGTTGACATTGTGTTTGCAGCAATTGCTCATCCTTCTGTGAGATCATCATGGTCAATGAAATCAGGCCAATTCAGGACCTATAATTAAGATCAGCATGCTGTGCATGATGATGCCAAATACGATGACCTGAAAGCCACTAGAGGCATGTTCTTGGACCAATGTAAATACCCCATGGGTGTTAAGCAGGCAATAAATCATGTGACTTCTTTATTAGCTCGGTGAAGCTAAACTCAAGAGGCAGCAATTACCCAGTGTACCTGCCTTGCAAATAGTGTAGCTGCACTGGGAAGTCTGTGATTGGGCTTGCAAAGGCTCCATACAATGGATCTTCAGCTATTGCAAGCTGTTTTTAGATATACACACAATGAAAAAATGCATAATTAAGTGCATGCATGTTTTAGTCCGGGGTATATTTACTAAACAGTAATTATGTATTATCTCCTGATTGTATATGTTGATGAGATGAACCATATGTTGGTGTGATGCTTTCTTATGAAAGTGCTTTCAATATTTATAAGGTTTCATAGATATTTACATATAAAGTCTAGTGATTTAAACAAAGGTTGTATAATATAAATAAATATATATAGTGTTTAGCTTAATTGTAATATTATTATTTTTTTTGGTGCAAGTCCTATAATTGCAGTCGCAAACAAGATGCTTAATTGTGCAAATACCACCCTTATCCTTTTTTATGTATTTATTTATTTTCCCGTAGGGTAGTCCCTTTTCTTCGTAAGACCCCTCAGCTCAGTTAAGTCTTTATTTAGCTCTAGTGGACATCCACTAAAATATTACTGAATGCTGCCTTTCAACATAGAACAATAAATATTTGACACCGACTTGACTCAGGATCTGCGGTCTATAGAAATATAAAAAAGTAAGGGGGGAAAAAAAAGTTGCATGGAAGCTGAGAATTGCAGTAAAAATGTCTGAACACTAAATCTGCACACTAAAAAGATAACATTACAAATGGGACAGCGTGCCTTGCATCTCTAAATATTGATATAATTTAATTCCATATGTTATGTAGTGCTACAGATAGAATTTATGTGAAGAAATGTTTCTGGAGGGAATTATAAGTTACAATACAAAATGACTGCACACACACGAGGAGTTTATTAATTTGCAGAGAATTGAAAAGTTAAATATTTAGGTAGATATTTCAGATTTAGGAAAAATCCTGCAATTCTGTAGTCAAAGCTCCGCTATTGCAGCCTAACTTTGAAAAGCAAATTTATTTTTGCTACAGTCAGTTGTTTATTAAAGAAACCTCAAAGGGTTTCTGATTGCTATTATCGAACAATTTTCTAGAGGACATTATTCTGACTAATCACTCTGTTAGAGAAGAAGAGAAGACAGAATGGGCCATGGACTTGTTCTGGGAATTTTTCCCCCACCATCCATAGACTTGTCTGCTTGTATTGTGAGTGAGTGAGTGTGTGTGTATGTATGTGTATATATATATATATATATATATATATATATATATATATATATTTTCTTTTATTTTAGTTCTTAGCTGTCATTTGGACTTAATCACCTGTCCCGGATAAATACATGATTTTTTCCTAATCAGACAAGTTGCTTGTTTGTTTTTACTGTCCCAGGTTTGTCGTTGCTTTCGAATATCCTGATTCATCCAAATGTATGACTCTCTGTATTTGCCTTGAAATAGGCTTCAGGAGGTTTATGTGAGCAGAAAATTCACCAATTTGCTAAATATCAAAAAGACAATTATTTTACATCTTTAATAATGCTTGTCACCATTGTGGACTTTCCATTACATTTGTTTATTTTGTTCCCCGTTTGGGAATCCATGGTTTAATTTTGAGGTTCAATTTAATAAAAGTGTCCATAGATATGCCATTTTTCTTTTTTTTTTTTTTAATTCTTTATTTTTGTGTGCATAGATATACAGCAAGACTTACTTGGCCACAACGGCCTTTACAAGCCTGCAATGTCACATATGTAACGTTATCATAGCTTTGATAAACTTTCACATTTTTAGTATAATAAGAGTAATGCAGGCTAGATATGGATGTCCTATTAGCTAAACTGCGTTTAAAATGCTAAAGGCATATATAGTGATCATGCACATTTTTGTTTGTGGGAGAGTCTTGACATAGAGAGAGATTGCACAATTTTTTTATAGATTGAAGCAAAAATAGCAGGCTATGAAGGCATGTCCCACTGTTAAATAGTGAGGCCTTATCAGAAGTATAAATCTAGTGAGACGTGGGCAATCGATATCGAGATTACATGATGCTTTTAAAGTAAAAGACTATTTGATATTCCATACCCCACCATTGGGCTATTACTTTAAGAAAACAGACAAATTTAACTATAATGTACCAGTACTAACTAAATAAAATAAAATTAGCTAAGTAACACAAAAGGTTCGGAGTCAATTAGGACAGCTGCGAGAGGTCCACAAGATTGGTTATTTGAGATCCGTCTCCGCGTATAAAAGGGATCGCATTACAGTCCAGCACTAGCCGATACTTTTGCTTGGAAAGCTTGCCACCACAGCGATAGGGTGGTCGGCAAAGGCAACAGCACGTTGAGGGTAAGTTAGACCAACCCTCCAGCTCCAGGCTGATACGAGAGCCAGCATCCTCTTTCCACGTACCTGACGGCTAATAGTGTCGAAGTCCCTCCCACGATGTGGGGGACAGAAGGCCTTGGTGGTGAATCGCCGGCGGTGGCGAGTGATCCACCATTGGAGTAGTTGATGCTTGGGGGTCAAGCCCCTGGCGGCCCTCAGCCTAAATGGGCCATCTTTAATCTGGACAGACTCTTTGAGTGCTAGCTAGGCCCGAGGGTGGTCCGCTCTCGCCCCTTCGAACCCTGTAAGGTTAGTCGATGGCTTAGGAGATAGATCGGCCGCTTCTACAGCCTTTACTTGTGGAAAGCGTTGTTAGACTTGTTTTATTCTTTGTTATTAAGTGTATTTACCAATAAAGCATTTTATTTTTCTTTTATTTATTTTTCCTGGCACAACTTGAAGCACATTCCTCCAGAATAATACCATCAGATCCTTGGTGGTACGTTTTCAACTTTACGTTTTCAACTTTTTTCTCATATGATATTATACACCATATACTGCTTCCTCTTTTTAATATATGTACATCTCAATGGAGAATAAGTGAGTCAACCATATCTCTGGGAGGGTAGATACCACCTTAAACCTGAACATTTGAGCCTTAATAAAATGCTATACAGTTGTGAGTGCATCGCCTTTATTTTTTGGCACTTTATGTACCCTGTACTTACAGTATTGCACTATTAGAAATTATTCCGTCATTACCAGTGCCCTTGTGATTTTCAAGAATGACAATGCCTATACCCACTAGCGGGGATAATACCACTGCACGGTGCTACATCTAGAGCTTGTTTGAAAGCTCTATAATATGTGAGTGGACATTTAAGCACTTTGTTGTCTGTTAGTGTACCAAATACTTCACTATCAGTATTTTTCGCTCTCTTTTTTTATCCACACATGCAACCAATGAGGACAAAATAAACTACAAAAGAACCCAGGCAACTAGAAGAAAATTTAGACTATATTTTGTAAGCTATTTATTTTCGTTTCTTCCCCTTTTACACAGTAATTTAATTTTTTAAAATATTTTATCTTTAATTAGTGCAACCTTTTTCTGCACTTTTGGTCTATGTTTATGTTATTAAAGGAGCATTGTAAACAACATAAGCAGAGCAGTTGTAATGTAATGATTATGCTGCCACAAGTCTAATGTTGCTGTCCCCAGCAGACAGACAGAATCCGGATGTGATGGGTGGAGCCTTGTAGTGTGATGCCCATTATGGGCAGTTTGATCCACTCACAGGCTATCTGGCCATCCCTAGCCCTCAGGACCATGCTGAAGCGCTCTCTGTATGGTCCTTGTGTCCGATGCATGCCCCGAGAACGTCTAATGATATTCTTGCTATGCTGCCCGGGTCCAGTTCTTTGATGTCCTTAGGACTGTTGGAAGGCTTATTTATATAGATAGATATAGATAAATGGGTAATAACACCTGTCTTTATCATAAGAGCACAGGTTTCAAATTGTCTGCTTCTTTCAATTAGTTTTTTTTTTTTTAATTATATTTTTTTCTTTTGTGTAAAGCATTTTGCAGTTTTTTTGGGGGGGGGGGGGGGTTGTTATTGACAATTATTTTTTTTCTTATTTCTTTCTTTCTTTTTTTTTTTGCTTAGCCCCTTAAGGACCAAACTTCTGGAATAAAAGGGAATCATGACATGTCATGTGTCGTTAAGGGGTTAATGAGCGGTTTCAAATTGGAATCCTTATGTTTTCAGTCAATTTCTCTGCCTGCTTGTAAACCTTCTTCTCACTCCTACACTGTTTCCAGCCAGTTTTAGCAAGACTTGTTTAATGAGTGCCTGTGCTCTGAATCTAAGAATTCCCTTGTTTCTATTTAAAAACCAACCAAATAAATAGAAAATAAAATGAAAGAAAAAATAAAATAAAAATGTCCTTTATTTGACCAGAGCCAGATATTCGTTAATAATGTCGCATCATTACAGACCAGCACAGCTATAACTTGTTACTTGGAAGCGCTTCCCTTGCGAAGGTTGCTGCGACTCAGGCTGGCCGGCTATAATTGCTATGTTTGCCTGGGAACTGCACAGTGCATTTTATGCTACGACCCAGGACTGCAATTTAGTTGATCTTTCTTCCATTTTATTTAACGATCGTTGAGATACTCATTTAGAAGTGTGTGTGTGTGTGTGTATACTGTATATACATGTGCAAGTGAGAGAGCAGTGTACAGATAATATTTTTAAACCTTTCTGAAGCTTACTTTAATCATCGCTCCAGTGGACTTTAGACACACTGCAGGAATTTATACGCCTTCAGATTTTACAAATTTTTCCAGTTCTATTCTTTCCTAAAATTTGCAATTTCATTTTCAATTCTCTTTAATTACTTTAATTTCTGGGATTACCGTATTTATCGGCGTATAACACGCACTTTTTCTCCCTGAAAATAGGGGGGAAATGATGTGTGCGTGTTATACGCCGATATACCATATTTACTTACCTGTCTTGAAGCGTGGGCCGGTGTTCAGCGCGCACCGCGGTACTGGAACTTCAATTTCAGGTTCCGGTTTCCGGCAGGACTGAAAGGAAGTGTACACACTTCCTTTCAGTCCCGCCGGAAACCGGAACCTGGAATTGAAGTTCCAGTACTGCGGTGCGCGCTGTGAAGCCGGCCCACGCTTCAAGTCAGGTAAGTAATTATGGGACAAGGGGAGGGAAAGTGCACTAGGGGACACTATGGGAGGGGGCACTATGGGAGGTGGGGGAGAATACTATGGAAAGGGGGGGAGAATACTATGGAAAGGGGGGGGACACACTATGGGAGGGGGTGGAGAATACTATGCAAAGGGGGGGGGGGGCACTATGGGATGAGGGGGGGGGGAATACTATGGGAGGGGGGGAGCGTTTCTGAAAACTAACCAGTGAATTAATTATTTTTTTTGCCACAATTGCCAAGCCAATTCTAATATTTTGGCCTTCATGTTAAATCCACTGATCACTTTCTGACTGTTCCCTGTTTAGAGAATAACTCTGTTTACGTAAAACAGTTATAACTGATAATGCAGCCAAATGACATATTGCTGAGAGGCTGTAAGGCGTATATATGCAGTCTATTACATATTTTATTTACTTCTTTTTCCTCCTTTGGTATCTTCTGCTTTAGATGATGAATCAAGAAAGGAATGTTATATTCATATAGCTGTATGACCTTTTAGGTTAAAACCTTTGCAAATATAATTTCATACCTCCCAACATGTCAAATAGAGAAAGAGGAACAGTGGTCCAAGGCGGAGCCGTGCTGAGAAATGTCATGTGGCCTACTAATAAAAATGTATGTAGTGTAATGTAATTTAGAACAAGAACAATGTACCGTATTTACACAGACTGATTTCTAAACACAGTTATTGTAGTTTAAAGGCTCGGTACTGTGAGATTTATTGCTGTGGGGCTCTGTTGAACACACACGCACACCGACAGTATGGAGCTCCTAGAAAATATGGGTCTCGGGCCCAGAATTGGAACTGTCCCTCTTAAATAGGAACACTTGGAAGGTATGCAATTATCATACTGACAAACCTCATAAGAGCGATTTGGATTACATATTTATTCAGTATTACAAATTACTGCAACATTTACACTGATCATCCACAATATTAAAACCACGTGCCTAATATTGTGTACATCCCTCTCATGCCAAAACAGATCTGAGTTGTAAACGCATGGCTCCACAAGACTTCTGAACATGTCCTGTGGCATCTAGCAATAGATCCTTTATGTCCTGTAAGTTGTGAGGTGTGTCCTGGATTTGTTCCAGCACACCCCACATATGCTCTATCGGAATTCGGAGGCCAAGGCAACTCCTTGAACTCTGTCATGTTCCTCAAACCATTCCTAAACAAGTTTTGCAGTGTAGCAGAGTGCATTATCCTGCTGAAAGAGGCCAGTGCTATCGGGGAACACCATTGCCAAGAATGAGTGTACAAGGTGATATGTGTCAAAGTTACGTCCACATGAATGCAAGGACCCAAGCAGAACATTGCCTAGAGTGTAACACTGCCTCCACCGGGCTGCCTTCTTCTCATAGTGTATGTGACTACACAGCGTTCTGACACCTTTCTATCATGGCCATCATTATAGTTTTTAGCAGTTTGAGCTACAGTAACTCTTCTGTGTGTTCGGAACAGATGGGCTAACCTTCAATACCTACGTGCATCAATCATCCTTGGGTGCCCATGACCCTGGCACCTGCTAACCAGTTGTCCTTCGTTGCACTACTTGTGGTAGGTACTAACCAATGCAAAATGGGAAGACCACACAAGACTTGCTGTTTTGGAGATGCTCTGACCCAGTCATCTAGCCATCACTATTTGGCTCTTGTCAAAGTCACTCATCGTTTTTTTGCCCAATTTTTTGGGGCCTACAACATATGAATTCCAAGAACTGGCTGTTCACTTGCTGCCCAATATATCCTACCCCTTGACAGGCGCCATTGTAACAATATAATCAATGTCATTCACTTCATCTGTCAGTGGTTTTAATGTTGTGGCTGATCAGTGTATATATAGAAGCATTTTCTTTTTTAACATCATGGGTATAGTGCACTGAAATGAATAAGTATGTCTCTCCATTGTTTTCCCTGCAGACCACGAAGCAGCTTTCATACTGGTGTCTGACCTTTTAAGTTTTTATTATTTATACTTTAAATGCAATATAAGTCTATGATATATACGCACAAAATTCGAGTTTAACAATTTGCTCGGAATGTAGCCAGGCTGACCCTTGCGATCAGGTAGAGTGGGTGGTACCATGGAGAAAGAATAACATAAAAATTATATCAAAACAAGTGAAGGCGTGATTAACGATGTTAAACCACCGCGATCTCTCAATACTAATTTGACCATGACAAGAAACTGCACCAGAGTGATTTGGTAGCAGTAATAAATTCCACATTACAGTGCATTAGCAGAATGTGTAATTGAATCCATATTCATTTTTTTTGGAGGAACTAACAGTCAACCATTTAATTGATTTCATAGAGGATAGTGTAGTCATTAAGCAATTTTTTATTTGTAATTTGTTGATGGAGCACGCGACGGGCTGGGAATGATACAACAATCGCGGTTAACCTGAGCAGCGTAACTGAGCATTCAGGAAATGACATCAGTGGAAAACGAGACAGATTAGCTTGGTTCTTGAAATGAAATAAATTCTTAATTATGAAGTTAATTACACTGTTTGCTAATGGTTTGTCACACTAATAATAATAAAAATAATAATCCTTGGTCAATTAATAGAGGCATTTGACAGTTCTGTCTCCATTTTATGTATGCATACGGCTGCTAATAATACATCAACATGGTGGATCTCAAGATTTTTTTTGTGTGTACAACTGCAATAACAAACAGCTTCTCCGTACCACTAATATGATACGTTTTTCGTATTGCCTTTAGTGGAATCCCACTATATATAAGGGCCACACAAACTATCCAATTGCAGTTCTCTAGGTCCTCAGACTGATGAGGTGTACAGTATGACAGATAATCGAAATACCCAGAACTTTAATATGCAATGCATTTCCATGTCATTCCTTTGTTTAACCCCTTAAGGACCAAACTTCTTGAATAAAAGGGGATCATGACATGTCACACATGTCATGTGTCCTTAAGGGGTTAAGAATGCTGTTATTGAGGAGGGGAGAATATCAATGTTATGGATGTATTTTGCAGAAAGAGTGCGGTCTTCCTGATGAGCTATTGAAGTGAAACAGGTTGTAGGGAAAGTGATCGACGTAGGAACCCAGCAAGAACCTGATGGTGGCAGAGAAAGCTTTTTAGTGATAATGTCTGATTCCTCTTTATCAATAAAGCATACATCAAACTACACTGTTTCATAAAACAAACGTTATCCCAGTCACTGAGGCAGTTGTAAATAGTCAAAACTGCTATGAATCTCAAAGTACCCAAACCCGTTTTTTGCCATGGTTAAAGGACCATCAAAGTTGACCAGGCTTCTTTATCTAAATGACGTGGTCTGGATGCAGTGGTCCTTTAGTTTTAATTGTTGTTTACTTTGTAGGTTAAGTCCTCCTCTAGTGGCTGGCATATTGACAACCACTAGATGCACTTTTGCTGCACTGACTGAGTAAAACCCCATCACGTGATGCTTTCCTTGATTCCTGTGTTGCGCTTGACGCGCATATGCATTAGTTCCTCTTTCTACATTAAAGGAGAGTGTGACAAAACCCCTGTTTTTGTGAATACCAAGGCCCTTTGTTTTGTATGCTGTTTGTGCGTTTAGCACTATTTTATTCCCTTTTATTAAAAACCGGACAAACTACCAAACAGACAGACCACACGCAATGGGAGTGTGCAGCTGATTAACCTCTCAGAAGCTGTGGTTAACCACAGCTATTTGACGAACGGCTGGGTGGTCGCCGTTTGTATGAATGAACACGTGGCGGCGGCCATCTTAAACTGACGAACGCCCAGCGGTGTTTGGTCGTTGACCGCGTGGAACCATTTTTGGCCACTGTTTCTCACGAAAACTGCTGGGACTTCCAACCTTCCAGCCCTTCGTCTCCACTTACACGAACACCGTGTTGTTCGGCACATTCACAACTCACGAACAGGACCGACCCAGATTGCTAAATCCATGGAGCTACTTCTGGACAGATTTTCTAACAAACAGTCGGGGAAAAACACTTTGGCTCCATGGTGATTTGACTGTGTTTGTGGGATCTGAGCGCTGTTCGGCTATATTGAGCCAAGCTATCTGGGGATATGTCGAATGTGGGGGTTCCGTTCGGTAAAATATAAGTTATGGATTTTAATTTATTTTGTTACAGTTGTAAAATGGAAATATTTTCTCTACTTGGAGATAATTGATTTACTACAGCCACGTAACCCAATTATCTCCAGGATAGAGAGGAGGGATTTTACTGTTTATGTGGGAGTGTTTTATATTGTACTGAATGATGATCGGTTACTGTAACTTGTGTTTCAGTCCTCCACAAGTTCCCTGTGGGAGTATCCCTTGCTGGAGGACCTGCATAAAAGGCCAAGTTGTGGCCGTCATTAAACAGATCGTTCTACAGTTCGTGAAGTCTTGGCTCATGTTTGGGGGGTTGGTGTCAGGATCGGGACAGGGATCCAACACGCAGAGTACAAAGAGTGGAAAGGTACGTATACCGGGCCTTAGAATGGCCGGACTAACGTACCGAGAGTAAAGAATAGTCAGAGACAAGCCGAGGTCGAGGGAACGAGAAGACAGATAAGCGAGAGACAAGCCGGGTCAAAGGATAACAGAGAAGCAGGGTAGTACAACGAGCCGAGTCAAAACCAATAGAGCAAACTAGAATACCAGAGCACTGAGTGACTAGACAAGCTAGAACCACGACAGGGCAATGAGCTGAAGTAAGGAGTAAGCTTAAATACCCTGGCTCTGGATGGAAATCACGCCTCTGACAAGTACCGATTGGATATCGGACACTTGAGTGACAGATTGCTCGTGATAGCGTCATGACGTCACGTATTGAGCGTCCTGCTAGAAAAGGACGTGGATTCCTCGCGGCCGGTGTTTAAGTGACTGGATGAACCGCGAGGAACGGAGGAAACAGCTCGCCTGGACGGATAAACCATCAAGTCTCTACCTCCCTTAGAGGTAGAGACCTCAGGTACCCTGACAGTACCCCCCCTCTCAGATACGCCCACCGGGCGGAATGAACCGGGGCGAGATGGGAAGCGGAGGTGAAATGCTCTGCGAAGGCGAGAAGCATGGACGTCCTCCTGAGGTACCCAACTCCTCTCCTCAGGACCATATCCCCTCCAGTTGACCAGATATTGCAATTTTCCCCTTGAAATTCTGGAGTCAATGATGGAGCTGACCTCGTACTCCTCCCGACCCTCCACCTGAACAGGACGAGGCGAGGGGACCTTAGAGGAGAATTTGTTGCAAATGAGGGGTTTCAACAAGGAGACATGAAAAGAGTTAGGAATGCGTAAGGCAGGTGGCAGAGCAAGGCGATACGCAACCGGATTGATACGAGTGAGAACCCTGTAAGGGCCTATGTAGCGAGGAGCAAATTTCATAGATGGAACTTTTAGGCGAATATTCTTAGTACTCAACCATACCCTATCCCCAGGAACAAAAACAGGAGCCGCTCTTCTATGTTTGTCAGCGTGTTTCTTGAACAGCGAGGAACTATGTAATAGAATTTGCCGAGTCTGATCCCATAATTTCTTCAGGTTGGCGACATGATCATCAACCGACGGTATCCCCTGAGAAGAGGAAACCGAAGGAAAAATCGAAGGATGAAAGCCATAGTTCATGAAGAAAGGGCTAGAGCGAGTTGAATCGCAAACAAGGTTATTGTGTGCGAACTCCGCCCAAGGAATCAGACCGACCCAATCGTCCTGGTGTTCGGAAACAAAGCAACGCAGATACTGTTCGATCTTTTGATTAGTACGTTCAGCAGCTCCGTTAGACTGAGGGTGATAGGCAGAGGAGAAGTTCAATTTGATGCCCATTTGAGAACAAAAGGATCTCCAGAAACGTGAGACAAATTGAGAACCTCTATCAGAAACAATCTCTGAAGGAATCCCATGTAGGCGAAAAACCTCTCTCGCAAAAATCTCCGCCAATTCAGGAGAAGTCGGAAGTTTAGGTAATGGCACGAAATGGGCCATCTTAGTAAATCTATCCACCACCGTGAGAATAACAGTCTGTCTCTTGGAAGCAGGCAAATCAACGATAAAGTCTATGGACAAACAGGACCAAGGTTTCTCAGGAATGTCCAAGGGGTGTAACAGGCCACATGGAGATGCATGAGGTAGTTTAGTCTTGGCACAAGTCTCACAAGCTGCGACGAACTCCTCAATATCTTTTCGAAGTGAAGGCCACCAGAAATCCTTGGATATCAGAGAGTATGTCTTGCGAATACCAGGATGACCAGCTATTTTACTTTCATGAAAACATTGTAAGAGCTCCAGTTGAAGTTCAGGAGGAACAAAGTTTCTTCCCTCAGGAGTGTTTCCGGGAGCTAGATGTTGTGACTTCAAGATCTGGTCAAGTAGCGGAGAATGAATTTTGAGACTGGTATTAGCAATAATATTGCATTTGGGTACAATGGAGGACAAAAGTGGTTCAACTGAAGCAGAGGGTTCATATTGGCGAGATAGCGCATCGGCTTTAGAATTCTTTGACCCAGGTCTGTAAGTCAGAACGTAATTGAAATGGGTAAGAAACAACGACCAACGAGCCTGCCTGGAGGACAGACGCTTGGCCTCTCCGATATAGGACAAGTTTTTGTAGTCTGTCAGAATGGTAACAGGATGTAATGTACCTTCCAATAAATGTCTCCATTCTTTCAAAGCCTTGATAACCGCTAGTAATTCTCTGTCACCAATGTCATACCTGCTTTCAGTACCGGTCAATTTTTTAGAGAAAAATCCACATGGATGTAATGGTTTATCAACACCCAACCTTTGAGATAGAACAGCACCTAAACCAGTCTCTGATGCGTCTACCTAAAGCAAAAAAGGCAGAGAAGTGTCAGGGTGAACTAAAATTGGAGCGGAAGCGAAAAGCTCCTTGAGAGTCTTGAACGCAAGGAGAGCTTCAGTAGTCCAATTCTTAGTATCAGCCCCCTGTTTGGTCATGTTAGTGATAGGTGCAATAATGGAAGAATAGCCCTTAATAAAGCGCCTATAATAATTGGAAAAACCAATAAATCTCTGTATGGCTTTAAGACCTGTGGGTAAAGGCCACTCTAGAATGGATTGGAGCTTATCCGGATCCATCTTAAATCCCTCCCCAGAGATCACATAGCCGAGAAAGGTTACCTGGGTTTGATCAAAGCTACATTTCTCCAACTTGCAGTACAAGCCATGCTGGAGAAGTTTGTGCAAAACCCTCCTGACTTGCTTGTGATGAATCTCAATCTCACTAGAATGAATGAGTATATCATCTAGGTATACAATGACGCAATCTTGCTGAAATTCCCTAAGAACCTCATTTATCAGATCCTGGAACACAGCTGGCGCATTGCATAACCCAAAAGGCATAACAGTATATTCATAGTGACCATATCGAGTATTGAATGCCGTCATCCACTCATGTCCCTGCTGGATTCTCACCAAGTTATATGCCCCTCTGAGGTCTAACTTGGTGAAAATTGTAGAGCCCTTCAAACGATCGAAGAGTTCGGTGATCAAGGGAATCGGGTAGGCATTTTTAATGGTTATCTTATTCAAGCCTCGATAATCAATACAAGGTCTCAAAGAACCATCTTTCTTTTTAACAAAAAAAAATCCAGCCCCGGCAGGGGAGGAGGACCTCCTGATGAATCCCTTGTCTAAATTCTCGTGAATATATTCCTCTAGGACTGAGTTCTCCTTTATAGATAATGGGTATACATGACCTCTGGGAGGCATGGTACCAGGGAGTAGGTTAATTTTGCAATCAAAGGACCTGTGTGGGGGTAAGGTATCGGCTTTCTTTTTGTCAAATACTGCCTTTAAATCTAGATACTGAGGCGGAATTTGTGTCTCTGTAGGATTGTCAGAGGTATTCGATGTATTAGTTAATCCAAGAGGTAAGACCTTCCGTAAGCATTTTTCTTGACAAATCTCTCCCCACGAAACTATCTCCCCTGATTCCCAATTAATAATAGGGTTGTGTCTCCTCAGCCAGGAGTACCCCAGGACTATGGGAATAGACGGAGAAGAAATGAGCATTAAGGATATATCCTCTTTATGCAGGATGCCAACAGTCAAGTTAATCGGTATGGTCTCATGGAAAATAACAGGCTCAAGTAACGGTCTACCATCGATGGCCTCGACAGCCAGAGGTGTCTCTTTTAACTGGGATGGAATAGCATGCTTGGCAGCAAAACCCTGATCTATAAAGCTCTCAGCAGCTCCAGAATCGATTAGTGCCATAGTCTTAACTACTCCCTTCTCCCATTTTAAAGAAACGGGTAACACAAGCCTGAGCTCCTTGTAGTTGTGAATAGAGGACAAAGTAGAAACACCCAAGGCCTGTCCTCTAGAGGAACTTAGGTGCGAGCGTTTCCCGAACGATTGGGACAATTTAGGCGTAAATGACCCCTGACTCCACAATACATACATAAACCCTCCCTTCTCCTGTACTGTCTCTCCCTTTCAGTGAGATGAGTACTGCCTATCTGCATAGGTTCAGGAATACGTAAGTCTTCGAACTCAGAGATTTGAAAGGTAGGCGCTAGTTTAAAGGAGGGTCTACGGGTCCTATCTCGAGTGTTCTGCCTCTCTCTTAAGCGTTCATCAATACGAGAAATAAAAGAAATTAAATCCTCCAAATTTTCAGGGAGTTCTCTAGTAGCGACCTCGTCAAGAATTACATCTGATAACCCATTCAGAAACACATCTATATAAGCCTGTTCGTTCCACTTAACTTCTGCCGCCAAGGATCTGAACTCTAGTGCATAATCCACAAGTGTTCGATTGTCCTGTTTAAGGCGCAACATTAATCTAGCTGCATTGACCTTTCTGCCAGGAGGGTCAAAAGTTCTTCTAAACGCAGCTACAAAGGCATTATAATTATAGACTAGTGGATTATCATTCTCCCATAAAGGATTGGCCCATCTCAAAGCTTTTTCAATGAGTAGAGTAATAATAAATCCAACCTTTGCTCTATCTGTAGGATAAGAGCGGGGTTGTAATTCGAAATGGATGCTAATCTGGTTTAGAAAGCCACGACACTTCTCCGGTGACCCGCCATAACGTACTGGTGGGGTAATACGGGAAGAAGCACCTACAGTGGCTACCTCTAGACCTGAGACTGCAGGAGAGATAGAAGGAGTACGTGTCTCCTCAGGTGGATTACTAGCACGAGACAAAAGTGCCTGTAGTGCCAAAGCCATCTGATCCATCCTATGTTCCATGGCGTCAAACCTGGGATCCGAAGAACCAAGCTGACTGTTTGTACCTGCAGGATCCATTGGCCCTGTCGTAATGTCAGGATCGGGACAGGGATCCAACACGCAGAGTACAAAGAGTGGAAAGGTACGTATACCGGGCCTTAGAATGGCCGGACTAACGTACCGAGAGTAAAGAATAGTCAGAGACAAGCCGAGGTCGAGGGAACGAGAAGACAGATAAGCGAGAGACAAGCCGGGTCAAAGGATAACAGAGAAGCAGGGTAGTACAACGAGCCGAGTCAAAACCAATAGAGCAAACTAGAATACCAGAGCACTGAGTGACTAGACAAGCTAGAACCACGACAGGGCAATGAGCTGAAGTAAGGAGTAAGCTTAAATACCCTGGCTCTGGATGGAAATCACGCCTCTGACAAGTACCGATTGGATATCGGACACTTGAGTGACAGATTGCTCGTGATAGCGTCATGACGTCACGTATTGAGCGTCCTGCTAGAAAAGGACGTGGATTCCTCGCGGCCGGTGTTTAAGTGACTGGATGAACCGCGAGGAACGGAGGAAACAGCTCGCCTGGACGGATAAACCATCAAGTCTCTACCTCCCTTAGAGGTAGAGACCTCAGGTACCCTGACAGTTGGGAGCTATAATTCACTACACCTTCTGTTACACTTGGATTTCGGGAGATGCTGCACGGATTTACTCAGCTGGAGTATAAGGGATCCGTTACAGAGAGTATGTAAAGAGGAGTAGGGGCACCAGAGTGTGAAGAATACAGGTTTGTATCCCTAATGCTTTAGTGTTCCTTTAATATTTTTGTTTTTAAGTTTAATTGCAAAAGCAGCATAGATATACTAAAAAGTATGCTTTACGTTTGGATTTATTTACTAGACGTTGTGATATAAATTAGTTTTGGTGAGGGGGGACAGTTGTTATCCAAACTTTATCTGAGGTACCTGCTCGAGTTGGCTTGACTTATCTGAGGTACCTGCTCGAGTTGGCTTGACTTATCTGAGGTACCTGCTCGAGTTGGCTTGACTTATCTGAGGTACCTGCTCGAGTTGGCTTGACTTATCTGAGGTACCTGCTCGAGTTGGCTTGACTTATCTGAGGTACCTGCTCGAGTTGGCTTGACTTATCTGAGGTACCTGCTCGAGTTGGCTTGACTTATTGCAGGTTGCAGATATGATTTTTTTTAAATAATCCAAATGTCATGATTTAGAAAAACTTCTAGTGGTCCACCATTGATATATACTCAGATGGATCAAAACCTCCAGATTCCCAGTTATTGGTTAATAAAACTTGTTCGCTTAAAACCCTTATGACCTGTTTTAATGAAAAAAAAGCTCTGAATTACTTGGGTTTTTTTTTTTTCTTTTCTTCAAAGGACTAAGTAGAACTGATTAGAATGTACAGTGTCCAATCATACATCTAAACTTTATCAGTCCTCCAATATTTGGCTACATTTAAAAATAACATCATGACTTAAGGTTTGAAGTTTGCTTGAAACTTGCCGCTAACTCATGCCTGGCTTATTATTACCCTTTGCTGCATCCTGATCTATGAAATGTATGATCTTCAATTTGCTCATTTCTTTCAAGGTTATACAGTTTAAAGAGCTTGTTTGCGGTTTTGATTTTAATGAATGTGAACAGTACTGTTTAAAATGTAAATTAGAAAATTGTTGAAAAGACTTGGGGAGTGAGATGTTGTCAGCAAGATTTCCTGGAGGTAAGAGCTTAAAGGGCATTGCTTATGCCAGATGTTGTAGGGATGTGGTCGTAGTGGAAACTGTTTAAACCAGATGTTCTCGGGATAATGGGCTAAATGTAATGGCGTGAGCCTTGTTTTCCAGAATTGTCATCCTATAGGGGAGGGCAGGAGCCAGATGTTCCAAGAGAAGGTGGTATCGGTCAGAAGTTCCAGGGCCATGGTGCTTAAGATTTATTTTGTATTTGGCCCTGGTCACCAGAGAGTAAGAGAGCTTCCAGTCTTGGACTTGTTTATAGGTTATGGCTGGACAACTTGATGCAGAAATGTGCTTAAGAGATTGAGAAATTAGAATCTTATTTGGGAAGCCTACGAAGGGACTTTCACAGTGAAAAGTGGCAGATGACGAGCACCGAGTTAATGAGAATATAAGAGCGCTGTGCATCCTAATAAATCTTCATGCAGTCATTAGTGCACAGTTGATAAACGTTTCTCTCTTTTTAACACGACATCAGGGTTTTTCAGATCTTTATTGTGCTTCGCTGTGTGCAAATTTCACGTGCCTCCTTCACCAGCTATCTCCTGAATAACATGTCGTTATCAACCCCCTTCGGGTTAAATGCCAGTTACTAATCCGTTTGTAAACTTGCAGGCCGTGTAGGTTTTTAGAATCCCAAACCCTAATTAGAAACGCTAATTGGGAATTCAGTGTGATGATGACGGCTTCATCTTTCCCAGATCTGAATTTTAGATGTGTCCCTGTGAGTAATGACAGAGTCATCTATTATAAATGAAAATCAGTGCTTTAATCCTCAATTTCTATTATATATTCTCTTTAAAGCATACATATTTTTCCCCATTTTTCTTTTAAAATAAGTGAAGGAAGCCCTTTGAAAACAGCGATCTTCTTTGATCATCTACGCCACCAAACAAGATTACACATTCTTAATGCCCCAGAACTAACCAGGGCTGTCCGAGACAGTATTTCAGGGCTATTATGTTGCTTGAGATTTGGAAATTTTCTAATTAACAAGGACTTGACTTCTTTTTATATAATAAACCATATATGCAAGTATTCCTCTGGAACCTGATTTGTAGACTGCTTAATGAGAATTTGGTCAAATAGCCATGACTTATTCTAGAACGTATTATCATAATGTGCTCTTTATGGTTAAATTAATACTCTACATTTTTTACTGCCTTTTAACCCGTCTCTGAAAATATCCATTATTAAAACGTATTATGTCTTAGATCCTCTACTTTATTAATGTCATAGCTTCTTGCCATACACAAAATCCCTAATATAGTATGTTTAAAAGAACCCTCTTTCTATGTTAGGTGGAATGTGCAGGCTAGGTCTTGTACCACTTTACTGTCTGTTAGATGTCTTCAAATAACACCTGCTTGTATGGGACTATTTTTGGAGGCAATGGCTTTATTTTATGTGCCATGATTGTGACTCCCACAAAGGGCAAGTTCTTTCAGGGTGATGGAAAGTCTTCTTCTAGGTTGAAGTGGATTTGGTTTATTACCGTGCTTAACCCCTTAAGGATCAAACTTCTGGAATAAAAGGGAATCATGACATGTCACACATGTCATGTGTCCTTAAGGGGTTAAGGGGGAACATTGAGAATGCAGAGGAAAAGGACCGTTGGAGAAACTGGAGCAGAGGTCACAATGTCTTCTATGGTCCTTCACTAAAGGTAGAAGTCACATTAATTTCAAAGTGAATTTCAAATTTAAGGCAAAAATAGCCAAATTGGAAACATAACTGACTAGGATAGTTTGTCCAGTAATCTAGTATGCACTTAAGTTTTAAGTTCACTTTAAATTCTCCCTTTAGTGAATAATCCTGTAGGTATTAATGGCTATACGTATGGGTTAGAGAATGTGACCACTTAGTGAGACCAAAGGAGAAAGTAATTAAGAGGAATCTCAAGGCTTACAAATTGATATCATGTATAAATGGGTTGTTGAAGTTATCACTGATAAAGCAGTGAATGTCAAATGAAGAAACAAGGTGAAGTAACCTGTGTGCAAGCAGAAATAGGATTGAAAATAATTTCAGAAAAAGAGATGGATGGATAGGTCGGTTTGGCAGAGCGGGAAAGCAGGAGCCCCTGATTGCCCCATAGGAAGGCACAGGGAATGGGTTGGCCTTTATATGCAGCTCTAATGTTGAACTGATTTGCATTTAATATGGAGGTACATTTCCAAATGATCGGTGCGATTGCAGAGGCATTGGGCGACAGGAGATCCACTTTTTTTGTAATACTGCAACAAAATGGTGTGACAGAAAACAGCGGGATGATGCTCAAAGACTTACTTAACATAGCCGTTATATTGAACTGTATCAGTTATAGTGCTTCATGCAGGGTGTGCCGAAAGGTAGACCCCCTGGCTCCTGTACAAAAACAACTCTTATAGGGTTGCAATAGGGCTCTAGGCACCATAAGAAATTCGATTTGTTAAAGTGGTTATGGTGTCGGAGTGCCATCTCTGAAGTATTTCTGGTCATTTGTAAAACTTGCAAAATAAGGCTTTAAACTGGAGCTTGTAATCCGAGAGCTACAAATAGCGTGCTAATGTTCAGGGATGTGCCCAGCACCAGCAATCACAGGACCAGTGAGGACCAGCATCTGTACTCCACATCCAGTAGGCAGGAGAAGACACTGTGAACTGAATGCCAATTTGAGGTCAACAAGGACTTTTCTGAAACGTGCCATTCCTCAGTATATTTCTGAATGGTTTACAGGGATGGATTTTGCAGCAGAGGTAAGTATAAAAAGCACCTACCTCTGCAGTCCTTCCAGGTGAATGTAACATCATCATTCGATGATGTTCTATGTGCTTTTTATGTGTTATTCGTAATGTATTAGGATAGTGCAGTCACAGTGCAATCACTCTTCTTCTAAATAGATTGCTTTAAGTGGATATTACACCACCATCGACCCATTATTGAGTTGTGCAAATATTAGAGAAGTGACACTCTAGGATACAGTGTCAAACAAACAGAACCCTATAACAGCTACGGTATGTCTAATATCTGTGGGGCTTTAATAAAAATAAAAAATAAAGAAAAGTTAAGCTTTTAGTTGAGAAATGTCACTGTATCACTTAAATAAACCATATATATTTGTGCCATTTATGTTTTTTTTTTTTCCTTTTTGATTTTCAGGTCAATCAACATTGATTAGCTATTTTTAGACTGCTCTATTAGCACGATAATGTATCTCTGCATGTTAATGATCTTTTGTAACACATAGGATTGTATCCTCAGACACACATCCTCGTGTATATTGTTAGTCTGGCATGGCAGACCCTGCTTTCATCTGATTGCTTACTAATTGCAATTTGCATCCACATTAAAATGGCTCCCAGACAATTACATTTTTTTTTTACATTTATTTTTATTGTGGAAAGAAAGGGAAAAAAAAAAAAAAAGCCAGAAGATTCGCTTTAGAACTAGTGTATTTCTCTCAATAAACCATCATTGCAGATTAAAACGTTTCCTTTTTAAGTTTGCAAAGCATGTAATGGTAGATTTGCTTCCTAAGCCTGCGTGCATTTTCTGTTTGATGACAATCAATTAAGCTTCAAGTGCCAAGTTGCTGCACTGGCTACTGCTTGCTTTCAAAGGGTCGAAGCCGCCCAGAAATATGTAAAAATCTTAAGTCTGAATCTTAGATCTATGGATGGACTACTTTTTCACTTTGGAGGTTTTTGGGCAGTATCGTTTGATGGATGTCATTTAATTTAAAAACAAAATATATTAAGGTTGCTTCGTATTTATACAATAAAAAGGGCTACCATCAGTTCCCAGGCTTATGGTCACTAGAACAACTACAGCTTAATGTAGTTTTTTCTGGTGAGTATAATAGCTCTCTTCAGGCATTTTCAGAGAAAAGGCAGTGTTTGCATTGCCCCTAGGGACACCTCCAAGTGTCCACTCCTTAGATGGCCACTGGACGGACTTCCTGGCTCAGTCCTGCACAGTAGGCCGCCCTGCCGTTCAGCGTCCCCACGCTCTGCATGGAGATGCTGAATTTTCCTTATAGAGATGCATTGATTTAATGCATCTCTATTAGGAGGTCCTGATTGGCCAAAACGACATTTGGCCCTGCCCCGTGCCGATTTTAGCCAGTGGCAAAAAAATCAGCCATTTTAGGATTGGCAAAAAATAGGCAATTTTGATCTCACAAAGGGGGCGGAGCCAGCACGGCATACCCACGCAGCGCTGGCATTAAGGTGAGTTTTAAACTTTCATAGGGGTGCTAAGGGGGGGCAAGCCACCAAAAATGGTGGGTTTAGCACTATAGGGTCAGGAATACATGTTTGTGTTCCTGACCCTATAGTGATCCTTTAAGTTTTCTTATCAACTGGATTTAACAAATATGTGTGTGAGGTCTGACAAATAAAATTTAAAGTAGAAATCGAACCTCTATCCTAGAACTGAGAACTTCCAACCTTGCTCGTTATTTAAAAAAAACAAACAAAAAACAGCGTTTACAATTGTCAGTCATCATAGACCGAGCGAGAGAGAGGAGGCGAAACAGGAACAATGTTTATATTAATCATTCAATTCTATGTGTGCCCTGGTCTTGCCAGGGCTAAACTGGATTGTGTTGTCAGATGCTAAATCTTTAAAGCGAGTCTGTCAATTTTAGAGGTCTTCGCATATTTCGCAAAAGACCCTTGAAGCAGACTTGTTCAGTAAGGGTCCATAGCTGCGGTTTGCAAGGGAGTGATTTTCACTTAACTCAGGCTGTCCCTCATGGTCGCGCCATCTTCATGATGAATGTCATCTTAGGCTCCATGAGCTTCAGCTGCCAGAAGCCATGTCAGATCTGTAACCTTGCACATGCGTGAGAGTTAAACATGGAGGTCTATGGCAGATCCGACAAGACCTAAATAAAGACTGAATCCCACAGTCGTCATTAGTCAACTTTTGGTCAATCCCACCAGCCTTCACAGAGGAGCTCCTCCTTTTGTCTGCATCTGTCCACTTCAGGCTACCTTATATAAATATATACATTTCTGTGATGGCTACTAACCTACAAGACAAACATACCAACTTCTAAAATTGTTTCACATTTAAATTTTATTTTAGTCCTTGTATTTTGTGTCCTGTAACTTTCAAAATAAGCTGAAATCCTACACATATTATGTACTCTATAAATCAAGACACATAAATGAATTTATTTTGAATTACTTTTCATAAGCTGGACATATTATGCACATGCTATTATTGCCAAAACTGTGAAAAAATGTGTTGTGTCCCCCCCCCCTACATTTTTGGGGTAACCGCAAAAAATGCAAAAATGGCTTGTGTCCTTAAGAGTAAGACAAGCTTTTGAAGCTGTGTCCTTAAGGGGTTAATCACACCCTTTTTTTTTTTTTTTAAACAAATTTTCTTTTGTTTTTGACATAACAGCAGGGCTGGACTGGCCCACCGGAATACTGGGAAATTTCCCGGTGGGCCGTCGGCACCTGGGGCCGAGCAGACAGCTGTCTGTGCTTGGCGGCCGCAGGGTGAGCTGGCTGTTCTGTCTCTGCTCCCCCGCCCTTGCGCGCTACTTAATGAGATGTCATATTCCGGCCCTGGTCTCATTAAGCTACACGCTGGGGAGCAGAGACAGAACAGTCAGCTCCCCCTGCGGCCTCCATCAGAGCTCCCCCTGCGGCCGCCGTCAGAGCTCCCCCTTTGGCCGCCAAGCACAGACTGCTGTCTGCACACAGGTAGCAATTATGTGTGTCAGTGTAAGTGTATGTGTGTGTGTGTCATGGTGTGTGTGTGTTTGTGTCTGTGTCATGGTGTGTGTGTGTGTGTTTGTGTCTGTGTCATGGTGTGTGTGTGTGTGTTTGTGTCTGTGTCATGGTGTGTGTGTGTGTGTGTGTGTTTGTGTCTGTGTCATGATGTGTGTGTTTGTGTCTGTGTCATGGTGTGTGTGTTTGTGTCTGTGTCATGGTGTGTGTGTGTGTGTTTGTGTCTGTCATGGTGTGTGTGTGTGTGTGTGTGTGTGTGTTTGTGTCTGTCATGGTGTGTGTGTGTCTGTGTCATGGTGTGTGTGTCTGTCATGGTGTGTGTGTTTAAAAATAGTGTTTTTACTCACCTTCCCCCCCCCACCCCCACGTTGTGCCAGTCTTCCCTTGACTGGCCCTGTCTCTATGGCTGAGATCATCAAGCTTGATGATCTCCGCCAATCTGCACTGACCGTCTGCGTGTCTGTCACTAGAGGTGTCACTAGGAAGCAATGTAAACACTGCCATTTCTCTGAAAAATCAGTGTTTACATTGAAAAGCCTGCAGGGACAGGCTATAGACCCCAGAACCACTACATTAAGCGTGTGTGTGTGTGTGTGTTCCTGCTAGTGAGTGAGCTTGCTTGCATGTGTGTGTGTGCCTGCTACTGAGTGAGCTTGTGTTTTTATGTCAGTGAGCTTATGTATATCAGTGAGATTTTGTCTATGAGGCTGTGTATCAGTGAGCTTGTGTGTGTCAGTGAGCTTGTCTGTGTCTGCATGTGAGTATGCTTACTGTATAATTAAACATTTTATTCTGAAAGGACCAAAATTCGATATTAGAAAAAGCAATATACCGTATTTTTCGCTCCATAAGACGCACCTCACCATAAGACGCACCTAGTTTTTAGAGGAAGAAACCCAGAAAAAAAATATTCTGAACAAACTGTCCCATAGTGTTTCTTACTATGGGACAGTTTGTACAGAATATTTTTTTTCTCCTCTCTCCCATAGTCTTCACTCACCCCCTTCCCATAGTCTTCACTCACCCCCTCCCCATAGTCTTCATCCACCCCCTCCCCATAGACTTCATCCACCCCCTCCCCATAGACTTCATCCACCCCCTCCCCATAGACTTCATCTCCCCCCTCCCCATAGACTTCATCTCCCCCCCTCCCCATAGACTTATTCTCCCCCCCTCCCCATAGACTTCATCTCCCCCCCTCCTCATAGACTTCATCTCCCCCCCTCCTCATAGACTTCATCTCCCCCCCTCCTCATAGACTTCATCTCCCCCCCTCCTCATAGACTTCATCTCCCCCCTCCTCATAGACTTCATCTCCCCCCCTCCTCATAGACTTCATCTCCCCCCCTCCTCATAGACTTCATCTCCCCCCCTCCTCATAGACTTCATCTCCCCCCCTCCTCATAGACTTCATCTCCCCCCCTCCTCATAGACTTCATCTCCCCCCCTCCTCATAGACTTCATCTCCCCCCCTCCTCATAGACTTCATCTCCCCCCCTCCCCATAGACTTCATCTCCCCCCCTCCCCATAGACTTCATCTCCCCCCTCCCCATAGTCTTCATCCACCCCCTACCCATAGACTTCATCCCCCCCATAGACTTCATCCACCCCCTCCCATTAGACTTCATCCCCCCCTCCCCATAGACTTCATCCCCCCCTCCCCATAGACTTCATCCCCCCCCTCCCCATAGACTTCATCCCCCCCCTCCCCATAGACTTCATCCCCCCCCCCTCCCCATATTCTTCTCTCCCATACTGTCCCCCTCCCCATGTCCCATAATTACTTACCTGTCTTGCAGCGTTGGCCGGCAGCACAGGGCGCACCGCGGTAGTGGAACTTGAATTTCATGTTCCGGTTTCCGGCGGGACTGAAAGGAAGTGCGCACTCAGCTTGTGCACACTTCCTTTCAGTCCCGCCGGAAACCGGAACATGAAATTCAAGTTCCACTACCGTGGTGCGCCCTGTGCTGCCGGCCAACGCTGCAAGACAGGTAAGTAAAGCTTCATATTCGCTCCATAAGACGCACAGACATTTCCCCTCACTTTTGAGGGGAAAAAAAGTGCGTCTTATGGAGCGAAAAATACGGTATATATATTACTCAATCATCTGGGGTGGCAAGACATAGCCTTACATATTACATGGCACAATGACTTCTGAGCCTGGCATAATTTTTTTTCCAGGGCTGCTTTGTATCCCCAGTCCGGCCCCAGAGAAATAAACGGTCTTCTTTATTTCTGTGTATGAGTGTGTTGGTGCACGTTCTGGAGGTAATTTTGGAGTTTCATTTTCTGCGGTATGTTTTGTTAAATAGGGAATGGCAAAAAAAAAAAAATGCATCTGAAACTGATGACAACGCTCTATTAGCTCCTATTGTCAAGTGCCAGAAATTAACATTCAAACAAAGCAAGACTCTGAATATATTTGTGTGGATTTCCGAGAGATGGTAATTGTTCCACAATCTTTACATTTTGTGATTTTTTTTTTTGATTTTTTAATGTGCCATTTGAAATCCTTGTTAGTACGAGAGATTTTCCTGTATTACCAGTTCTTCATAAACGATGAATTGTCTGTTAAATGCGTGATAATGATAATTAATTTGCTCAGATTCATATCTTATTTGTCAGCTCTTCCAAAATTAAAATGCTTTCTGATATCCTCGAAATATCATCATGCATCTTGATGTATATGTAAATATTTTTTTCTGGGAATTGTAGTGATGTGGTTTATTTTTAACTCGAGATGTATAGAGCATACCACTGTGACAAACATTTTGGTATTTACTTACTTGAAATCCCAGATATTGTTTACCCCTCAAGAGAAGTGAAATAAGAGATGGTGATGGAAGTAGAGAACAGCGTTATAAAGTTTATATTGAAAATGTGCAAATAATGCACTGAGAATATTAAACAATTCTTTAGGGACAGTATAGTCATCAACACAACTTTAGCTTAATGAAGCAGTTTTGGTGTATAGAACACGTCCCTTCAGTCTCACTGCTCAGTTCTCAACCATTTAAGAGTCAAATCACTTTGTGTATGCAGCCCTAGTTACACCTTCCTGCATGTGATTTACACAGCCTTCCTAAAGTGAGATCTAGTGTTTACATTTCCTTTACTGCACAATCTGTTTAATTTAGAATTTACTATACATAACCTGCTAAACCTTGCAGGAGCCTCCTCTATGCGAGATAAAAACTTCTGATTAAATATTATTATTATTATTACACTATAGTCACCCAGACCACTTCAGCTCAATGAAATTTGCATCCAGCGTGCAGAACGTCCATAGCTATGGACTGTTTGAATGCGCGTGCGGCACTTGCCGCACATGCGCATTCCGCTCCATTTGGGAGCTGACGGTGGAGGAGAGGTCACCAGCGCCGAGGGAGCCCTGGCGCTGGATTAAGGTAAGCTGCTGAATGGGCTTTAACCCCTTCAGCGCCACAGGAGGGGGACCCTGAGGGTGGAGGCACCCTTAGGGCACTATAGTGTCAGTAAACTGACACTTTAATCATTTTTTCTTTTAATGCAGGCTGTGTCAGTCACAGCCAGGGGGGGGAGTTGTGGCTAGGACTGCATGAACAGAAACAACATTGATTTAACTCTTAAATGGCAGTGAGACTGCAGGCTGAGCAGTGAAACTGCAGGCGCCTGATCTATACAAAATAGCCGAACAAAACTCTGCTTATTTCTATCAGGTGGTCTTAGATATTGCATTTTGTGCATATGCACACTAACCTTACAATGCCTTCATAGGGGGGAGTATTGGATTGGCTGAGTCTTGATCTCAGCCATGGAAGTGGAGGTACGGAATGTCCTGCCCGTATGTTAGTATCGGCACAACACTACCAACTTACTACTACTCCTACTGTAACGCTTACTATTAACTTCCGACCACAAGTAGAAGGCCATGGTCCTGAATTTGTGGGAGGAGTTTCTGCTGTAAAACGCAATCTCCCCCACTTACCTGCGCAGTTTTTTTCGTTCGAGTGACCCCACCCACCGTTCCCTTAATTTAACTCAACTATTACACCCCTTTTCCTTAGTAGACCCTCTTTATACAGGCTGACCCATATCCTGGTATCGGCACAACACTACCAACTGACCACTCCTTCTACTGTCACGCTTACTATTATACGTATATATATATATATATATATATTTTTTTTTTTTTCTGGTCATGGGGTCCAGGCACCAAAAGGTCTAACAGGGCACTTTAGTTTTGACTTCTCATAGAGATCTTTAAGAATAGGACTCGGCATGCATACCTGTAAAAATACTCACACCTCTTCTAGTCTTATTAGACCCAACTCTGCAGCGCACTGGTGAGACAGAACCTGACACTTTATAACGAATAAGCTGGACTTGGTCCATTTTTCCCCTTAACTTATAAGGGTAATTAAAGGGTTTCTTATGGTTTGAAAACATTTATTTAAAACTGCATTCAAATTTGCTTTGTTCACAAGCTTTTGTGTTGAATTTAATATCAAAATGTTGTTTTCATTGAGTGTCGAGGCATTGATGGTCTTGTTGATATAACCTAGTTGTTTATTTTTTTTTATTTTTGTGTGTTCCAGGCACAGTTATCCCAGGCCTTGCAAGAAAGTGGGAATCAGAAACAGAGGGCTGAAATGGTGAGTTTTTACAATGAAGCTTGATGTTTTAAATGATGACGTTTTAAACCTTGGTAGGTAACTGATAGTAAGCAGTGGGGCCACCTAACCTTTTATTGTACAGCCAGTCACATCCTCCTCCTCCTGTACATAAACTTATCTTACCTTAAACTTAAACTACTTTTCTATTTATCGTATTACCTTTCTCACCCTAATCAGTGTATATATTTGTATTACCAAACCAGCCGCTGTGCACGTATCATTTCCCATCTCAATTACCTTAGGTCATTTTCCCCTGTCTTGAATCACCTCTAGTCACAGCTCCTTTGTTGCCCTATGGCCCTTGTTTTGCCTATAACTCCCTCTGGCCTTGCCTAACCCACCACCCTTGGCTTTTCCCATCACCGCACACACCCCTTGTCTTGTCTCTCACTTCCCTTGGCCCTGCCTTACTCTTCACCACCAATATTGTCCCTGTCCTAGGGCCTCCACAGCCCTTGGACCCTGCTTCACTCTTTAAGCATGTTGTCTGATTTGAGAACCCTTGTTAAATTTAAAAACAAACTTAGAAATATTAATAGTAACAAAAATAAATTTATCGGGGGGCGGTGCCTAGCAGCCATACTGAGCGGTCGCACACTCAAAGAGCTCTGTACCAAATCGCACAAATCCAGCCAAAATCTGGGCACAATCCTCCCAAGTCGACAGCTAAGCGATCTGGAGAAGGAAGCACAAGACTGCGGAGACATACGCCAAGCACCCCGACCGAAATCAGAGGCTCCTACCCGGGGATAGACCTGGGGCCTACAAGAGGCCTACTCAGCTACAGCAGGGGAGGCAGCCGATACCTACGCTGACTGCAGCCCACTAACCTGGAGGTCTCCCCGGTTCACTCTCTCCCCCCCCCTTGCCGGTGAGGGATATCCCGGTAACCGAAGCCTGTGACAAAGCGCAAAACGACAACAGTGCCTGTCTCACACTACTGGCACAGCACTGAATACCATGGAAGTTACCACGTGTAACCCACTGCCGCCCCTTGAAGAAAGGCTGGATCGCCTATTCGCCGCCTTTTGGGCAAAAATCTATCACCAGGGGAGCACCAACGAGGAGACCCCACCAGCAGCGACCCAAAGAGAGGACGTGCTGAGACCTGCGGCTCCCGACCGGGGCTCTGGTGAAGCTCGGAGGGCAGGAAGGAGGAGGCGGACGACCCGACACAAACCTTTAAACCACAGACCTAGACCAGCGGTGAGTCGTCCTACCCCCCAGCAGGGCCTACCCCTTTGCAGCTCTGCAACCCTCAGGAAGGTCAGCACTCCCCGGGCGGGGAATGCACACAAGAGACTGCGGAGACTCAAAGCGGAACCCCACCGACCACCCACCGCGCCCCTGAGAGCTCATGCCCAAGAGACCGAACCGCCCCACACGACGACGACCAAAGCGGATCCCAGTCAGGTGCTTTCTCCGGCCATTACACTCCCATGCAAGCAGGGAATTGGCTGAAACCGCCACACCAGCGACACACTGGCCCTCAACCATGAGACACAGGCAGGTCGGAGGACTAGCACATAAGCCTCACACACTCACATGTTGGGACTCTCATTTATCTGATATAAGCTCATTTGTTTAGCAGTCAAGCTTAGCACTAACCATTAGCACTAACCACAAGCATACTTGTATTACACAGAGTAGAAAAGCCTGCAACCTATCTAGACGAGAATCTAGTCTACTGTAATATATATAGCAATGTGCTCTTTGAATGACTTCTATTGTGGTAATCTACCTATACTTCTTTCTTAAACAAAAAATAGTGCATGTATTCTCAAAAAAAATACATTTATCATTCTCAATAGCAATCCCTCTTATCATATAATTGACTTAATTTTCTTTTTTTTGTTGGCGTCTTTGAGTCAGATTTTAAAAGCTTGCTGGTAATATAAAACCGCAGAGTATCTCCCGTGCAGAGTTAACTAGTTTAAAAAAAAAATATTATCTGAGATGCATACAGTAACATTGGTTATTTCTTTTTTGGCAAATTAACAAAAGTGCAGCTGGCTCGCTGGAATTCACTGCGGCTTGATCAAGGCCTGCCCCTGGAGCTTTCTAACAATGCGGGGGAAGAGATTGAGATCCAGACTGTTATAGATTGTTCGGGCTGTCATGTTTTCATTGTCTCTCATTTAGCTTTAGGTCCACAGTTTTCCTCCAGGAAATGCATGTTCGTTAATGGTTCCTGGGCCCCAGGGAGGAAGTCAGGATTCATTTTCCTGAAATATAGCTTTAATTTGTCACAACGGGGAAAACGGAAAAAAAAAATAAAAAAATCTGTCTTTATAACCCAATCTAGCTGGCATACGAATTGCGTTCGACAATTAGCCTTTCAGATTAGGAAATGACTTATCTTTTGTCAGTGTCATGATAATGACTTGTGCAACCCTTTTTAGATATATGGTTTACGCCTCTCTCCTTCCAATTTTGCGTTCAGTTTGACTTCAAAAATTGCTATTAGTATTTGGCAGAATTGTTAAATGTCAAGGGAAACAACCCACCCAACTCCCCATCTTTATACATGAAGCATAGGAATGTATTGCACACATTTATGTTCCATTAACATTTGTTGTTTCTTCCCATGTTCTGATTATTAAATAATATTAATAACAAAGTATTTAACCAGGAAAGGCACATTCAGATTACTCTGGTTTTCACGTACGTTCTGGGGATGTTACCTTAGCCCAACATCCAGGAGTTGTTACTATTATCCAATTTAATGGTGCTCAAATTAAAGGGAGAAGTAATCATCATATTCTTTGCTCGATACTTCTTTATAAACTGCGTCTTTAGCCAGGTTTCATACGTTTTCCTTTACAAACCGCGCACATTTCCATGAAATATTGAGTTGTGTGTTTTTTTTGTTTTTCTTTTCATATCCAATTTAATCGAGAAATATCGTGCACAGAAACAATACTAAAGGTGCATGGGTATTGTTAGAGATATTTGATTCATGGTTCATAATAGCAACAAAACAAGAAATAAAGTCCTCACGGACATGCATACTAGCTCCCCTATAAAAGTTTAAAACTCAGCTTATTTCCAGCGCTGCACGGGTCCGCTGACTCCGCTCCCTTTGTGACATCATCAAAATGGCCATAGGGAAAGCATTGGATTGGGTAAAATCGGCACGGGGCAGGGCGAAATCAATGTATCTCTATGAGGAAAATTCAGCGTCTCCATGCAGAGCGTGGGGACGCTGAGTGGCAGGGCTGCTTACTGTACAGCCCTGAGCCAGGAAGCCCCTCCAGTGACCATCTAAGGAGTGGACACTTGAAGGTGTTCCTAGGGGCAATGTAAACACTGCCTTTTCTCTGAAAATACTGTGTTTACATAAAAATGCCTAAAGGTAATGATTATACTCATCAGAACAACTACATTAAGCTGTAATTGTTCTGGTGACTATAGTGTCCCTTTAATTGTAATGGGACCATGGGCTGCAGAATGTTAAAAATAAATGGGTGTGGAGTTAAGAGAGTGAGTGTATTTCAGTAAGCTGTGTTTCTGATTTAAGGAATGCCATAACTTTACAGTTGTTACAAAGTGAGGGTGCATTTTCCTGCAGGGGATGGGGGTATGTTATGGGATTAATCTACATTCAGCTCATATATTTGCCAGTATTCCTCAATCTGCACACACACAGTGTATATTAGTTTAATAGTTTGTGTATTTACAGCTCTTAGATTATGCACTCATAGAAACATTGTCACAATAAATCTACCGGTCTCTCTATGATCAGTCGGTCTATCTATCTCCTACACAATGCATGTTATGTTTGCAAAGCAGATACCCCCCGAATATACATATTCATTTATTTTTAGTTGCATACCTCCCAACGTTTCCAGTGCGTAAACAGGGACTTTTTAATTTTAGGGGTGTGAGTGGGGAGGACAGGGACGGGGGCCGTTTGGGGAAATTTTAGGTGACTTACTAATAACAATTTATGCAAATAAATTGTAATTTATAACAAGAACAATGTATCTTGTTTACACAGACTGATTTATAAACACATTTATTGTAGTTTAAAGACACATTACTGGGAGTATTATTGCTGTGGAGCTCTGTTATACACTCAGACACACCAACAATATGGAGCTTCCTGATAAGAGAGACATTTGGATAAAAAAAGAGGTTCGGAGAGATCTGGCCCCAAAATAGGAACTGTCCCTCCTAAAGAGACTTGGGACGTATTTTAAAGGCATATTTAGAGATAAATAGGTTTGATGGAACAAACTGTGTCACTTTAAAAGCGCTGTAGCACCTGTGCCCCAAAAATGATTAAAGTGTGAACAGCTCCAATATATGTGACATTACGACCCCTTTCGGTCTCACAGGCTATAATTGCCCCTCTGCACTGGAAATGCATTTATCAACATTCCCCTACTTTTTGTTAAGGGGACTACAAAAAGAATCAAACTGCACATATTGATAGCAGCAAAACTGAATATTGCTTTCTTATGGAAGACCCCTGACTCCCCGTCTGTCCAACTACATCTAACTAGACTAACTAAGACCAAAGAGTATGAGGAATTGTCTCAGGTGTGTTTTTGGGTATCTTTCATGACATAACACTTGGGCTAAATAAGACTGGTTTCTTTCCTCTACATCAGGGGTTCCCAATCCAGTCACCAAGTACCCTCCCCCCCCCTACCAGTCCAGGATTTAGGGATTACCCTGTTGTCTTAAGTGTTTTTTTTTTTGTTGTTGTTTTTTTTCTTTCTAAAAACACCTTAGACACAACTTGGTAATCCCTAAATCCTGGACTGTTAGGGGCTACTTGAGGACTGGGTTGGGAACCCCTGCTCTTCATAACAGGTTTTTCTTAAGAGGTGTTAGTGTCCTATCTGCTTGTTGTTGTTACTTATTTATTTCTTCCCAATTACCATTACACCTTCAGTGTTTATAGAGCGGTGTGTGCTCTACTGTTTCAGGAGTATAACTGATCCCACCAAACCATTCTATAATCTACTATTGACTTCAGCTACGTTTTGAAACACCAGCAGTTCTCTTGTAAGATATCGACGGAAAGCTCAGTTCAGATTTTTTTTTTTTGGAATGATTGTCCTGTTTACTGAATTTCCGTAGTGCTGGACATTGTCCGCATCTGCATCGCTTTTAAGTTGGTTCTCTTGCTGTGGTCAGAGATGTGATGAGATGGTTTCCTTGCCCCCGTGCTCTGTGACAAGTTTGGAGATTGCTTTTCAGCTGCCACACTGGAGACTACATCCATGTATAGCTGCAAGTGAAATTAAATAAACACCTGTCAGGCTCAATCACACGGTCCACTGAGTCCTGGGGGGGTTCGGCCATAATGCCAGTGTATTAATGACACTTTTTGCAGGCGAGTTGCTGGGTAATAAGATCAGTCGCAGGCACACCCACAGGGGTAGCTGTATCTGTGCTAGAAATTATGCACATCAGACCTGTCTGCTTTATATAGAAACGATCTTGGCATACGAGTAGACAGACATTATATAAATGAATGCATTTTATGACTGACAGTAAGATATAAAAAACCCAGTGCATTTACTCTAAATTTTCCATAATCATTGGCATGCTGTTTACCAGTTGTTTGACTGCTCTGTAATTCTAATCACCACATTGTTCGCTAATACCATTCATGATTCACTGTATGCTAGCGTTAACAGAATGTTGCGCAGTGTCCCATTCACCGAAGTGTGCACTAGTATCACTACAAATGTAGTCACTTCCCTGGTAATATTCTTCACTGTCATCTCTAAATAGTACTCGGCACGAATTTCACTGCTTCAGCATTCTTCCTTAGTGACAAGGATATTATAGTAGCCTTCACATAAATGGCTGCCAATGTATGCAGTGTCTGATGTTTATATCGTGATTTTCGGTATCCTTTGCTAATCTTGCTACCACTTTATAATTTTCAAATATCACCACCGTAGTATGGCTTCATATTGCCACCTGGTTCACAATGATCATTACTGAGCTTACAGGTATTACTCTACTGTTCTCATCAATACAGTTTATGTGTATATATTTTACTGTATTTTCATACATTATTTGTTTTTCTTGCACATTGTTTTGCACTGCACAGCTGGTGAAAATACAGTGTGCATAAAAAGCGTACTGCACTGCTTGACTGACACGAGTCAAAGTCTCAGATCCACACTAAGGCATACATATCCCAGTCGCTCTACCTTTCTATAAAATAGTAGGAGCACTGTGGTGGAATCTCGGTAAAAATAAATTTAGTAGGCCGAGATTACCACGTGGCATGTGTACGTGCATATGCTGACGTATCGATCAGTTGGTTGCACGAGGCAAGATACGATCAGTAGTGTACGGAGCATGTGCAAGAATACAGGATATAGTATTCCCCCTCCTCCATTGTGCTGGACAAGCCATGCGGTCAAACAGGAAGTTAATTCTTATTTGTGTTGATTGGTCAAGGGAATGTGCGGGTGGAGCTTAATATGGGAGGAGTTATATGCCTATATAAGGAGCCTGCACTATTGTCCGGGGCTCAGAATTTGCTGTATTTTGGTGACATTAGTCCCTCTGAGTCCCGATCGGTGATCCAATAAAGAATCTCTTCCTTCCTGAAGAAACCTGTGTCCATCTCTCTGTGCTTGGCTTCCGTCAGTTTCTCCGGTATCATTTGGTGCATTGGCCGGGAAGCTCATCGTTCAACGGTAGCTGAGAGGCAGAGGCGTGAGACGGTCTATCTTTGCCCACGTTCTCTACGGCTGCACCCCTGAACTTCTGCGTGGACCTCCTTTCGTCTCGGCGCCACTGGTCTGTTGTCCAGGAGATCATCGGCCTCTACGTAAGAAGTGCTGGGGTGTCCCCGTCGATGAGTGTGAACTCAGGTTCAGGAACGAGGAGGTAAGACAACTGCTGTTTTAGACGGCAGGACCCGCTAGGGGTATACCGATTGTGCGGTAGGCCCAAAGGGGTTTTTGAATCTGTATCTGCCCCCTCTGTCGGAGGGAAGGAGCGAAGGCGCACCGCTCGATCGAACGCTCTTTAGTCAGACCGTTTGATTCTGTTAGTCAGGCAGGGCGCTCTGGTGTAAAATAAGCCCTAGCCGGACACCGGTGTCTTGTCTAGACTAGCGTTCTAGGGTGTATATTTTGTTCGCTAGGTCGGAGGGACCGGGAGACTAAGCGGCGTCTGTGTAAATTCGGTTCGCTAGTTCTCATCCTATCTGGGCTAAGTGGGAAGGCGTGTAAATTTGGAACCCACTAGACTTTTGATAGTACGACTAAGAGGCGTCTGTGTAAATTCGGTCCTCTAGCTCGTTGTATAGTGCGACTAAGAGGCGTCTGTGTAAATTCGGTCCTCTAGCTCGCTATATATGTGGTGATTGGGCAGTGTGGCTAACCAAAACGTATGTAGATTGTTTTTAGGTAGTCCATTCAAGGTACTGGCCAATAGTTTAGTTGGGAATTGTAAATGTGTTAACGATTGTTTTAGTAAAGTGTATATCTTGTTAGATAGCGCGAGCTCAGCCGTCTAGCGAGAGTGTTAATAGTGTGTTGCTGTATTATAGTGCACGGTACCATAACCCTGTATATTTACTGACATTGTATAATAAGTACTAATCATTGTCGTCCATTGCATGTTTAACACCATAACCACTAATAATTGTATTGTGACCTTAACTTGTGCTTTGACCTATGCTAACCGTACTGTAACCGCTATTTGTAAAAGACGATGTTACTGGGGTGTGTTATAGACGGGTAATTCGTATATAGAGAATTATAGCGTGGGTGACTGTATAGTTACGCCAAAGGGCATAATATTGATTATATAGTGACTGGTGTAGCAGCTGTGTGTGTACGGGAATTCCCTGAGTGTTTATTGTGTTATTGTGTACGTTTCACTTGGTAACCGTACCACGTGGTGCTGTTGCCAGAGGAAACGGGTGTGACTGTTGAATAAGTACGCGTGTATAGTATTCGTTGTCGACGACGTTCCATTGTTAAAAATGGGTGCGTCGCAGTCAACGATTCCGGATCCCTTAGAATGTATGGTTAAGAATTTTAAAAAGGGATTCAAAACCTGTGATTTTGGGGTTAAGATGTCTTCTGTGCGTTTAGTTACTTTGTGCACTAGGGAGTGGCCTACTTTGGTTGCGGCATGGCCGCCACGTGGCAGTTTGGATCTAACTCTGGTACAGCGCTTACACGTGGCTGTATCAGGTAGGCCAGAACTTTACGGCCAGTTTCCTTATATTGATTGTTGGAGACAGGCCGTAAATGACTCGCCAAAATGGCTCCAGACATGCCACGAGGAGCAGTGTCGCCTCATGGTAGCTAGGACTTGTTCGTCCACTAGGACCGGTGTTAGGCCCATTTTGGACACGCCCCCTGAGTCCGAGATCCCTTTGCCGCCCCCTTACTTTCCGTTAAGAAGAAGTGACGCAAACGCAGGAAGCCCTGCACCCCTCCCCTCATTACCCTCATCCACTTCCGCTTCCTCCTCTAGTACAGGATCCACCCCCCCTCGTACTAAATCTCCCCTTCCGGAACCAGAACCCACCCCCATTAGAAACGAATATCCTGATTTGGCGCCACTTCAGACTTCCGGTCAAGCTTCATCTAGCTCGGCTCGAAGTGTTCTATTTACGACTTTTTCCCAAAACCAACCTCCCACATCCCCATACCCTATCTCTCCCCGACCGGAAACCATGACTGACGCTTCCCTACGTAGCCCCATCCAAACCCGACAGTTGACTGGTGCCCAACAATTAAAGCACTATCAGATGCCTCTTCGCTTAAATCCCGGGTCAGCTTATATCGATGCCGCAGGACAAATGGCACACGCTGACCCAGTCTTCGTATATGTCCCATTTACCACTACCGACCTTTTAAACTGGAAGACCCATAATTCCTCGTATACTGAGAAACCACAAGCCATGACTGATCTGTTCACCTCAATAGTACAGACGCATAATCCGACATGGGCTGATTGCCAGCAGTTACTAATGACTTTATTTAACAATGAGGAAAGGACAAGAATAAATCAAGCAGCCATTAAAGCATTAGAAGATAGAGCCCGTGCTTTGAACCAAGCTAATCCAGCAGCATGGGCCGCAACACATTATCCCAACACTGATCCCGATTGGAACGTAAATGGTGCTGATATGGTTCAACTCAGAGCCTATAGAGACGCTATAATTGCTGGCATGAAAGCCGGAGGAAAGAAAGCCATTAACATGTCGAAGACAGTTGAGGTGATTCAGAAAAGCGATGAAGCGCCCAGTGTCTTTTATGACCGATTATTGGAGGCGTACCGCTTGTACACCCCCTTTAATCCGGAAGACGCAGACAATTCCCGAATGGTTAACTCCGCCTTTGTCAGCCAAGCTTACGGAGATATTAAGCGCAAGCTACAAAAGTTAGAAGGGTTTGCAGGTATGTCCATCACCCAACTAATGGAGGTAGCAAATAAGGTTTACATGAACAGGGATACAGAAAATAAGAAAGAGGAAGAGCGTAAGATGCGTAAAAAGGCTGATATGCTAGCGGTAGCGATCGCAGGCGTAGATAGACGGGGCCCAGATAGAGGCGATAGTAGATGGAATGAGGAACCTCTAAGTAGAAATCAGTGCGCTTACTGTAGGGAAGAAGGGCATTGGAGAAATGAGTGTCCGCGAAGAGAACAGTCTGAGAAAGACAGACCTAGGACAGGTTATGGAAATTTTAGAGGCAGAGCGAGAGGTAGAGGAGGCCCCGGAGGGAGTAATGGTTATAGAGGGAGTAATGGGAATAGAGGAAGTGTTAGGGAAGACAGGTATATTCCAGCAGCGCAAAGGTCTCGCGATAGAGAAGGTAGGGACTTTGTAGGATTGGCTGACACGGTCATGGAGGACTATTGATACCGACCGGGCTCCATCCCCCTTGGTCGAGCGGAGCCTATGGTCGATGTATCAATAGGGGGAAAAAGGAGTGCGTTCATGATCGACACTGGTGCCGAACATTCAGTGGTGACTAATCTAGTTGCTCCTCCATCTGGAAGGACTATTACTGTGATAGGAGCAACTGGAAGAAGTGCTGAAAAACCGGTTCTTAAAAGTCGACTCTGTACATTGGGAGGCCACGTAGTAAAACACCAATTCCTTTATATGCCTGAATGTCCAGTCCAATTGCTGGGACGTGATATGCTATCCAAATTACAAGCGCAGATTACGTTCCTACCAAATGGAACAACATCTTTAAAGTTTAATGGACCTTCAGGTATTATGACTTTATCCGTACCAAAGGAAGAAGAGTGGCGACTTTATACAGTGTTGACTAGCCAAAACCCTAGGAGTGATGAGACATTGTTTAACATACCAGGAGTTTGGGCAGAGAACAACCCACCAGGACTGGCCCGCAATATTCCACCTATAAAAATTGAACTGAAACTTGGGGTTTATCCAGTGAGCCTAAGACAATACCACATCCCACAGAAGGCTAAGAAGAACATCCAATCCTATCTGGATAAGTTCATACGGTATGGTATCCTAAAATTCTGTACTTCCCCCTGGAATACCCCATTGCTGCCTGTTCAAAAGCCCGGTACAGATGAGTATCGACCTGTACAGGACTTAAGAGCAGTCAATGATGCGGTTGTTAGTATACATCCAGTTGTACCCAATCCATATAACCTGCTTGCTTTAATTCCGGGCGGGGCTACTTACTTCACAGTCTTAGATCTCAAAGATGCCTTCTTTTGCCTCCGAATTGCCGCAGAAAGTCAATGTATTTTCGCTTTCCAATGGGAGAATGCTGTAACGGGCTCAAAACGCCAAATGACTTGGACAAGACTGCCCCAAGGGTTTAAAAATTCACCTACCCTATTTGGTTCAGCCCTAAGTCAAGATCTATTGGATTTCGAGTCCATCCCAGGAGAGTGTGTCTTGTTACAATATGTAGATGACTTGTTGATAGCAGCAGTTACAAAAGAAAAATGTCAGCAAGCAACGCACGATCTACTACACATTCTCTGGAAGGCAGGATACAAGGTGTCTAGAAAGAAGGCTCAGTTGTGTTTGCCAACTGTCAAGTATCTGGGATTCCATATCTCTGAAGGTCAAAGGATTATGGGGCCAGAGAGAAAAGAAGCTGTCTGCCAAATACCAATACCCAAGAATAGAAGACAAGTGCGAGAATTCTTGGGGGCAGCAGGCTTCTGTAGGATATGGATTCCCAGCTATGCGATACTAGCAAAACCTCTGTACGCAGCCATCAAAGGTACAGAGCACGACCCCTTCTTATGGACCCAAGAACAGCAAACGGCATTTGAAGATGTGAAGAAGGCTTTGATGAGTGCCCCAGCATTAGGTCTACCTGATCACACACGACCCTTCTACTTATATGTACACGAGCAAAGAAGAATGGCTGTGGGAGTATTGACACAGTACTTGGGATCATGGCAAAGACCTGTTGCCTACATGTCTAAGCAACTGGATGCAGTGGCCAGCGGACTTCCACCTTGTCTAAGAGCCGTAGCTGCAGCCGCCCTGCTAGTAGCTGAAGCCGATAAACTCACTCTGGGTCAAGAACTTTATGTACGAGTCCCACATGCAGTACAGACGTTGTTGGATTACAAAGGAAATCATTGGTTTAGTAACAGCCGTATGACCAAGTATCAAGCAATGTTGTGTGAAAACCCAAGAGTGCATTTAGAGACTGTAAACACCTTAAATCCAGCTACCCTTTTGCCACAACCTACTGAAAGTCAACATGATTGTTTGGAAGTAATGGATGAAGTATTCTCAAGTAGACCAGATCTTCGTGATTTTCCCATCCAAAACCCCGATGTTCAATATTACACCGACGGCAGTAGTTATGTGAAAGAAGGGATCCGCTATGCAGGATATGCAGTGACAACAATAGACAAGGTGATAGAAGCTCGGCCACTGGCGAAAGGAACATCAGCACAAAAGGCAGAATTAATAGCACTAACACGAGCGTTACAATTGGCTGAAGGTTTAAGAGTAAATATCTATACGGACTCTAAGTATGCGTTTTTAACCACTCATGCCCACGGAGCTCTGTATAAAGAAAGAGGACTACTGAATTCAGAAGGCAAAGAAATCAAGTACGCAGCTGAAATCCTACAACTATTGGAAGCAGTGTGGGAGCCGAAAGAAGTCGGTATTATACATTGTCGAGCGCATCTGAGAGGAGATGGTGATGTAACTAAGGGAAACCGGATGGCAGATAGTGCAGCTAAGCGTGCTGCTGAATCAGGAAGACAGGAGTATGTGGGGCATATAGCTGCTCTAATACCAACTCCACTGTCCCAATGGACTCCAGTTTATACAGCTCAAGAAGAGGAGTGGTTAAAGACTGAACCGGGAAAGTATTTGGAGAACAAGTGGTATCAGCTAGAAGATGGAAGAATAGTTATACCAGCATCGCTAGCGGTAGAAATTGTCCAAAATTATCATAACGGGACACATTCTGGGAGAGACAGTACTGAAGAATCTCTCCGGAAACATTTCTACATACCAAGATTGTCCAATTTGACTCAGGCCATTGTACGCAGATGTGTAACGTGTGCTAAGAATAATGCAAGGCAAGGACCAGTAAAGCCACCAGGAGTCCAGTTTATGGGGGGACTCCCCATGTCCGATCTACAAATAGACTTTACAGTGATGCCTAAATCGGGTGGACATCGTTACCTGCTGGTAATTGTGTGCACCTATTCAGGCTGGGTAGAAGCATGTCCTACTCGTACAGAGAAAGCAGGAGAAGTTGTGAGATTCCTGCTACGAGAAATAATACCCCGATATGGACTACCCTGTTCTATAGGATCGGACAATGGTCCAGCTTTTGTTCACCAGTGCCTACAACAACTGACTCATATGCTTGGTATAAAGTGGAGGCTTCATACTGCATATAGACCCCAGAGTTCTGGTAAGGTAGAGAGAATGAATAGAACTATAAAGAACCAGTTGGCTAAAATGTGTCAGGAAACCCAACTTAAGTGGAACGTTCTCTTACCTATAGCTCTATTGCGAATCCGCAGTACCCCTACCAGAAGGATGGGTCTCTCTCCTTTTGAAATTATGTATGGGCGACCACCTCCCGTACTTGGTAACTTAAGGGGGGATTTGAGTCAGTTGGGAGAAGGAATTACCCGGCAGCAGGTTGTAGAGTTGGGTAAGACTATGGAGGAGGTACAGAAATGGGTACAAGATAGATTACCTGTGAATATTTATCCCCCTGTTCATAATTATCATCCAGGAGACCAAGTGTGGATTAAAGAGTGGAATAATGTACCGTTAGGGCCCAAGTGGAGAGGTCCTTATGTTGTTCTTTTGTCTACCCCTACAGCAATAAAAGTAGCAGAAGTGACTCCGTGGATACATCACTCCAGGGTTAAACCAGCAGCAGTCGATTCTTGGCAAGTTACAGCAGATCCAGAGAATCCCTGCAAGATCCGGTTGAAACGCACTACTCAGTCGGAGTAACGAGGAATTATTGTGGATTACAAATTTTATTGTTACAGGTGTAAGTGAGAAGGCCATAATAAAGCCTGTCCTCTTACCATCACATAGTGTATAAGCCAGGAAAGTCCCGAAGGGACACCTGTGAAGACGAGCAGAACTCCATTCCCTGCAGCCCTCACATCCTGGAAGCTGAGGTTCCATCGCACGGACGAAGACTGAGGATGACGGCGAAAGATGTGCTTTTGATTGTGTTTATTTACATGTGTTTTTATATTCAGGAAGGTAGAGGTACCGACACTCCTAGCTGTGAGGTATGCATTAAGACTACGAGAACAGGTAACCATATTTCCCAAACCCTAATTTGGCATTCACAATACGAATGTAAAGGAGATGTATCAAGATGTAGATACTTAAATATAGACTATAGTGTATGCCATTTAGGAGTAGGAGAACCTAAGTGCTTCAGTCCGGAGTATCAGCCTCGTACAATTTGGTTGACTCTCAGGAATGGAGATCCTCAGGGGACCCTAATTAATAAGACGGTGTTAGAATCCGTACATTCTTCGGGTGTTCTGCTATTTGATGCATGTAAGGCGATATCAAGTGGTAGAAAGCCGTGGAATGTATGTGGGGATCTTAGATGGGAGAGGACGTATGGGTCTAACGATAAATACATTTGTCCCAGTAGCAAAAATAAATATGTGAGTCCTAGATGCCCAAATAAAGACTATAACTTTTGCCCATATTGGTCTTGTGTGGGGTGGGCGACTTGGGGACAGACAGTAGATAAAGACATGATAGTGACTAAGTTGCCGACTAGCCCATATTGTAAGTCTATGGAATGCAACCCAGTCCATATACTTATTAATAACCCCGACAAGTTCTTAGATAAGTATGGCAATTTATTTGGGTTTCAGATATACGGGACGGGTTTAGATCCTGGGACATTATTGTTTATAGGGATAGAGACTGATACGGTATCCTCCCAGACTCATCAAGTATACCATTCCTTTTATGAAGAGATGAGTATAGATAATAAGATCCCCCATAGCGCTAAGAACCTGTTCATTGACCTAGCTGAAAGTATTGCCGGTAGTCTTAATGTTACCAACTGCTATGTGTGTGGAGGTACTAACATGGGAGACCAATGGCCTTGGGAAGCAAAGGAGGTAATGTCCAGTTCTGAGGCAGTTGACCAACTAATATCTGCACCAGCCGATTATCATTTGAGTGTTAGAGGTAAATCTGAGTGGAGATTAAAGACCTCCATCATAGGTTATGTTTGCATAGCAAGGAAAGGAATAATGTATAATACTTCTGTAGGAGAATTAACTTGTCTAGGGCAAAAAGCTTATGATGATGATACAAAGAATACAACTTGGTGGTCGGCTTCAAATGTCTCAGAACCATCTAACCCGTTTGCTAGATACGCCAATTTAAAGGATGTGTGGTTTGATCTATCCATCACATCTACCTGGAGAGCCCCAGCAAATTTGTACTGGATCTGTGGTAAGAAAGCCTATTCGGAGCTGCCACAGGACTGGGAAGGGGCATGTGTGTTGGGTATGCTCAAACCATCCTTCTTCTTGTTACCGATTGAAACAGGTGAGACTTTAGGTGTTAAAGTGTATGATGTGAATCATAGGAAGAAAAGGGGACCCTTAGAGATAGGTACCTGGGAAGATAATGAATGGCCTCCCCAGCGTATTATAGATTATTATGGGCCAGCCACGTGGGCTGAGGATGGTACCTTTGGTTATAGAACCCCTATTTATATGCTCAACCGTATTATAAGATTACAGGCGGTGGTTGAGATTATCACCAATGAAACATCACAAGCGCTCAATCTCCTAGTGAAACATAATACCAGGATGAGGACAGCAGTATACCAGAATAGATTAGCCTTGGATTACCTTTTGGCAGTAGAGGGAGGTGTATGTGGGAAGTTTAACCTAAGCAATTGCTGTCTTCAAATAGATGACGAAGGGCAAGCAATAGCTGAGCTTACTAGCCATATGGTTAAACTAGCGCATGTGCCTACTCAGGTATGGAAAGGGTATAATCCAAGTAGTTGGTTTGGTAGCTGGTATGAGTGGTTTGGAGGGCTTAAGGCAGTGGTAGGTGGAGTCCTACTGATTTTACTGTTGTGTCTACTCCTACCGTGTCTTATCCCCTTAGTAGTTAGATCTGTGCAAAGCCTGATAGGAAGTATAGCAGAGAGGAAGGCTGCTGCACAGATAATGGCGATATATAAATATAGGGCTCTAGATCAGGGAGAACCAATGCAAGAAGATGAATGTTGAAGATTCACATCATAAGATAAGTCTGGTCTGGTTCAAGGTAACTTGCGGTGTAAGCAAAACTAAGGTTATGTGATGCCTCAAGTAATTGTAAAATATCAAGAGGCATCAAAGGGGGGAATGTGGTGGAATCTCGGTAAAAATAAATTTAGTAGGCCGAGATTACCACGTGGCATGTGTACGTGCATATGCTGACGTATCGATCAGTTGGTTGCACGAGGCAAGATACGATCAGTAGTGTACGGAGCATGTGCAAGAATACAGGATATAGTATTCCCCCTCCTCCATTGTGCTGGACAAGCCATGCGGTCAAACAGGAAGTTAATTCTTATTTGTGTTGATTGGTCAAGGGAATGTGCGGGTGGAGCTTAATATGGGAGGAGTTATATGCCTATATAAGGAGCCTGCACTATTGTCCGGGGCTCAGAATTTGCTGTATTTTGGTGACATTAGTCCCTCTGAGTCCCGATCGGTGATCCAATAAAGAATCTCTTCCTTCCTGAAGAAACCTGTGTCCATCTCTCTGTGCTTGGCTTCCGTCAGTTTCTCCGGTATCAGCACCATGATGGGCTGAGAGGCTTTGGCTATTTCCTGGTTTGAGAAGAGGTAATTTTCAGGAACACAAAGCTGATTTAATTTTTTTTTATATTTAATAATTTATTATAAAATTAAATATATATATATTTTTTTAAATTTAATTACACTACTACATTTTTAAAAAAGTATAATCATAATAGAATATTTAGACTGTAAATACTCAAAGGGAAACGGAACAAAGCCTAATTTGTGAAAATGGCACAGATAGCGACATGATGCTGAGGGATGTAGGACAGAAGAGAAATTGGAAAACGGTCTGGATTAGCAATGTTCCAACAATTTATTCTCAGAGAAGCACTTAATTTACTATTGAGTATCTCTGGATTGCTAGCCTCGATTTCACAATAACAGTATAGGAGCACATTGTCACTATGAGATGAAAAAATATTACATATCTCTTTTCTTTGTGAATAATTAATTGCCCAGCATTTAGCCAGAATGACAAATACTTAACACTAATTAACATCCTTAAACCTTATTCATTTTCTGGAGTATGTTGATTATATATTTATTTCTGTCTAAATGTCCTGGGGTACTTGCAAAATAAAGGGCAAAACCAGCTCAAAGTGACACTATATTCACCAGAACAACTACAGCTTAATGTGATTGTTCTGGTGAGTATAGTCCGTCCCTGCGGGCTTTTTAATGTGAACACTGCCTTTTCAGAGTTTAGGCAGTGTTTACATTGCTCCCTAGGGCAGTCACTCAACAGCCACTAGAGGTGCTTCCTGGGTCAGTGCTGCACAACATGCCAATTTCTATTGGAATCTGCAAAAAAAAAAAGAGGACACGCTCTTCACACATAAAGCAGCTCAGCAAGCTGAAGTGATTTAGGTGTGGAGTGTTTAATTGATTTAATGCCCAGAAGTACAAAACTGATGTTTAAGGCATGTGTTAAGGAACTAAAAATGGGAGAATGCATGTAATAAATCCCAAATCACCTTGACATATACATTTGACATGTTGAAAGATATGCTTTTCATGAGAGAGTAGTGCACATCCGATGAGCTTTTGTGACCTCATGGAGTGGAGAGCAAATACGTGCTTTGTCCCTTGTTAGAGAGGTTTAGGATTATGAAGTGGGCAGCCCCTATATATATCCTGTGATCTGTTATAGACTGCAGATCCATGGCCGATAATATGTCATTATACAGCAGAGCAAGAAAGTAAATGGTAACTAATATGGATATAAAAGGCAGTAACGCTGAATGCAGACCTGATCAGACGCCATAATATTGAGCTCCTCCGTTGTTACCCTTAACCCGCCTGAGAATAGCAAAACTTACCCCAATCCAGCCTGAAAACCCACAGCAACGAAACCAGCACGCAAAGCTGAGTCGGCTGATGCCTTTTTTCAGCCTCAAAAGCAAACTAAGCGGCGCCGCCGAGTTGAGGCCTACCGCCTGCTGGCGGCTACAGACCTCGAGGCCCTCCTGTGGAGAAACTTCACAGACCACCCAGGAGCGGAGTTGCCGACCCACGAACCGGGTATGGGCCGCAGATTGCAGAAACCCGCTGCAGGGTCTGGTAATAGAGACATAGGGACTATGCTGCAGCGGACGGCACCACCTAAACTACCACCGGAGGACCAACAGAGCGAGTCCGACATCGGGCCGGACAGACAGGAACCGGAGGCCGCACCAGCCCCTCTGACACAGCCGCTCCCACCCGCGGACACCACCGATGACTCCGCACCAACCACAAAGGGCGACTTGAAAATTGTCCTTGCCAACATCCACAAATTTCTGGAGGCAGACTCTGCTAAGCTCAAAACAGAGCTGCAAGAGGTCAGAGAGAAATTGGGAACGGTGGAGGACGGCGTGGCAGCGGCACACACTACACTTAATGTTCTGCAGGGCACCGTCCACCAACTGCAACAGGACCAGAGAACCCTTATGGGAAGGCTTGCGGTCATGGAAGACCGACAACGCCGCACGCATATAAAAATCAGGGGGGTCCCCGCAGCAGTAACTGCAGAGGATCTGCCTCACTACATGAGGCGCCTCTTAGCTACACTACTACAGCCAACCGCAGCACGCAAGCTGACAGTTGATAGCATATACCGCATTCCTAAAACAGCTCACACAAAATCTAACGTGACTCGAGACGTTATTCTACGCTGCATCACGGTCCAAGAAAAGATACAGATAATGCAAGCCATAAAGGGTAAAACACCACTTGACTTTGAAAACTCAACACTGTCCTTCTTCCAGGACTTGTCAAGGGCTACCCTGCTGTGGAGAAAATCCTGTGGACCTGTCACCACCCAACTACGTGCGGCAGGCCTGCCATATAGGTGGGGGACGGGCAACTCCATTGTGGTCGTGAGAGCTGGTACCACACATGTCTTTCACACCATGGACGAAGCCGAACCCTTCATACAACAACTGGGCATACCTACCTTAACATCAGCTCCGGGGCCAACTGCAAGACCCTGGGACCCAGCCACGGTAACACCTTTTGTCCCACGCACCAGAGAAACGCCACCACCGGACACATAAAGAGCCGAACTGAGAATGCCCGGATAGTGAAGATCCTCCCTCCGGCAAAATAACAGGGACTCTGATAAAACCATACGAGACTGGCTCACACCAATCTTCCTTTTTGTGTTTTCTTTACCCTCTATTCCCTCTCCCTAAAAGTTTTGCTTTGTTTTGTTAACATTGCTCACCTGGTAGATCCTTTACACGATACGACTAAACCCTGGAAACGAATATAACCCACACACTGGCATGGATCAAGGACCGCTTGACCTGACACCCATACACTTACACATCCCTCATTGACCATCCGAAAACACCCACCATAGGACCACCTCACCAGTGACAAATATATGCCTGCTAATACTGCAACCTAAACCCCAGGTCACCTGGTTGCCCTATGTGACTGACAACCCTGATAAACAACATTAAAAAAAAAAGAGTGCTCACTGTCCAACACGTATGGCAGATGCAAACTCCACTTCGCACTACATGGAAAACGCTAGCTTTCACCACTCTAAACCCGCACCATACAAGATGTAATGCTGTCATGTTCACACATTTGTTATACTATGTTTGATTACCTGACTGCACATGTTGTTGTGGCAGCGCAGTTACGAATGTTTACCTTATGCACTAACAAAATAAAGAATTTAAAAAAAAAAAAAGGCAGTGACGATGCCAAGTGTAACTGACCTTACTTGTATTAAAAAAAAAAATAGTGTGGTATGCTTTTATTCTTGAGACTTTGTAAGTACATATCCAGAGAGTTTCTATAGTCCTTGATAAGATGGCCTAACCTGATAGTGAGCCAGTAGCTACTGGAGAGGAAAATCTAATTGGGGATGGTGGGCAGCCTTGATAGTTTACTGATGGTAAGCCCACCGACTTTCATTGCAGGATCAGTCTAGACATATAATTACTAAATCCATGGCTTTCTATCCATTTTGTGGTCCTTTTGCACTTGTAAGGTTTTTCATCGGTGTGTTGCTATACTATGTTATGGCGATTTCATCACTGGAAGATTAAACTTCTTGCTTAAAAGTATGGATCCACAATGTGAATATGCATAGTGCCACAATCTCCCAAAAATAATGTGACCTTGTTTATCAGCACTGCAGCCAGTTACTCATAAACTATCCACTGGTTTAAAGAGATACTCTAATAACCATAAACAACTTAAACCCAATGTACTGATGTGTGTTAGATCATACCCCTGCAGTCTCACTGCTCAATACTCTGCCATCTAGGAGTTAAATTATTTAATCTGTGCAGCCGTAGTCACACCTCCCTGCATGTGACTCACACGACCTTCCTAAACACTTCCTGTAAAGAGAGATCTAATGTTTAAACTTCTTTTTTTTGCACAGTCTGTTTCATTTAAAATTTATTTTATCCTTCATGAGCCCTCTGTGTGTGATTAAAGTTCAATTAATAGAGCAGGAGATAAAAACTTCTAAACTATACTGCCTTCTGATTGAAGATGAAACCATTTTGTTTCATGCAGGCCGTTTCAGTCACAGTCGGGGGAGATATGGCTGGGTTGCATAAACAGATACAAAAGCAATTTAACTCCTAAATGGGTGAGAATCGAGCAGTGAGACTACAGGGCACGTTTTATACACCAAAACTGCTTCATTAAGTTAAAGTTGTTTTGGTGCTTAGCGTATCCATTTACCTTACATTATATATTCATTATACAATATATGCTTGTATTGGCTCATTTGTGTCATGTGACAAGTGGGTGGGTAGATTTTTTTTTTTTTTTTTTTTGAGGAGACTCACTGTAGACAGCTGCTTCTATCTGCATTATCTGATAAGTCTTGGATTGAAAGACATTTTGTAGACTGCAGCATCCATGCTCATCACGTAACAAACCCAGTATATGAATAGACTGAGGATGTTTGCAGCTTCAGTCACTATCCCATATCGTAGTCCATACATACAGCACGTGACAGGCAGCAGGTTGAGTAATGAGCAGTCATTTTGTATTTTGACTGCTGGCTCTCCCACGTGTTTGTTTTTATTGTGGCACTAAGTACAGAAAGAGCCTGATATTATACGTGCTGCTTTAACACAGACCATTACAAGTACAGCTGCAAATCCCAATAAGTATCTCTTTAATCCAACACCGTATTGTGTTATTTTCAGCCTTCTCCCATCTCTGTAAATATGAGCATTTAAATTACCGTAGTTTAATAAATCTCTAGAATATTCAACTAATGAAATAGTCAAACCGTGTACCTCTAACTGTACGTATATTTGCGCCTACCTGACAGTGTTTTTCTGCGGTTTTGAAAATCTGATTTGGCCCCAGTCTTTCGTACTTTTGCTCAGTAATTGTATAGTACTAGCAATCTTGTCTAATCAGCGGCACGGCAGAACACCAATACTGTCCAGTGTATGTTATTTCCTACATTTACAAAATATACTGGCGGTAGCTTACACGACATTACATCTACTAAACCAGAATTGAGTTGAAGACTCCAGCTGAGTTTGATTTTGAAGAATCAGACTTTGGTCCCCTAAGCCTCCACAAGAGCGTTAGCGAGTTCTGCTAATTAGTATATTGCGTTCCTCGTCATGATTGCTTCTCTTCCGATAAGCCAGTTTACTATTAGAAAGAAAAAAAAGTTACATCCTTACATCCTTAGTTAATTGCACTAGACAAGACAAAGGCAGCTTGACTTTCTGGTATTAATTAACAAATCCATCTCTAATTACCTTGGATAATCACAATGCATGGTTCTTTCCCTGAACACAATTAATATGGTAACACTCTGCTACTGCAGGCCATACGGCTGTATCATTAACATACTTTACCCTAATTAGATGCAAACAGGAGTGGCTGCAGATATAAGTTTGGGAGCCCAGTTCAGCAAAAAATCACCATCTATCCAGAATCCTTAGGAGAATAAGAGAATAGCAAGACGCATTGTATGTACTGATTACAACCGCAATTACAGAGAAATTGTCAAAACGACAATAAAGTGGCCTCTTGCAGGGTGACGCTCAGGTCATTTCTTGGTGATTTCTTGTGCATATTTTTATTTATTTGTCGAGGGTTTTAAAGTGACTTTTTCGAAGCATCCTGGGCTTTCATATACAAATAGTAGAAAATATATCAATCTACTCCTATAACAAACCTTTTGTGTGTGTGTGATGGATATGTTAACCCCTTAAGACCGCAGCCAAATGTACAAGTTGTGAACCAAAAAAAATGTAAACAAACCACAGATTTTGACTATATGTCTGTTCAACAATAATTTACCTCTTTCATATTAAATGCACCCACACTTATTATATATCATTTTGTTCAGGGGAAACAGGGCTTTCATTTAACATCAAATATTTAGGTATGGAACATAACGTAATATGAATAAAATATAAAAAAATGAGAGAAAATATGATTTTTTTAAAAATTTTCTTAGTTCTATGTGACATTCTAACTGTGAATGTCATAATACTGTTTGCTTTTACTGCAATAAAATACACATATTTGTATTCAGCGATGTCTCACGTGTAAAACAGTACCCCCTATGTACAGGTTTTATGGTGTTTTGGGAAGTTACAGGGTCAAATAGAGCATGTTACACTTTTCAGTTTTTTCACATTGAGATTTGCCAGTTTGGTTATGTTGCCTTTGAGACTGTATGGTAGCCCAGGAATGAAAATTACCCCCATGATGGCATACCATTTGCAAAAGTAGACAACCCAAGGTATTGCAAATGGGATATGTCCAGTCTTTTTTAGTAGCCACTTGGTCACAAACACTAGCCAAAGTTAACGTTAATATTTGTTTGTGTGTGAAAAATGCAAAAAACTAATTTGAAAGCCAATTTTGGCCAGTGTTTGTGACTAAGTGGCTACTAAAAAAGACTGAACATACCCCATTTGCAATACCTTGGGTTGTCTACTTTTGCAAATGGTGTGCCATTATGGAGGTAATTCTTATTTCTGGGCTACTATACGGTCTCAAAGCCAACGTAACCAATCTGGCGAATTTCATTGTGAAAAAACTGAAACGCAAGCCTTATATTTGATTCTGTAACTTTTGAAAACACCATAAAACCTGCACATGAGGGGTACTGTTATACTCAGGAGACTTTGCTGAACACAAATATTTGTGTTTCAAAACAGTAAAAAGTATGACAGCAAAAATATCGTCCGTGTAAGTGCCGTTTGTGTGCGAAAAAGGCAATAAATTTCACTTTCCCTGACGATATCATTGTTGTAATAAATTTTACGGTTTTGAAACACAAATATTTGTATTCAGCGATGTCTCCCGAGTAAAACAGTACCCCCCATGTACAGGTTTTATAGTGTCTTGGAAAGTTATAGGGTTAAATATAGTGCTAGCAAATTAAATTCCCTATACTTTCGGCCTGGGTTGTTAGGCAGGTCCCGCTAATTGTAATTAATTTGGATACCTAATTATGTAAAATTATTACATAAATATATATGTAAAATTATTATATATACACGTGTGTGTATATATATATATGTATATAATTTTTTTACTATTATTTTTAGGTATACATATAGTGATGTATACGTATATACTTGGGTATATACATATATATATTATTTCGTTCTACGTGTATTTTGATATCTATATCTATATATATATATATATATATAGATATATATATATATATATATTATCAAAATACAGTTAGAATGAAATTACACACATATATATTTTTAATTATTTATTTTTTTATTTTAATTTTTTTTACGTATTTACATATTTATTATTATTTATATATATATATATATATATATATATATATATATATATATATATAATTATAATTATGTATATATTTAATCAATATCCTTCTACGTGTATTTTGATATTAATATATATATATAATTATATATATAAATATTAAAATACACTTAGTGTATGTGTAAATGTGTGCGTATATATATATATATATATATATATTATATATAGATCATATATATAATATATATATAAATGATGTAAGTGTATTTTATTTTTAACTTTAATTTTTTTTTTTTTTTTACATTAAGGGGTTAATAGGGGAGGAGAGGGGCAGAGACAGTGTCAGCCAGTGATTTTACATCACTGGCTGACACACAGGATCAGTGATCACAGTGACAGGCTGTCACTGTGATCACCTCCTGCAGATCGCGGTAATTGGCCACAGGGGGAGTGCCTGGGTGGCCAGGCATGCCCCCCACCGCGATCTGCAGGGGGATCCTGCCTGCAGTTACTATGGGTCAGCCAATAGGCTGACACATAGTAACTCTGATCGCAGTGACAGGCTGTCACTGCGATCAGATCGCAGGGAGAGGCTGTCTCTGCATTCAGATCGCAGAGACAGCCTCTCCCTGCGATCATACTCTGCAGATCGCGGTCACTGACCACAGGGGGACTGCCTGGGGGGCCAGGCATGTCCCCCGACCGCGATCTGCTGCAGAGAATTCCGCTGGCTCCATGTGTCAGCCAATTTTAAAATCGGCTGACACATGGTAAATACCGATCGCAGTGACAGCCTGTCACTGCGATCGGAAGCTGCAGACCGCGGTCCCCAGGCACAGGGGGGCTGCCTGGGGGGCCAGGCATGCCCCCCGACCGCGATCTGCAGCGGCCATGTTCCGCCGGCCACGTGGGGGGTAAGACCGCCCAGGACGTACCATGCCGTCCTGCGGTGTTTAGAGCCGCCCAAATAAGGACGGCATGGTACGTCCTGCGGTCTTAAGGGGTTAAGAGACTGTTGTTAATTCTATTTAATCAAGTTTACCTTGACACACAGCCTTAAGTGGGGTGATCCGTTTTACTGAAATTTGTTTTGTAAATCCCCATTGGAGAGATGGTGCATACATGTATTAAGGTTTAGACCGTTCCCTTTGGCCAGTGTAATGCAGAGAGGCCGAATTATACGGAGAGTGTGTCAAAAATAAATAAATAAATGGCGGAACCAATGTGTGGAAAATAAATGAACCTTTTTACCCCGTAGTCTGTTTTCCAACTCAGCCCCCCGTCTTTCTGCTATCAGATATCCAACATCATTGATGGCTTGGGCAGGGGTGCCGATGATTGGTTTAGAGTGGTCAGCTGACGCTTTATTACAATAGGTATCTCCCTATTTACCTAGCCTGACTATGCTGCCTGAACCGAATGTTATCTATAATTTGAGATAGCCGAAGGCACCTGAAACACAGCTTTGGGGTTAAACCATTTGAGAACAGTTTATCCCCTAAAAATGAACCAGCACCATAACAACTTAATTTCAATGAAGTTGTTATAGTGCCTAAAGTGGTCGTTGAAACACTTTTAGCAGTATAACACCACATGGGTGCTGTAACTGACCCTGAATCACATAGGATGTGGTAGCACTATACTAAGGTCTCAATTTAATATTTTTGCATTAGCTTTTCAAATGATTTAATATTTTGATATTTTTGTGCTACATTGAGATATATATATATATATATATATATATATAACCAGCCAAGGGTCTGGTTTTGCCACTGCCAGCTGCTGCCTTTTTGTAGTGTTTTGTATTAAACTTTTGTAGTGTTTTGTATTAAACTTTTGTTTTATGTTACAGAAGCTTTCATTCCCCCCCCTCCCCCCAAATGAGTATTTTATAAAGCTAAACATTTATGAAATACTCATACTGACTGTGTTGAATAGCAATGCAGTCAAAAGATATACAAAGGCTAAGGATGGCCTACTCTGTCTTTGCAAAATCTCTGTAATTGAAAACAGGCATTATCTGTGGAGGCTCCTGCGGTATCGTGGGATCCTCCTTAGATGTGAGTTATGTACTCTTGCATATGCGAGATAGTAAAGCAATGACCTGGGTCCTGGCAGGTAAAGCGCCGGGAGCTATAGAGGACTGACAAGAAGACTGTAACGGTGGCCACGAAGGAACAGGTTCAACTAAGTAAAACTCCCCTTGCATCCTGTGGCAATCAGACACCCAGCGGAGCGGTCACTATTAAGGGTCATTCTGAAAATTTAAAGACCCCAAACAATGACAGAGCCACTTTAGTGGCATATTGTCAAACAAATTCTACAGTTCGGCAGCCCATGGTATAGTTCCTTATTGGCCTTCATGCAGCCTGTATGCAGTTCTCTGTGCCTTCACTGGTGGCTCACAATAAGCTGCATCAGGCACTCGGCACACTGGCAGTAGTGTACGAAAAGTGGGACTTTCTTCCCCGAGGGAAAGGGAGGTTAGAAGGCAATATAATCTTCTCTGCCTCTGCTGCCATGACTGATGTGCTATATCCTGCTGGGTTCATTCACTGGTAGTATGGACCGATGAGAGCGCCGGATAAACTGGAGATTTGTTAAGAAAGCTTTTTTCATTGATTTGTCACAGTAGATAATCAGATAATGATTTCGGGTCATCAACCCGACAGAAGAGAAGGATTTAATTGGCGTGTTCCCTTATAAAAGCCAAAAAACTAATAGTACCAAAAATACAGGTGTTTTGTTTTGTCATTGCTTGTTGGCTTTTTTTTTTACTTCTATTAGACAGAATATCACAGCTCGTAAAGCCGTCTAAATGTAAATAGAACTGCAAAACATGTTGATGAGGAATCGCCTTTAAAGAATGTTTCCTAAATATTTAGCTCTAACACCCACACTGTTTTGTCTGTTCCAGAAAAGCTCCCGCTGGGACTATTGGATGGATTAAATGCATCAGGTTTCAGCAGCAGAATGTTAGCATTGTACGTTGCACAGCTCAGTGCAAGTGCTTTGATATATGGGTTAATACGAATATAATAGTTTGCATTATTAAGTATGTGCTTCTTGTGTGTGTGTGAATGTGCAAGTTAGTAAGATGCCGGATCATCTGTTGTGTGAAGCCGTGATTTTGGCTGTAATTTTGTGTAGCTGTGGGCATCTCTAGTGCATTAGCAGGAAGGATTTTAAAGTTTTCCACTTGAGATTTAATTATACGTGGTATCAGCAGGAAACGAACACTTATGTTGTATTCTACGTACAAATGCGTTGGCAATTGTACACCCAGCTATCTTATCCTGTGGAGCATACTTTAGGTACGAGAAACCTTAACATCCCCGGTGAATAAAATATGCCATATCTGCTAACAGAGTCCTAAAAACAAATAGATGGATAAATCTAGTAAAACATTAAATGGCCCTCTTCTGGTTTGTCTCCCCTCACCCACTCCTCTTGTGTAATACATGTTGTCCGTCCTTTCTATGAGTTCGAAGACATTTTGGATGTGTTGGTATATAGACCGATAAAATGACCAATGTTTTGTGATTATATCACAGTTAATATATATATATATATATATTTTTTTTTTTCTTCATGTTTGGGGATAAGCGAAATATTGGCTTGCTATGTTCTGTAGTGAGCCCCCATTGTCTCCTGTACCTCGCAGGCTGAGATCAGGAATCTGAGTGCCCCAGTCACCGTGCACCCAGTAATTCCTACTGTCTGTGACGGGGTCAGTGCATGACAGCATTTTGGCAGCAGATATCATTGCTCAGTAGCATGATAACTTGGAATGCACTCTTGGGTTACAGTATCTGGAAGATGCGGGCTCTGTAGAGCATTTTGGTGCAAGATGGTGCCCAGGACTACAAGACACCATAACAACTTCATTAAGATGAAAATGGAGTTTCACAGTTTGTTGGGAGGTAGAAACCAGATAAGGACATTCCAGTATTTATATCAATTGCTCTCTTATTATTCTATATTCAGAGCTCTCTTATTCCACGGTGCCTTATTTTTAATTGGTGGTGTTTATTTTGGTTTTTTTTCCTTGTTTGAATTGTACAAGCTGTATAATATACTGGCACTTTAGCAGTAATGGTGGGTATAAATCCACAATATGGACCAAACATTTATTTTACCCCAGTGCCCAAATCCCTATGTGATTGCTGTAAGTTAAGGTGGAGGGGTTGTATGGAGCTTGCTATGAAACTTAAAGGATCACTATAGTGTCAGGAAAACAAAGCGGTTTTCCTGACACTATAGTGCCCTGAGGGTGCCCCCACCCTCAGGGTCCCCCTCCCGTGGCGCTGAAAGGGGTTAAAACCCCTTCAGGAGCTTACCTTAATCCAGCGCAGGGCTCTCTCAGCGCTGGTGACCTCTCCTCCCCCGCCGACGTCAGCTCCCCCATCCGATGTCAGCGGAGCCGAATGGGGCAAGTGGCGCGCGCGCATTCAAAGTGTCCATAGGAAAGCATTTCTCAATGCTTTCCTATGGACGCTCTCCGTGATAGAGGTGAAATGTGCCTCCAGCGTCGCAGATGCGCCTATAGTGACTGTCCGGAAGACAGCCACTAGAGGCTGGTTTAACCCCAAATGTAAACCTAGCAATTTCTCTGAAACTGCTATGTTTGCATCTGAAGGGTTAAAACCTGAGGGACCTGGCACCCAGACCACTTCATTGAGCTGAAGTGGACTGGGTGACTATAGTGTCCCTTTAAGGTGGCACCTAATTGCCATCTGATATATATTTCTTTCACCATCACCTCCTTGGTTCCCGACCCATCTACTGTCTTCTATTTTCGATAAGAATTTGAAAATAGTCTTTTGTATGAAATGACAAAACTCACAAACTTCATTCTGAATTGGAAGAGGTGGGTGAAAAAGAAATATTGTATTTTGTTACTGGGGAACAAGGAATGTTACCGCTTGGGGCTATTTGGGGTACAGTTGTAGTGCCACTGCCAGTGACAATGCACGGTTATAATTATCTTAGGAAAGGAAGGCCCTGCATTCACATGGCACTGTTACTTCTATTTTTAAATTCTAGTTAGACTCATGGGATCCGACACTACATTCTACTCAAATTAAAAAGAAATAAACTGTCTGTTTAAAAGTTCAATTACAGAAATGAGCCTGCTGCTGTAACCATGCTCATTAAAGTTCCATTGAACTCTGGCTTTTTCTACTTCTTCCAGTGCAGGATGTCTTTCTGTCCTGTGAACCCCCAAGCAGTCTTGAATCTCTGTGTGTGTGTGTGTATGTGTGTGTGTATATATATATATAAAATCTTGCATGGAAACAAGGCTTAAATTCAGTCATCATCATTAAACATACAATCTCAAGATCAATACTCAAAGATCGCAAGGTTAACGACAAATGAAATGAATCCCTCCTGAAATGCTCTGACCTGCCTGTTTGACCCCTTTTAAAGTGCAGTGATGATGCTAATAGGTGACGTGTGTCATTAACCTGTTGTGTTCCAGTTTGACATTGATAGGCACGTAAAACTGACTATTTGTGTACAATATACATATTTGTTATGTTATCAATTTCGCAATGTTGTTTTGTTGTTACAATGCTTACTTGTCCTTTATTTAGTTTAAATGATTTTCTAGCAATCGTAAAAAAAAAAAAATAATAATAATTATATATATATATAGTTTCCGCGCTAAGCACTCTGTGGAAACGGCACTGACCAAAGTATCCAATGAGCTACTCACTGCAAAATATCGTGGTCACTACTCTATCCTAATTCTCCTTGACCTGTCTGTGGCTTTTGACACTGTTGATCATCAACAGCTTCTTCTCATCCTCCGCAATATCGGTCTACAAGATATTGCTCTCTCCTGGTGCTCCTCCTACCTCTCCCAGCACTCTTTCAGTGTTTCTTTCTCTGGCTCTGCCTCTTCTCCCCAACCCCTCTCTGCTGGTGTCCCCTCAGGTTCAGTCCTTGGTCCCCTAATGTTCTCCATCTATACTGCCTCCCTTGGTAAACTCATTAGCTCCTTTGGCTTCCAATATAATTTCTATGCAGATGACACGCAAATCTACCTGTCCTCTCCTGATCTCTCCCCGTCCCTCTTGACTAGTGTCTCTGACTGCCTCTCTGATGTTTCTAACTGGATGGCTGCCCACTTCCTTAAACTAAACTTGACCAAATCTGAAATTCTAGTCTTTCCTCCTCAAGTGTTGTTACTCCTGTGTCTGTCTCCCTCCAAGTCAACGGTGCTACCATCAGCTCCACCACGCAGGCTCGCTGCCTAGGTGTTCTTTGACTCCGACCTCTCCTTCAAGCCTCATGTTCAATCTATCGCCAAATCCTGTCATTTCCATCTAAAAAACATTGCGTGCATCCGCCCCTACTTAACGCCAGATGCGACTAAGGTGTTTATCCATTCCACTGTCCTTTCTTGCCTTGACTACTGTAATCCGCTTCTCAGTAGTCTTACGTGCTCCCAACTTGCGCTGTTACAGTTCATAATGAATGCGGCGGCGAGGCTCATCTTCCTCTCCGCCCGCACCTCCCATGCCTCACCCTTCTGTCAGTCCCTACATTGGCTTCCTATAAAATATAGAGCTTAATTCAAAATTCTGGTTCTTGCTTTCAAATCTCTACATAATGCTGCTCCCATCTATCTACCCTCCCTTATACACAAGGATGTCCTGTCTAGGCCCTTTCGATCTGCTGAAGACTTACGTCTATCTTCTGTCCGTACTCCCACCTCTGATGCTCGCCTTCAAGATTTCTCGAGGGCTGCACCGTTCCTGTGGAACTCGCTTCCCTCCTCCGTTAGATGCTCACCCAGTCTCCACTCCTTCAAAAAATCGTTAAAAACCCACTTCTTCATAAAAGCGTATCAATTAAACTGTTAATAGCTCCCAACTGATTCCTCTTCTGCAACTGTCAATAGTCTAATACTATCCTAACCTTTTTGTGTCATTTTACCCCACTCCCTCTGGCATGTAAGCTCATTGAGCAGGGCCCTCAACCCCTCTGTTCCTGTGTGTCCAACTTGTCTGGTTACAACTACATGTCTGTTCGTCCACCCATTGTAAAGCGCTGCGGAATTTGACGGCGCTCTATAAATATCATAATATATATATATATATATATATATATATATATATAAAAATAAGTAAATACAAAAAAAAACTTAAGTGATGTTGCCCATAAACTCAGGGGAGGTGTTTGTGGTAGTAGATATACAAACACGTTTGAGGTATTGGTTAGTTAGTTTCAGTGATTTAACAAGTCCTTTTTTTTCGCTAGGTTCCGTTAATGTATCAATTACTTTTCTTTGATTGTGTTTGCTTAAAGGACCATTCCATTCCCGTAACAATTTCAATTAATTAATTTACATGGTTATGGGGGCAGGAGTGTCAGGGCTTCAGAGATCATGTGCTAAACTTGCCTCTTGCCACTCGGCAAACCTTCCTCATGCTATAATGGCTGCAAGAAGTGACATTAGGTGGCAGTGGTGTCAGGCTCCAGAGGAACAACTTTTGTAAGGTATTGCCAGACACTCTTGTTATATGTTATTAGTTCTATGAAGTTATGCTTGTGGGAGCATTCTTTTAACATTGCCTGTTGAATTGAAGATATACAGACCCCTTTTCACTAAACTGATAGTGGTAGTACCGATGTCAAGTAGTAGAACATTGGAGTGGTTTGCTTTGTTAATGGCACATTGTCAAAGTCCAATTTATAGCAGGTCGATAAATATCAAGCAATAGATTTTACTCAAGATATATATAATGTCAAAACATCTCAGTATAGCAATATGCAATGATACATTTTTTGTTTGACTAACACAATACTTAAATACAAGCATCCTAAGGAAAACTCTCGAAAGCTTGACTTTTAAATATTATGTTGGTCCATTAAAAAGGTATCATTGCATACTGCAATACTCAGGCACACACAAGTTAACCTTTCTTGAATGATCACTCCCCCTCCCTTCCCTAAATAAAAAAAAATGAATAAATAAAAAACCATCATCCCATGATGCCTCTCCCTCTCATTGAAGGGAGAGAGATATCCTGGAGGTTGGGTTGAGGGATGAACTTGGAGGCCTGCTGCCATTAGTCACCTGTCATCATGCTGACAACAGACCCCCAGTATGCACATAATTAACGTTAGCCAGCATGGAACAAGTGTTTTTTTGTAAATCTTTCTTTTATTATGGCATGTGCGTTATGGGGTACAGAATAAGGAGAGGAGGCAATGTGGGGTAACACAGGTAAACGATAACACAATGATTTATAGTACACTCCTAAGAAAGACTGACATATTTTTTGTTTTATAAGCGTCTTTTGAACAACAGAATGGTACAGGCTTGGTAAATTAAAGTGAGGCAGAGTAAAATACAGGAAAGAGAAGAAATGATGCTTAGCAGAGCTTGTCACGATTATGTATAAAGTAGGGAAAACGATGTTTCGACAGCGGATGTTCTCTGGTGATATGAGTAGTTTAACAAGATGAGCACGACAGGTAGTAGTAGCAGGGGAGTGATACAGAGGAAAACCCTGAAATGTACACGTCTAATGTAATCCAGGCTATGCAGTACATTGTATATTGTTTATGTGTCTATTGTGTGTCAGAAGAACATTGTACAAATTAAATCGTTAAATAGCACACAAAAAAACAGATTATAAGGCCCTTGGCAACGGTTATGAACAAGGAGCTGGGTACTAGTGTGTTTAAGAGAGTCCAGGTATGATTTAGGCTTTACAGATCCATTGTGAGCAACGGTGCTAGCTGGTCCAGTAAGATAACGGTGAGTGTGTTAAAGGCAAGTCAATGACCAGGTTATAACAGGCATTTAACAGGAAACATGCAGTTATTAAGGCTGAGTTAAACATTATGTGGTAAGGGTAAAACAAGTCCTTTGTATAGCTAACATTAGTATAGAAGGGTCGTTACACTTGCATCGGTCTGTATGAGTCCAGGGTGATGTGCATTGCAGTTGCCATATGGGATCTTCATCCTACCCCTCCGGGTGGGATGGCGTCGCTAGGAGTGAGAGTCAGTCCATTAGGTTGCGGGGGAAAGTCCTCAGTAGCCCCGATGGATGGGGAGATTTCCTTGTTTTTGCGCTTGATTGGGGTACCGTCCAGCTTTTCCCGTTTGCCTGTTCCAGCCATCCGAATGCTTAGCCAGCTGCGCTGCAATTTCCCTCCTGAGTCCAGGCTGGTCGAATGCCTTTTGTCTTCGGCCCGAGGCTTTGGCGGGGGCCCGCACCACAAGTCCATTGGCCCCATCGTCAGGGCCGTGGGCCCAGGGTTTCACCGAGACTCGGCTATCTCCCTGGGTGTATGGGTGGTGGTGGAGAGCTACCTCCTGGTGAGCTCCCAGCTCGGAAGAAGAATGAGGCAGTTTACTAGGTTTGTGGAGGGTTCGCATCGCCTTGCGGCTACGCTCCAGCGGTCTTTTCCCTTTCGGGTATTTTCGTGCGAGTCTGGGATCTCTATTGCTGCGGCGCCATCTTGGGGCGCTGTGTGCTTGTGTGATGATCTGCTTGCGACCAGGTCGTTTGGGTGTCTCAGTACTCATGTGTGTGCTTGGAGTGGGTTGCCATGCCCGATGCTTCAGCTTTGCCCAGAAGGCTGCAAAGATTGCATTGAGCCTGGTCGTGTAATCCAGCTTTGTCGTGTGGCATCCTGTCTTCTCATCTGGTGCGTGTGTCGCCGCCATTTTAGGTAGGCCACGCGCTCGGCTGTTCCAATGCTGCGGGTCGCCGGGCTGTGTGTTCAGCCTGCGGTCGCTTCTTCTCTCGCTTGGTGTGGACCGAGATAACCCCCTTTGGTCCATAGGGGGGGGGTTGGAGGTGATGCCCGTATCCAGGTCAGACAGCGTGGGGAGCGGCCTCCTCCCCACTACTCGATCTCCGGTAGGCCTCGTGGTGTGTTGCCGGGTCCCGGGGGAGTACAGGCTTGATTCAGGTATCTGGCGTTTCCCCCGGGTGTCCCCGTCTCGGTGATACATCTCCGGTGTGTGGCTGTGCCGTGCTTGTCGTGGAATTTCTCAGATAATCGCCAAGTTAAGCGGGAGCCGAGGCTCAGCACAACCGCTCAGCTCAGATGCTAGGCTCCGACCCCCGGAACAAGTGTTTTAACTCTGAATGTCAAGTGTCTCAAACTGAAATTGTGCACAAACATACTCCAAGCACCATGACCACTTCAGATTACTAAAGTGGTCATGGTGCTTGGAACTATCCATAACATGCAGAACATGCACATTACCCTCTGACCAGCCTGGTGAGGCTAAATAACTTAGCAGTGGGACTGTGTTTACCAACTGCCGCAATAATGTCATCCTCTAAAATACATATTTAACTAGCATGTGCTTTTTTCTGATATTTTTTCACTCCATTCTTTGTAAATACTAGTGACAGTTCGTGAAAAGCACAGGGAATCAGCAATTTCTGTGATTCTCTAACCACACACATCCTTCACCAGAAATCATTCCATAGGCAATATCACTTAGATACAACTTATTCCCCATTCAGATATTTTATTATTATTATTATTATGTTATTATTTATATAGAACCAACAAATTCCGTAGCGCTTTACAGTGGGTGGACGAACAGACATGTAGTTGTAACCAGACCAGCTGGACTCACAGGAACAGGACTTCTTGACCATATCTGCATGCTTTTATACATGACATTACTGTCTCATGATTGGCATTAACGAGCAAGCATACCTAATAAATGCCTTATAAACTATCCACTTAGTGTGTGTGTGTGTCTGTCTGTGTAGCTGTGTGTCTGTTTTCATAAAAATTAGAAAATGTGGAGACTTGACCTACAAAAAAAGATTTGTGAGATACAACAGTCCTTATGTTCTTCTGATAAGCAGTGCTTGTAATGAGATTCTGCATGTTGAAGGTTTTTAGAGGGTGTTTTGTCAAAGTTAATATTTTGGGTGACAGATTGCCCACTATGATGGCCTTTCTATTTAAAATACAGAACCTGTCCACAGACATCAATGTCATATTTTACAATTGTGCACCGCATCATTTGTATCTAGGCCATCACGGCATTTTATTCAGACCTCTTTTTTATTTTAATTATTTCATTCTAGACTATGTTTTATGCATATTTCTGATGCTCATGGTTTAGTGATGAGTGTTTTTTTTTCTTCTTCTTTTTCGTATTTCCTATTTCTGGCCATTAGAACCAATGAGCTTTCTCAATCCAATACTGTCCAACTAAGGCACATCAGCCTTACTTTCTCTAACGAGAATCGATGATGCATTAATCAAAGACATTTAAAATCTACTTACATTTTCTTCTGTTTTTTTTTTTTTTTTTGGTAGCACAATTTGTCTTCAACCATAAGGTTTTTTTTTTTTTTTTAAAGTTCCACACACTTTTTAACTATGACATTCCATTCCATGGTCTGTGGTCAGTCTGTAGACACGCTTAAATTACCGTACATTTTGTTGTAATTGCTGGACTCTCTCTCTACTTTAGTCATTCGCTTATGCATCTTGAGAACACACTCATAATTTCCCTTAAAGGAAATCCTACTTCGAATGGAACTGTCTACTGTATCAGATGAGCGAACTTTGTGTGAATTTACCAAGGCAAAACTGGACATTTCTTTGTGTGCAAAGTACTATATTGGTTTCCATGGTAATTGCTCCTCATTTAGCTCTTTGCTCCCGAATAGCATCTATTTTTGCCATACAAAAAATATTTACTGCTTGGCATATGGGAAATGTGTTCTAAAACAAAATGTGTTTAGAATAATTCATAAAACCATCTACTACAGTTTAAAAGCTCTTTTGTATGTTGTTACCAGGCATCAACTGGGGAGTTGTTGGGTTTGACCCAAAGTCTCCAGGATTGATATTCACTGTAACGGACCGCCTGGCAAGATGCTCCTAGCGCTTCCAGAGGACTCCAAGCACTCCACCAGACCCCATAAGCACCGCAGGCTGCAGCTATCTCCCTTTAGAACGAATCAGGAACGAGCTCTTACAAGAGCTCAGTGATTATAGCAAGGGAATATGCCTAGCATAGCGCAATCCCTTGTAGCAGATTCCCCCAATAAGAGACAGGACTCAAGTTGAGGGTAAAAATAGAACTCTCTGGCTGCTAGCTTGCAGCCCTTTTTATTAGGTGCTCCCATGAAGGGGAGGGACACACACAGTAACATACATTAACCAATCACACAATAGTTACATCCCACACATAGCCCTCCCCTCTACCTGTAAACTAATTATCTGTACACACAGGAAAATACAATTATCATAGGTAGGGAAAATACAGTTTTTACACAACATTCATAACTCCCAAAATATACATCACATTCGCATAAAAATACATATTCACAATCAATCCATTCAGGGGAACAACATACTCAAAAATCATACGAATTGGACCAGGGGTTCAAAAGTTAGTACAAATGTGCATTTGACCTTCTGGAAGCATGGTTTTTCCAGCTCAAACTAGTTCCACAGAATCCTCTATCCTGGAGACAATGGAGAAGCTGATTTAATTATATCCAGGGACAAACACAGCCTCCATTAAGCACATGTTACCAGCAACCACCAAAAGACATAAAAATACATAACTCCTGTTATACTAAACAGAACCCCCACATTCAACCCATCCTCAGATGGCTTGGATCTGAGCGCTCAACATATCCAAACAGCGCTCAGATGCCACAACCACAGTTCAAACGCCATGGGGTTTAAGTTTCGTATGGGCTGATGAGAGGGCCCATAATCCTGGGGCAGCCCAATAACCCACAGTATGCCCAAATACCGTGCATAAAGGGCCAAACCGCCCAGGGACCGTAGTCACAGGGTAAGAGGCTTTCGCTACATTCACTTTGCTTTGTTCAGATCTTTTCTGGATCCATGGAATCATACCCTTGGTTGTATGGAGTACCACCCGCACCCCCAACATGAATTCTTCTTCATATGAACAATCCCAGCTTGCTATAATGATGCCCTAATACCTGCCACTCTTCCCTGACTGCTTTCCTTAACCGAGATGGACAGTTTGCATTGAGCACTGTGCAAGGGGTGGCACACCCATCAATTGGGTCGGGATATGCACCTAAAAAAGGTGGCCAGGCTGACTGTCAGTCTGTTCCATGCTACTGAAGTTCTCTGTGCTGGCAGATTTCATAGTACTGGCATGACTTGCTTTTGCTGAAAGAGTTCCCAAAAATGTGGGACTGTCCCAGCAAATTCAGAATTTTTTGCACTTATTATGCCCTCTACTCTCCAATGTTTGATTATTACCTTAATGTATGTGACCTTTCAACTGTCACAGATTTAGTAGGACCCAGAAGTCCTTATTCTTAACTCTCTCAGTAATTGTGCTCCCGGTCTCTAAGCTGTAATATATGAGGGAAAAGGTCCGAAATAACCCTTATATGTATGTATCTCTAGTTTCTCCAGATAGTTGTATTATTTAGATAGAAAGCAGAATTAATGTATAACCTTTGTTGACAGCTGGAACCTGTATAATTACCGTATATTTGCACACTCTGTGTGTTGTGTGCAGAAGCACGTATAACCTTGTTGCTATTTGCTAGGTCTAGTAATTTATTTAGAATTTTTCACCTGTTGTAAAAGACCTATCTAGTGGAAATAAATAAGGTTGTATGTTCTTTTGTGCTTACCAGCTTAATTAATAAACCAGTTATGCTTGGTGGGATCTGCATTTAGACACCATAGAGTAGTAAAGTTAAATGGTCTAGGCTTCTTATGACGCATTTTTTTTTTTATTTATATACCGGTATTCCATGCAACCACTGGATTGTTACAGAGCCCTTGGGGTCTGTGGGCAGTTAATCAGTGTGATGAATTAGGTTCTGTCAGATGGTTAATTGGATGATCTTGATAGTACATGACCGATAACCATTAATTTAGCAGCAGGGTTCAGAGAAAGGGTTCTGGGAATAACCTACAAGCTTTTTATTTTTATTTTTTTTTATTTGTGTTTGTATGTACAGGCACTCACCCAGTGGCCACTTAAATAGAAATTCATACTGCTATGTAGTATATACACACCGTAGACTGAATTGGTCAGTAATATATGGGGGCTCACAGGAAAGAGTGATAATGTGAGAAAGAGAGAGAATGCAACATTATAAATCGGGTATTATAAGGAAATCTCATAGAATGGGTATAGAGCACGTATGGTGACATCATCTGTACAATTATTCCCCAAAATGAACAAGTACAGGGGCCAAGATTAGTGGGAAACTGGGAATCCCACTGCGATATAACTAAGTTAACGTCTCCTGGGACTAAAACTCTGACTAATCCCAGGCAGCACTGGAACATGTATGTCTCAGTGAGTCCCTAACAGTAAACAATTATTTTTAACCCCAGCACACTTAACCCTACACTACTCTAAAGCTAGTCCTAAATACAACTCTCACGTTAACGGTGCTGGAGGCACTGTTTCATTTAGTCTCTAAAACCCCTCGAAATATACATATTCTCGTACACACACACACACCACACACAAACCCCCTTTTCAGGAAGGATGATATATTTAAATGTATTTGCTGAATTGGTTAAGATGCCCTGCTTCTGTAAAGGTCACTTTGCAGCAGTTCCTGATTTACGTATTTTTGGCAAAAGAACAAGAGTTGGCTTCTAACACCGATATGTGCTTTGGAACTTCAGTAACAAATGCATTGCCTGAAACTGCTTATGCCAATGATTGCTGTTCTAAATAATTGTTTTTCACAAACAACTCCTGAAATGGTCATTAGCGCCAGCAAATAACTTAATGAACAAGGGAGACAATAATGCTCAGAAATGTCAATTTACTGTTTGCGAGCCGGTGCGCACAGCCATAATGCCTCTCAACGCGTCCATTTTTCCTGTGATCTTGATGCTTCCAGAGGAATTTATAGGAAACCACAATCTGTTATAAATATCCAAAGCTCACCATTAAACGAAAGACGTGTTTTCTCTCTCCATTTTGTTAAGTTACAAGTTCATTGTTTTCCACTTTATTTTTAAAAAGAAGGTCTACACAGCTTGCGGTCAGCAGTATTTTTCCTCCTGATTGCATCCACTGAGTGCTGAGCTTCACTGACCTCTAAATCAATCTAACACAGCTATATCATTTGATAAAAGCCATAGGGGCTCTTGCTGAAGTTTGTGTGTCATACATGCTACAGTGCTATGTTTGCATATCTCTGAGATTGTCACGTTTTCCTGGAGCCTCTCTCAATTTGCCTCTTTTTACCCCCTTTGTGTTTTAAAATGAGACCTCCCTTAGCCACCTATACATGAGCATAATGAGTATAAGCAGACTATTGATAGTGTCATTTAATAGGTCAGGGGTGCCCAAAAAGTAGATCTCCAGGTGTTGTAGAAGTACAAGTAGGTATTTGATTACGTAGTCCTGTATGTAGATCCGTGGTTAATTAGTAAATGTGTTTATTTTTGATGATGCGTCATATATATTCACTGGTAAAGTTACTATTCCTACCATGGTCCACAGTCTTGCATATTCTGATGTGCACAGAAGTGCTGTAGTACCTAGTGTATTTTTACCTCCACTGCACACATCACCCCAATAAGTGCTGAAAAAGGCCTTATATCTCAGAAAGATAACGTTTCAATGCAGTCAGAAGATGTAAGACAAAGTAGGGACTGCTTTATCTCAGTCTATTTCATATCCTTAACATGACAAAAGGCAGAGCTACCGCAGTCAAGTTTTGACATTTTCTCTCATTGGTGATGGCCAGACCTCAGTGTTGTTCTTTCATGGGCACTTGGCATACAAACCACCAGAAACTGAAGATTACTGACCGGATGAAGATGGCGGTGACCACAAGGTACATGATTAGGTGACTAAAACTTTCCTTTTCCCGTACAACCCTGCAGCCACCAGCCCCCAAATGTATCCGTTACCATCTGGGATCTTTCCAAAATATGCAAAGAAACAGAGACGCTTTAAAAAGAAAAGCCTTATGAGAATGTTTTAGTTGGTTCCTCATACTTTTTGCATGTGTTAGTAGACCTATGAATTTGGTTATGTCTGGGAAAATGTGTGACCTCTGCATAATTCCTATGACTAAGAGCGTACGTCCAAAACACATTATTATTATTATTTTATTATTTATATAGCTCCAGCTAATTTTGTAGCGCTGTACAATAGGTGGACTAACAGACACGTAATTGCAACCAGAAAAACGGACGCACAGGAACAGAGGGGTTGAGGGCCCTGCTCAATGAGCTTACACGCTAGAGAGAGTGAGTTATAGTAACACAAAGGGTATAAGTAGGGGGTAATGAAATGGGTTGCTAGAAAAGTATTCACTGAGAACTTTATTTCTGTAGGAGAGGAGTCATGGGAGGGGTAGGGAGAATGAAAACCTGCTAACAGAAGTGTGTTTTCAAAGATTTTTTGAAGGAGTAGAGACTGGGTGAAAGGCTAACGGAGAAGGGAAGGGAGTTCCACAGAAAAGTTGCAGCCCTGGAGAAGTCTTGGAGGCGAGCATCAGATGTGGGAGTACGGACAGAGGATAGACGTAGGGCTTTGACAGAGTACAGGGGCCTCGACGGGACATATTTGTGTATTAGAGAGGACAGGTAGGTTGGAGCAGCATTATGAAGGGACTTGTAAGCAAGCACCCGAATATTAAATTGAGCCCTATATCTAACTGGAAGCCAATGCAGGGACTGGCAGAGGAGGGAGGCGTGGGAGGCGCGGTTGGACAGGAAACTGAGCCTCGCCACCGCATTCATTATAGAGACAGACACTTTTTTTTTTTTTTGCTCTACTTAATTGTAATTGTTCTTAATTTTGTTTCTCTTCTTTAAAGTGCCTACTAAAGTTTTTTCTAGGATGCTATCTCAGCATGCTTTTTTTAATTTATTTTTTTCAGACTGTTTCTATTCATTGACCTGTAGCTATTGTGACCCTTAAAGTTCTCCTGAGTTTGTAAACCTCCAGTACTCCATTTGATTTCTAAATCCATTTTTCTTGCTGCCCAATACTTCTTTTTATATCCAGGAGAGTCTTATTAATATTCTTATGTTGGTTAATTCGGACAGCAGGATATTTATGCAATCCGCTGGGTTTTTCTTGTTTAATTTTATGATTTTGCGTAGAACATTTAGTCCCACCCGACCTCCCATTTCTTTTTGGCCCTTCTCTTTAAAAGGTAACTGGTTTTAGTACACCTTGGGGTCTGTGCATGAACACAATGCTAAATAATAACATAAAGCATTATTCTGCTTCAGTGTTTTGCTATTCGTTTATCACATTAGATGCTATCCTTTCATTTATATTGTTTTCCTGACAGTTAAATCGCATGATCTCGTTAGACTTTGTTCTGCCCAGAGAATTGTCCTGCGTGAACGTAATTTGCCAGTTCCTAGTGTAGACAATTGGCAAGCATTCAGGGATGTCTCTTTGTAGAGAGCGTAGAGAAAATCTGGATGGAGTCTAACCTCACAGAGTGCTTCACATTGGCCACTCGTGCCTGTGACAGTGTGTCACAGTATGCATATGTGAGGCTCTTTAAAATAAAGTGGGATTTTCTCTTTACAAAAAATAGCAGACTAAAATCCCTACTATAAGCATACTGTAGGTTGCAGTACACTCAGAAGCCTCTTTTACAGAGCTTACAGCCTATTCTAGATTCAGTTGCCTCCTTTGAAGAGTTTGCCATCTGTTTTAGTTGCAGGCCTCTGTTAAAGGAACACTATAGGCACTGTAATCATTGCATGTCTTTGATGTGGTTATAGTGCCTGGTGCCTCCTTGTACCGTCCTGGCAACAAAGTGAGTATGTGTTACTGGGGACAGGGTTTAATATCGAATAGAAGACCAGCACAAGGGGAATCCAGACACCATAACCACTTTAATAAAAAAAGTATCCCTTTAAAGAGCATGCAGCCTGCTTTAGATAGTTAACTCTTTTGAAAAACGTGCATTCTGTTGTAAATCCCTTGCTCTAAAAGGGTTTGCAGTCTTCATTAGATTTATCATCCTGTTCTAAAGAGATTGCAATTAGCTTTAAATTCACTGGCCATCTCCTAAAAGCCTACAAACTTTAGATACATTTCCTATCAGCTAAGGTTTGCCTAAGGATTCACTGGTGATTCATAGCCTTCTTTAACCTTGTAAATGCCTTTACTGTGGACATTTGTACCAATTGGCTGATTATCATTTGACATATGGGACATAACTTCACAAATGCAGTCTCAGAATCCTATTGGTCTATTCACTAACATACAACAGGCCAGCAATTAACCGGGGTGTTAGTTTGAAATTAATTCTGGTAATTATGTCAAAATGATTGGCAGGTACGTGCCCCTATTGGCACACTTTGCCATCCATCTCTATAAAATTACAGATGTCTGCATTACGATCTATGGGGCCAACCCCATAGAATTTCAATTTGCCTTGCTTCTCAAACCTGCCAACATTAGAACCAAAGACTTGGCTTCATTTTAATTGTAATTTTTTTATTTTTATTATGAAGTCTGCTGATATCAAAACAGCTAATAAATGCAAAATGCAATGCATTTAAAAGACTAAACTTCACAGGTACAAAACTAGTGGGACTTTACTAAACACCCGGACTGCAATTAGCCCTGGACACTGAGACTTAAAAATTAAACTTTTTTAGAAAAATGAATCAAACTGAGATGTATTTTTTTTTTTTTTTTTTAATGTTTCTTAAAGAAAAACGCATGGCCTTTACTTTTATAACCTGTAATGATTCCAGAACACTTACTGTGCAGTGTCCTCTGCCATCAATGTACCCCGGCTGTCTTTATGGGAACTATCCTGTCCACACCTGTAGCATGGAAACTTATTAGACTTTGATGTCAGAGAGAACTTTTGTGAGAAATAATGTCCATAAACTGAAATTTCCTCAAAATGCCTTTAAATCTTTATTAATAAATAATCATCATGACGGTGTTGGAATTTCACAGAAATTCTAAGCCATTTAAGAAATATACTGAGACAAAGTAGGGACTACTTTGTCTCTGTATTTCTCCTCCGCCGCTTTTCCTGACACAAGCAGAGCCTATGTGTCAAGACCTGCAGCCGTCATCAGTGATGGCTGCAGGGTATTGGCTGGGTCTATAGTGGATCCCGTGGTCTCGCAGGATACCCCAGAGGCCTCAATGCTGTGCTCTCACGCATGCATGAGAGTACAGCAGTGATGTCATATCCTGGCACTGCAGCACCATGAGTTGAAGAGGAACAGCGTGGTCAAGATGGTGGCATCCCCGAGGTGCAGGTTCAGGTAAGTAATCTCATGGGCAAGATGGTGGCGCCTGCGAGGGACAGGTTCAGGTAAGTAATCTCACCCTTACCTGCCCCCCTCCCCTGTGGCCACTGGACCATCAGCGGCGATGTCAACATCAAAGGACTTTGCAAATTCTGAAAAGTCCCTCGACATTGACAGTGCCACTTTAAGTTTCCTTTAGTAAACCATTTAGTAAATGGAGTTTAGTGGTTTAAATCATGTTTGAATTTGTATTTTAAATCCAGTGAGGACAGCCAACTTTGCAACCTGTATGATTGTCCATCAATGTAGTTGTCTACCCTTAGGAGGAGGAGCAAAAATTCATATTTAGTTATGTAGGTTGTTCATTACATACCACTAAACTGAGTTATACTGAGCTAATATGAACTCTAAATTTGAAAGCAATTGCTCCAACTTAAAGTGCGAGCAGTGGGTTAATATGAAACCGTAATAAAATACATTTACCGATGTTAAAAGCTATGTAAGTGACATCAACGGCATGCGGTTGACAGGTGCAAAATGATAATTATCAAGATATTGCAGTGGGCAAAACAAGAACTTTAACAACCACAGTTGACAATTTGTGGCTTTTATATTTGTGGCATTACACGTTTTTGTCAGCTCCTGAAAGAAACGCCAATTTATTTATTTTTTTAACAGCGGAAATGGCCTGTAAATGTAATCATTGCAACATGCCGTTGTTCGAGAAAAACAACATTTAGCTCCCAAAACAAGATTTATTTTGAAGAGGCAAAATCTATTCAAGTGCCAAAAGTCGACATGCTCAGCTGGCGTTTGAGAAGATGTGAATTGTCCCATGATAATATATTAAGAGGTTTTTCCCGAATCCCATGATTTTCTTGTTTTTGATTTCCATTTCTTAAGTACTCTGCTGCAATGCAAGATTAGGTATTATTCCCCCTCATTCTCTTGCTGTTTGTACATTGAAGTATAATCTAGTTACGTTTTGATAGTTCTCCAGCTTTCAACCTGTCACAGTGTCTACAAATGCAACACCAATTTCCCATTTGTTGTGTGCGTCGATGAAAATAAAAAATAAACTAGCAAAAGAATATGCAAAATAAACACCGATATTTGTGAGGTTTGTGCTGGTGCAGTTGCAATCCACAGCAACAGATTTTTGTTTTTGTTTTGTTTTTGTCACTTCTGTTTTTTCCTGTGTGCGACTTTTGTTAAGGGTTGAATTATTATTGTGCAATAGTGTATCTCAGAGTTCCACAGCAGTAAGACTCTCAATGTATTCCTCAACATTGCCGTCCCACGAACATCCCATAAATTGGGATGGTGGTGGGTAAGGTAAAAGGGGACGAACCAGCAATGCAACTTTAAAAAAAAAAAATAGAAAATGGGCCTGTCTGTCCAAAGATTAGGCAGGTCAGTCTGGCCTAAAAACCCTTTCCATGTTGCCTACCCCAACGGCAAACTGTGCAGAGTGATTTTCTTTTCTGCTCTGTCTTCCTCATTCTAGCTAATTACAAAATTGAGACAGCAGGAAAAAGGACAGGACTCTGAAATAAAGACTGTCCTACCTAAATCGGGAATGTTGGGTTGTCTACTCACAATAATGTATGTGAGAGCATGGCAGATCTTCACAGCAGTGTAAACCACTGTAATGTGCAGTGTGGACAAGATTATCAGAACTCCAGTGCAGTAAAACTCTGAGTAAGGCACCTGGTTTAGGAATGTATCATAAAGCTGCACAGCAATATAACGCACAGTAAGTGCATTATGGATGTGTCACAGATCTCCCAGCAAAAACACGCACTGCATTGTGCAGTGTGTAACAATAATCACAGGACTCTACAGCAATAAAAAAAGTGTTTACATTCCAGTAAATGTGTATTACAAATTAAAACGTGTAAATAATGCACACTGTTCCTGTTTTAAAGGGGGCATAAATAGCTTCTGATGGCCTTTCAGTCTCCTTAGCTAAGTTCCATAAGCTTTCATCTGAAATTAAGGTAGTGTGGCTGTAGAGATTATGGATGGATTCAGTACTTGGAAAATACAGCATCATCCATGTTTAATAGAGCCTTAATATATTGCCACAGCATATCTACCCTGTTGGTGTTTAAAAAAAAAATGAAAAAAATATATATATATATATTATAAAAATAAGGGGAAAAATATTAAATGTTGCTGCAATTAAATCTGTATTTTACTTCAAAGAAAGAGCACAGAGATATAAATCAACATTATTGTAATGGACTTACAATCTGGTAACTACTGAGTTATAGACGCACTTGACAAATTATGAATGTAGTTTAAGATTAATCTTAGCGAGCAGTCCCCTCCATATTTGCATTTGAATAGAGCTAGCCCGTCCCAAGACTGGTAACGTAATCTGTTCCCCCACCGCCTCCCCTCACCATCAGGAAACCAACATTCATTCTTTTACTCATTCACAATTTCACAATGTAGAACGGCCAAACAACTGATTGATAGTCGCATGTTCTACTCCTCATTCATTCGAAATGCAAATTGTTTGTCAATTAGAAGTTTGGCGTCTGAAGCAATATCTTGACAGGATTTCATCATTCAGAAGCCAGCATGTTCCCCGACATCAAGAACATATGGTGTCATATCTTGTTTGAGGAATGGGAGCTAAAAATAATGTTGTGAAAAGCCATGGATAAGAAAACACCGGATTTGAGGGATTTTATCTAAAGATTTGCTATATTTTTTGTTTTATTTCATTTTAAGGGAAAAGTGACTTCTGTAGTTGTCCACATTATTGCTCTTAATAGCTTTATTTTTTCTGTTTTTGAAATGGCAGCCTCAAATTTTCATAATTATGCTGGACTCTAATTTGCATTGGGTTCTTATTCCACCAGCTTTGGACCACAACCCCGTTGATACATAGCAAGCTGAAACTAACAAAGACAATATGCATTTGAAATTGAAAGGTATTTTGAATGGATAAACGTGTAGAAGTTCTGGACTCGGAATGAGAAGCAGTAAATATATTATATAGGAATTGTATTGATCAAAGACTCGATGAGAAATCTACTAAAACACTTTATAAATAGGCAGAAAGGGACATATTACGCCAATCACGTGTGTAGTGTGCTGACACATTTTTGCCACCCAAGCCCAGAAATGCAGAACGGTGTATCCCTCAAGAGTGGGGGACATCCAGAAGGTCTCACATCCACAAGGATGTTTAAATAGTGTTACCAGAACCAATGATGTCAGGGGAAAATCTTGTAACATTCTAAAATAATTATTTGTAAAATAATACAATGTGAGCAGGATATTACTTTGCTGCAGAGGGATTTAGATAGACTGGAGGACTGGGCACTCAAATGGCAGATGAAATTTAATGTTGAAAAATGCAAAGTTATGCACTTCGGCGTAAAGAATACACAAACAACGTATACCCTTAATGGAAGCGAATTAGGGATAACAACACACGAAAAGGACTTGGGAATTGTTATAGACAACAAACTATGCAACAATGTGCAATGTCAATCAGCAGTGGCCAAGGCCAGTAGGGTATTGTCATGCATGAAAAAGGGCATTCATTCTCGGGACGAGAATATCATTTTGCCTCTTTATAAATCACTGGTAAGACCACACATTGAATATGCTGTGCAATTTTGGGCACCTGTTCTAAAGAAGGATATTATGGCACTAGAAAAAGTGCAGAGGCGGGCTACAAAATTAATAAAAGGAATGGAACATATCAGCTATGAAGAAAGGTTAACAAATTTAAACCTATTTAGTTTGGAAAAACATCGCCTGAGAGGGGATATGATAACATTATACAAATATATTCGAGGCCAATACAAACCATTGTGTGGAAATCTATTCACAAACCGGACTTTACATAGGACACGAGGTCATGCGTTTAGACTAGAAGAAAGAAGATTCTGTCTAAGGCAAAGGAAATGTTTTTTTACTGTAAGAACAATCAGGATGTGGAATGCTCTGCCTGAAGAAGTGGTTTTATCAGAGCCCATACAGATGTTCAAACAGCTACTAGATGCATACTTGCAAAAACAGAATATTCAAGGATATAGTCTTTCAATGTAGGGTAATAACTGCTTGATCCAAGGATAAATCTGACTGCCATTCTGGGGTCAAGAAGGATTTTTTTCCTAGCTTGTTGCAAAATTGGAAGTGCTTCAAACTGGGTTTTTTTGCCTTCTTTTGGATCAACAGCAAAAAACATATGTGAGGAAGGCTGAACTTGATGGACGCAAGTCTCTTTTCAGCTATGTAACTATGTAAAGCAGAAAGAAACAAACCCACAGGTCTTTTGGTGAGAGAGTGTGAGGTTGGGTTGTCAATTTGCCATTCTATGCATTCTGTCGGACAGGGCTTGAAATTGGGGCCTTTCTGAATGTGGAATTCATGAGCCCGTGTTGTGAAATAAATGTGTTAATTTCTCAATGCCAGTGCATGATTTCCTCGTGTTTACTAGGCCAAGCAATGCCAAACATATAATGATACATTTAAGTGTGATGCCTGAACACAGCAACCTTGAAGCCCTAGTCTCCAGAAAGGACATGGAATTTAAAGGAACACTATAGAGTCAGGAACATAAACATGTATCCCTGACCTTATAGTGTTAAACCTACAATGTAGGTGGCTTGCCCTTCCCCCCTTGAGAGGTAATAAAATGTAAAATTTTTGCAGCGCTGCGCTATTTGGTGACGTCCTCATAATTTATGATTTCTGCCAATCCAATGCTTTGCTGTAGAAAAAGCATTGGATTGGCTGAAATCTTCATGGAGGTGGGATGGGGCGGCGTCAAACACCGGCTTGGCCAATCAGCACCTCCTCATGGAGATGCATTGAATCAAATGGATTGGCCATCAGCGAGAGAGATGGATGATGTCACAGGAGGTGGTGCAGGCACCTGCTCTGAGAGTAAATAGCTTTGTTTTAGCTTTTTACAGCAACCTGGGAGGGGATTGACCTAATCCTATACTGACTCTAGGACACTATATTTTTACAAAAAACAGGTCTGCATTCCTAACACTATAGTGTTCCTTTAAAATTAGTTTTACATACAGAACCAGTTTGACTGTCCATGATCACTTAAAGGATCACTATAGTGTCAGGAAAACTAAGTGGCTTTCCTGACACTATAGTGCCCTGAGGGTGTCCCCACCCTTACTGTCCCTCTCCCGCTGGGCTGAAAGGGTTAAAATCCCTTCAGCAGCTTACCTTTTTCCAGCGCCGGGCTCCCTCGGCGCTGGTGACCTCTCCTTCCCCGCCGACGTCAGCTCCCTCTGCCGACGTCAGCGGAGCCGAATGCGCATGCGGGGCAAGTGCCCAGCGTGCATTCAAGCTGTCATTTCGTGCCCAGCGTGCATTTCAATGCTTTCCTATGGAGGCTCTGCGTGATTGAGGCATAATATGCCTCCAGCGTCGCAGATGCGCCTCTGGTGGCTGTCCGGAAGACAGCCACTAGAGGCTGGCTTATCCCCAAATGTAAACATAGCAGTTTCTCTGAAACTGCTATGTTTGCACCTGAAGGGTTAAAACCTGAGGGACATTGCACCCAGACCACTTCATTGAGCTGAAGTGGTCTGGGTGACTATAGTGTCCCTTTAAATGTTAACGAGCTTACCACCTAAAATATTTTATTGTGATCACTTTTTGAGAGAGTGGCAGCAAATTACACAACGAAAATAAATTAATTAAAATACTTGTACTCTATGAAATGATTGAAGTGCTTTTAAGATAGAGACCCACAAGAGGATTGAAACATCGATACTTAAGATTGCACACCCCCCCCCCCTTTTTTTCTTTTAATTGACAAGCATCCAAGCAATTTTTATGAATATGTATGTGCATGTTTATGAATGTATACTCTATATAACGTTTGTGTGTCTATAGTTTGTTTACCATAATTCCTTAATACCATGAATGCCATAGCAGTTTGAGCACACCTATGCCATAACATGGAATAACAGGGTTTTTAGCAGTTTGCTGCTTTGAGTAAAAAAAAAGTCAGAAATTGTAGTATAAATGCTTACCACCGCAGGGCCTTCACGTTACAGCGAATGATCCCTTGTTTGCGCCATGTTGTGCCGTTATTTCTCTTTCACGAGTGCAGCAATGTGACACATTCCGCTTCTGATTAAAGTTTCTTTCACATAACAGGAGGCAAATCTGTCCTTGCAGTCTGTTTGGGGGGTTCATAGCACGGCAATCTGTCACACTCTCTCCCAGGGATATTGAGCCTCGGCTGTTAGAACTGTATTGTTCACATTATGGCGATTGCTTCCTTGGAATTCTTCAGCCCACCGATGGCAATGAAGTGTCACCAATGAGTTGGGGGTGACATCACGATCAGAAAAGACCCCTGTCTCTCTCTGCAGGATTTTCTTTCTGAATGAAATTCTGAAAGCCTATGACCCTTTTGCTAATACATACAATTTTTATGTATTTGTTTACAACTGTAGTTCAGTTTCAAAAAGTGTTTTTTTTTGTTTTTTTTTTGTATCTTCATTGTCTTGACTAGGTCAGAGACATTGGTGTCTTGATAGACTACAACTCCCATCACTCTCTTTATGGTTGGTGTAGTCCAGCAGGCCCTAGGACCGTCATGAAGAGAGCTGTGGTGAACTGTGTCCTTCGAACTCCAAAACTTTATATGTAATACTGGTGGTGGCCATAAAACCTTCTAAATGATGAGAAATAACAGAGCATTTTACAAAGCTTCACTGACACCTAACAGGTCGCGTGTAGCCTTGTTGACCAGATTACAACATTAGTAAGTTTTTTATATTATGCATGCTGGTAATTGCTCATGGGAATCTGTTCTCTCCTAGAAGTGTTAAAACTGACTGTCAGTGTTGAATTGTGTGTTAATATCCAAGGGACTGACCTGGTTTTTATCCGCTCCAATGCCCTCAATGTCTTAAGGCTGCTCTCCAATATCAAATTGTATATATGGCTGTATATAACAGTCACGTTTACTTTTTTCCATGTATATATGCCTGAGAAAACACTTTTAATTTATTGTGCCTGGACAGAGAATCTAGAGATATGGGGCACAGGATCACATGAGGGCACAGGAATGCCACGATACTGATGAAAAGATTGTTCTTGTTTCCCAGAAAATGTGTAATAACCAATATTGAATGTTTTTCGGTACATCCTAACTCTTTATGGATCTGACCACAGGAGTTTCATGGAGTACCATGCACGTGAAAAAAACACATTCTAGAATCCAATATTTCTATTTTTCCAATTTTACAATGGCAGCATGATCTGTTTGATATGATAACTAAATCTAAGGCCTAGCTAGCTGTGTAGGAATACCTGCACGATATTGACTCTTTTGAAGAAATACACAAGTGAAAATCTACAATAAACAAGGGGGCAGATTTAAAAAAAAAAGTATATTTACTTTCTGATGAAGATTTCTATAAAATGTAGTTTTACTTTTTCCTTAACTTTTTTTTTTCTTCTTCACAGCTTTATTGATGCTTTTATGTTTTCTACTATAAGTTTACTGCAGATGATTAAATTTTGTATATACTTTATACTATTTCCTAGCTATTGACATAGTTGAGAGCCAAGCAACCTCTATGGAAATAGCACGGAATGTAAGCTTTAGAAAATGTACCATTACATATATATATACCATAACTAGTTCCTCACCTGCTCCTTTCACCACTCTCCTTCCTCTGGAACCAATGCCAATCTGTTCTCTCTAAAGAAGACATGGTCAGTTTGGAAGTCATTCTAGTTGTTTTTTTGAAGTTGGTAGCTTTTACCTACCTATATATCATGCGCATTGGTTAATGCAATGTGTGAATACCGCCACGTCGCTGTTTTAAATGTTTAGGGAAGCCTAAAGGTAGCTTTTTGGGAGTAATAATATTCTAGGATAAATGAGCGCTTTTTAGTTTTTGCAGTCAGACGTTTATGATTATTTGTTTGTGTTAATTATGTTCCATGTAGCATTTTCATAAATCTAGATTTCCCAACTGGGGAACAGTGCGCCGAGTGTAAGTCGATTGGAATGCAAACAGCGTGAGCAAAGCATTATGAAAAATACAACCTTGTTCCGTACTGCAGATGGTAAATCATCAGTCGGTCAATGGCATGAATGCGTAGCCAGAGCACAACTCCCAGAATACTCACCCGGGCACAGGTTGCATAGTTTATGATAAAACGCTTATTGCACCAGCCTCGACAATGGCCCAATTAGGATGATAGGAGTAGTGACTCAGACCGTTACCATGCCACTGGTTGCTTGTTTCTCATGGAAGACATTTTGCTAGTCTGCTTGCTATGTGTTTGCTGCCGCAACAGTTACTATTTAGATCCATGGTTCGTTCTCTCTCGCTCATCCTTTTTTAAAACTTGTATCTCTTCTTTGGAATTCGTTGAATTTGAGTCATTTGTAGAGTTAATTTCGTGCTCCACTGCAAGGAGTAAAATTTGCTTATTGGTGTCGTCACCCTGCCTACCATGGATAAGCCATATTAACCACAAATCATTTTGTTTTTGAGGATCATTCTCGGCGCCTGTCTTTGTATCCTGCTACGGATCGTCAGAACTAAAGAGTTCCCATTGTTTTCCTTTCTTATTCTTTGTATTTTTTTTATTTTTTTTTAAATGAATTAAATATTGGCAGTTTTCAGTCCTTTCTGCTGAAATAAACAGAGCATATTTTTGAGGACAGAAAAGCAAAATAGTTGGAAGATAATGTGTGGCTTCGTTACAAGTCATCTCATGCTAAAAATGAATTTCTGTGTCTGTATCTTTCATAGATGCCTAGGTTCAGATTTTTACTTGCATACAATTGTTTCCTAATGGGAGAGAGAGCAGCTGTGTCTTAAGCAGACACCTCCAGCGATTGGGATATCTGGGGAAGGGGATTGGTGTATTCGTGCAGCATCTAGAATTGACAGCGTCTTCTCCCTTGGTGTTTTATCCCTTTTCAGCAAGCGCTATTGGTAATTACACCTCTTAATTTAAGAGAGCATGGTGGGAGCGAGGAATATAAATTTCTGTATTAACTTCAGAGATTGAAAATGGGGACAGCGAGCTTTCTCTCTTGAAGATTATATTTTAGAATGAAATTGTGACATTCCATATAAACTTGAAAAATTGATCTCTTTGCCGAAAAATAGGAAATGGTTTTAAAAAAAAAGTCAGGAAACCAGAGCTGTTTAATCCTTTATTTACCTGACCTTGGCAATGGAGGTTTATTTGTGAAGTGTAAAACACACCATTCTTTTTTTTTTTTTTAATGATAAAAATAGAAAGCTTTGTTGTCGGAAACCAATTAGCAAAGGTTGAATTTTGGATTCTCTAAATATTTGACCTAGTTAGCTCTTGCATTTTTAACAGCTGTGTGTTTTTCAGAACTTTTTCTTTTGCTGTTTGGTTCCTCTTTATTTTTTGGGGTCTTTTTCATAGGGATGTTTAAAGATCGCATTGTGACAGGTAGGTGTTTTTGGTATGTTGGGGACTATTTCCTCTGGCAGAGCAGTAGCCGAGTGGTGCACAGTAAGGTGAGTCCCTCGCGGCCACCACTATATTCTTCCTGACGGACGTCTTCAGCTCATAGTTAGGAGCCGACATCAGCGTTGTACTTCTGCACATGCTTGAAAATGCAACACTGATCTGTGGAGGATCCTGTGAGACTCTGAGATCCTATATAGACAGAGCCTTTTTCCCCCTCAGCCATCACAAGTGACAGCTGAGTGTTCGACAAAAGATAGCTTTGCATTTTGTCAGACGTAGTAAAAACACCAAGCTAAAATTGTCCCTATTTTGTTTTGGTATATCTTTTGACTGGATTTGAATTTCAGTGAAATTAAATCACAGCCAATGACATTGGATGCATGTGCCAGTGACTACAAGGTGAAATAATACGGATTCATGCTATTCATATTACATGCCAGTTGTTGGCAGTGGAACTGGTGGGAAACTGGATCTGTGTCTCCAAGACACACAGTTGTCTCTGTGAATGGTCCTTCATACTGTGCAGGTCATACTGATGGAGGTTGGAGTGATATATGATGGCATCCCTTGCATCTCTACCTGTCTCCATCTGTCAAATCTATATATTCCATGCTCTAAATAGAAGAATCATCCATTCTGAGATCTGTGAGCAAAAAGACAATGCATTTGTATTTGCCCCCCCAGGCAATAAGTTAAATACTGGACTGGTAGGGGGCATGAGGACTGGCTTGAGGACCACTGTTTTAAATCCTTCTCATTCTAGCATTGAGGTCCCTCGGTGATGGCTCTATTTCTGTCTCTTCTGACATCAGCTCAAGATGGAACTTAATTTGCATGCGTGGTGAGTGCCGCACACGCATTAGACCTTCCCTACAGAAAAACATAGAATCAGTTTGTTCCTATATCGTTATGCAAGACGCTTGGTGTCGTCATGCAAGGTGGGAGGTCCTCCAGCGGCATCACGCGGAGTTAAACTCTGTGAAAAGCCTAGAAGCGCCTCTAGTGGCTGTCTGGTATTTATTTGTTTGTGTGTATGTATAACAATCAAAAAGTGTGACGATGCACACTCTGTAAAACGTGAGTTTAACAGAAGACACCTTTTCTTTTTAATTGGTATGTATTCAATAACCAAGTTGTTAATGTAAAATGCTCCTAAAAAGTAATCTGTATTTAGATTATCAACGCTATTGAAGTGCCTGTAGCTTGTTTGCTATATTCTTTCTTAAATTTGCAAACGTCCACGAATAAAAAGAAGCAAAACGGGGATATGGAAATCTCCTTTCCTTGAAACAAAATCTAATAAATATTTCTACGTTCTAACCAATTGCCATTAATCTGCCCTGGCTTATGCAATTCCCCACTTTTTTGTTAAGTATAAATTTGTCTGTTATTCAGACAGATTTTCTTATTATTTGGCAGCCACATTTAATACATCACAGTGTATCAATTCAGTATAATGGGCCCTGAGATGTAATTTGTCCAGTTTAATAGGCTTTTTCTTTGCAGCAATGCCCATATACATTTTATGTCTCTAACTTTAAAATGTTGTTTTCCTTGCATTTAATCAGTTGCGAAGAAGTGCTATGGCCAAGGAATGCTACCAATTTTATTTCAGTTATCCACTGCACACTGGATTTTTTTTCAGAAATTATGACCAGAACTTTATTGTAAGAGCACTAAAATTAAAAGATCCTGTAAAATCCACCTCTTAACATTTGAGTATCAAAGGATTTAAAGTTAACTTGTTCTCAAACGTGATGGCAATACTATCTTGCAGACAGTAAGAAAATTCAAATATACAATATCCTAGCCCAGGGGTAGGCAACCCACGGCACTAGTGCCATGCACGACACTCAAGGTGTCTTTGCACGGCACTCAAGGCTGCTAGAGCCAAACAGGCTCTGGCCTATCAGGAGTCCCAGTGAAACTTCAGATATCTGCTAATACGAAAAGGTGGTGAAGGACAATCCTCAATTTATGCATTGCAGCATGTAGAGGAAGTGATCTTAGATAACTATCTCAGATCACTTCCTCCCAGCACTTGTAAATGGGAATCCACACTGTAGTAGAGCAGCCTGCAGCTGCTGTTGCAGCTCCTGTCCTTGACCTGTACCTGGTCAGCCTGGTCCCCACTGGAACCCAGGGAAGCCACCCACACTGCTACATATACACAGAAATGCACAATAACCCTCCCCTCATACAAATAATACGAACAGCCCACAAACAAACATGCACACAATACGCACAAGCGTAACCCGCTAACAATCCACATACATGCAATACCCCAAACAGCCCCCACACATACACACACTACAAAACACACAATGTGACTTATCCATCCACACACACAATTCCACAAGCAGCCCCCATACACAGCCCACATTCATATGTATCATACACGATACCACAGACTACTCCTGAACATATACAATATAATAGCTCATATACGCACAAATATAAAGATACAAAGTTATTACAGTATAAATAACACAAGCAGAAAACAGCAGCATACACACCTCAATTTAAAAAAAAAAATAGGACCGGCACGCTACGTGACATCACAATCCTATATCGGCACAGTGCTGCTGTTTTGGATCAAAGAAAACTTTGATTATTTGTCTATCTACACCTTCCAAATTGATTGATGAATGCGTGCACGCTTTCCCTAGAAGTAATTCACACCGGAGACAAAGTTTCTGATCAGTGAAATACTAAGGAATGCTTTATTCCCCAGAGGGGGGTCTCCTTCTTAAAGCAAAAATACGTCACAGTTTAAACATACAATATCAATTCAACAATTGGTTAACATTCAAAAAGGGTCCCACCCTACAGGATGTGATGTCATCATTACAGAGCTCTTCCCCCCATATTCCAGCTCTGGCTTGGATACATGAAGAAAGGGGAAGTGAGTAGTTTCTTTGTTACTTTAACAGTGATTCTCCATTTTGTTGCACGTGGAATTGGCACAAAGGAAGTGGGGGAGGAGTTAGCAAAGGAGGCTACCTATTAACACAAGAATGTGTAACAAGAAACTTGCAGAGGAAATAATGACTGAACCATAAAGGGGGAAGGGAATATTTACTCTAGCAGCCAGTTTTAACATAGTGAACACAGAATAAATAGACATTAGTAAATAGCTATTTTGGTTTAATTCTTCTGTCCACAACAGTCCCCCCTTAAAATGGCTATTTTACTAATAACTACTATCTCTAACTCTAATACTGTCCCTATAGAAAAATAACAAAAGGCTATCTTGCACATCTGTCTGAACAGGCCTCGAACGCTTCACTGTGCGGGTTACCCATAGCAGCTTGTCCACTACTTCTTCCGCGCCAGACTTCTGCCCGTAGAGACAGACGCTATCCCTGAATGTCCTTAAGAAGAAGTAGCTATTGATTTAGTGCGGTGGGACTGTAAGGGTGTATGTGGTGTATCACGGTCTATGTCATCAATCTCTTGGTGAAGGAAGGTCGGGGTGGTCTGGTCGACTGTCTGATCAACTGTCTTTTGTAGGCATTTCTTAAGACAAGGTAATACACAACAAACAAGAAGAGCGAGGATGATTATCGTTATTAAAATGGCAACACCTATTTGGGCCAGAGCACCTTGCCATCCAGACATCCATCCAAACCATCTTTCCCATGGATCTGTGGCCCCAGAATTCCTTTTCAGTTCGTTGGATAAACTTTTTAACTTTTCTATTGCCAACGTTACCTTACCATTAGGGCCTGTATTATCTGGGATATAGGTACAGCATGTCATGGTGTCTGGGAGTATTTTACATACTCCCCCTTTCTCTGCCAGAATCATGTCTAAGGCCAGTCTATTCTGGAAGGTCATCTGGGAAGTAGCTTGTAATTGTTCCGCCAAACCCTGGAGGGCATCTCTTGTATAATTTACAAAACGTTGTTGGTTATAATAGATGTAATTAATCCAATTTAAATTTTTATTGGCCGTGATGATTGGAAAAATAGATTCAAACCCTGCGGACACTTCATCTCTTGCTTTAAATTCATTTGGCACCCCCCTTGGCACTCCTATGGTATCTATATAAATATGGGGATCAAAACTGCCTTTTACAGGAGTATCTCTCTTTATTCTAGAGTATTGGTGTAACGTACCTGGGGTATCTTGGTGTCCGTCAGAGATTATGTGTATAGGCATAATTACCTTAGCTAGAGCACATTCTCCCCACCATACGCCTTCCAATCTGGTTCTAATCTGCATATCCCCACAAATCCAATATATATCTCCAAGGGATCTTATGTGTTGTTGGATAAAGGCAACTGGAATTGGGCTATATGTGGCACAGTACTTACCAGTGAAATTACCAAAGAATTGGCCTACCCCATCATATATACCATAACAAGTGTAGTTCCCTGGATATATGGTGATACCTTCGTCTGGGTTAATATTTTTAGTAATGATTGGGTATTCATTTTCCATGACTCGCATGCTGACCGCTTAGGTTTACATATAGTGTAGAGAATTAAAAAGCATACCTCATATCCGGAGGAAGGTTCAGGGATACAGTACCTGGGTGAGGCCTCGCTCCTCCGCAGACATAGCAGTAGACTTGTTATGTGTAGTAGCATTGTATTTCATCCATTCAAGTCACAAGTTAGTGTCAGAGAAATCTGTCTCTACAGTCATAGTATCCTCAAATATGGGATGACTACCATGTCTTTTAAAGTCCTAATGTATGGCTTGAGGGGATTAACAGTCATGTACGTGGCACTTACCCATTCAGGTGAGTCCTTCATGTCCCATAAGTAAAAGGTCTCCTGTTTATTGTATGAACCTCCTCCCTTCCAATTCAGATTTTATTAGCTGTAATGCTTGGGAGAATAGATTCAAACTTAGTTTATTACCTTAAAATCAGTTGGTACCCCCCTTAACACCCCTATGGCATTAATATATATGTGTGGGTAACACCGCCCTTTATAGGAGTGTTCCTTTTTGTCCTGGAGCATGAATGTGGTATGTCAAGAGTACCTTGATGATTGTCATGTATTATGTGTATGGACATAATATTGGCTAGGGCACATTTACTTATTCTTAATCTTATAAATCTTGTCTCATGCTACCCTAATACTAGCAGACTCAGATCATTTAAAAATTCAATATTAATATCACCACAAACTCATGATAAGCAGATCATTCTGAAGAAGCTTCGACTGTGCGTAGGCACCTCAGGCGTGAGGGCTGCAGAGTAAGGAGTACGTCTGTTTCTCTTTAGTTTCACGAGGTCCCCTTTTAGGGTTTTCGGCTTTCCATCGATGACAGGTGGTCAGGCATTATTATGGCCATCAAAACACCCACTTGTTGATATTTTCTTCAGCAAGTATCTTTGCTCTTTAAGAATGGAGTTTCAAAAATTGTCAAGATCAACAAATTCTACTTCCCATGAAGCAGAGGCAGGCTTTATTCTGGAATGATGAATCCACGGGGTGGTGATCCCTGTATCTTTCAAGGTGCACTACTCAGCATGTTGTCTTGGTTATCACTTTGGTGGCTGGGTAGGCCTCTAGCCATCCTGAAAACATGTCTACTATAACTAATGCATATTTGAACCAGCCACTCTTTGGCATTCTGGGTGTAGTCAACTTGACTCCTCTGGAAGAGATACTGAAGTTTGGCTAGATGCTTGGGGCTTTCCTCCATTCTTCCTGAGTTGCCCTTGGCACAAATGGCACAAGATCTACAGTAACTGTTGGTACAAATGGCACAAGATCTACAGTAAGCGTTGGTCAGAGAGGCAATTCCTAGTATTTCAGAGTATTTGCTGATCAAAAGAGTTCATGAAGGTTCTGGACAGATATGATGCTCCGTAGGCCCACTGGACCACTGCTGAGTATATGTTCTTGGGTAAGCAGAACTTTAAATTGTTGGGGTACAGTCCGTCTGCAAGGGTTGCCCTTTTCTGTTTCCAGCTTGTGTTTCTTCAGGGTCAGTAGCTGCTTGTGTTTCCTTCAGGAGCTTGAGGTCTGTGGGTAGGATCTTACATGGTGAATATGGGAGTTTCTTCAGCAGACACTCTTCTGTCCACTTCCCTTAGTGCACTTACAACTTATTGGACAGCTTGGCCAGCCAAATAGTTGCCACATGCTTCCTCTGAGTTCAATCTTCCGTGAGCCTTTATCTTCAGTACGGCCACTTCTTCAGGAAGGTGTAGGGCATCCATCAGCTCTTTTTAGCCGTGCTGTACTTAACTGGTGTGCCAGTTGCTGTAAGAAATCTTCTTAGTTCCTTCAGAGGTCTTGCATGCTGTGGTGAGAGCCTATAGCTCAGCTTCTTGTGCAGACATTGTTGAGGTGAGATACTTGGTCCACTGTAGTGACAGTAAATCTGGAACAGATCTGTTATGGTGAGTTTCATCTCCAACAGGAACAGGTCTTCTGAACCACAAGATGTAATGAGGAAGAAGGCTGAAAATAATAGAGTCAGTGTCATCTCATTTCCCCCCCTGGGAAGTGGTAGAAGAGTGGCCAGGTAATAGAGTGTCATCTCTGCATGGTGACAGTGTCCAGCACAGGATTAGCCTATTACAGGGAGAAGTGGGATATTGCAGGGAGAGTCTCAGGGAACCAAGGCACCGTTTGACACCAGAGCCTTAACCTGTTAGGGAATAGCAAGAGCTTGGACAGGCTTCGGGGCGGAGGATAGAGAGGGGGTAGTATGGCTTAAGGGACAGGCTGGCCCCTGGGAGCAACTTCACAGGAACTTGGAGTGGGGAAAACATTGAGGTGTGCAAATCTTCAGGGCCTGTCTAATTCAGGTAAGGGTATTGGGGCAGCTAGCTAGGACCCTTGCCTCCTGGTCAGGTTTCACTATGTGGAGCAGAAGAAATAATAAGCAGAGGGCTGTTTTGTCAGCAGCAGAGATTGGTTCAGACATATGAATTTGGCCATCAGGCAGAAAGGTGTTAGAGGCCTGCAAATGGGGGAAGGACATCTGCACCTAGCAGATTGATTGGACAGGTAACTACAAAGCAAGACTTAGTTAACAGGCTACTCCAAGGAGAGCCATCTACATGTATGCAGGAGAGAACAATATTAGACAGGAATGAGGAGTCAGGCAGGCTACAAATAGATTCCATGTGGCCTGCTATACAAGGCCACATATAGCCGATGGGTACGGGCCTTATAATGTACTGAAATCTAAGTCAGAGGAAAATTTGGGACAACTTGAAGTGATACTTTCCACAGATGCTAACTCATCGTGGAGGACATTGGTAATACAGGTAGCCTAATCAGCCAATTTATCTTAGGCTTAAACAAGTCACTCCATGAAGTGGAATGGGTCATTAGGATTCGGGCAATTCTACAGTAAAAGGGCATAGTAAGAGTTGAAGTAATGTTAAGTTAGGAGTAGGCGTGGCTGTGGATAGTAGTAAATCTGCCTCATCCATTCTCATATACTATTCCATTGTCTTCTGTATATCCAAAACACATGTATGTCCAGTATACAATATACAGTAATCCATTTTGGTCATGATATTAAAATCTCATTCTCATGAATTAAATCAAAGATTTTAATTCAACCCCAGAAGTAACAAGGTTTTCCTTCCGTAAAAAGGAATGGAGTTTACTGTATAATTGCATACACCAAAATAACATACATAAAAACAATGGGAAAAAAAAAAAAAAAAAAAAAAAAAAACACAAAAACCAAAAAAAAAGACAGTACAGACTAACAACGTAGTCAAACAAACAAACACACATAGATCACTATTCTTGTGCTGGTTTTTAACTCTGGAATCAAATATCTGCAAGATCTTAAATAATGTTGGTTTAAATAATGTTGGTTATTGCACCAAACACAAATAACTGTAATAGTTAAGTAGTTATAGTCCTAAAGGAAAAAAAGGAGGGGGTCGAATCTGCACTCCTCTCTCTGCCTCTTCACAAGTTAGTGTAACCCCTTCATTTCTTGATATCTAAGAATAAAACCAACTTCCATCAAAGTACTTTTTTTTTTTTTTTTTTTCTCTAGCAATTACAATTCATTACTTAACTGAGCTTCAGGGAAATTAGAATCAGTCCCTGTGATTACATAAAGTTCTTAACTAGAATATTTGTCCAGCACACACAGTCCTCACTGAGGCTCACAAGCATATCACCCATTCAACTATATGAGTGCTGTACAGAAACATAAAGAATACAAAAGAACAGGAAATAACTCTACATTCATTGCAAACAAAAACACAAGGAGTTACATTACATAAATAAGTAAGGACACAAACATAAATCAAGGATACATCAAGCTACACATACACTTGCAATCATATCACTAACAAAGGAATTCCAACTGGACAAACCTCACTCAGAGGAAGGAGCGAGTCAAAGGAAAGAGGGAGGGGTGGAAGGGGGGGGACAAGTTAGTTGCAAGCACAAAGTTTTTAACCATGTGAGTGCCTAAGCACAGCTCTCCTGAAGACAAAAGATAGAATAGGAGAACTACAGGACACAGAATATATAACAAGTAACATATACCCCCCAAAAAAACCAAACAAAAAAACAGTATACATGCAAAAGCACAATATATATATGCCAAAGCACACAAATTCTTTAAAATTAATGCCAGCTGAAAATAGACTCCTTAAAATAAACTCAGTACATACACACATAGAAACTCACACTCAAGCACACATACAACAACTTAACTCTTTGTTTGTTGTTTTTATTATTTCAACAAACTAAAACCAATTACGCCAGTTTGGTATTTCCCAAAACCGAACTTAAAATAAAAACAATAGAGAAACGCCAGGATTTAATATTAAAATATTAATATAATCCGGCCAAAAACCGCCAGGGTTCAACACCCCCTGATCTCAAAATAAAAACTACGCCAGGATTTACAATTAATATAATCCGGCCACAACCGCCAGGTTTCAACACCCCGACCTCAAATAATCAAAAGAAAGCAAAACAGATTCTCAAACAGACACTTTCACACATAAAAACTCAAACTCTGGATTTAGTTAGGCTGTAGATAGACAAGTGACAGGGTTTATACAGTTCTATAAGGGGACATATGGGTATATATATACCTGTCTGAAGACGTCATTCACACGAAGCCGTAGTGAAGCCACGGAGAATAAACGAAATCCAAAGAAAGGAAAATATAGGTAGGTAATTAACTCATTTACCATAGCCAGAGTTGATCAGTCTCCTTTTCCAATCTCTGGTAGTCCTTTTGTTCTCCCGTCTTGTAATGTATATACGGCTTTGAAGTGAATTAACTACCCTTAATGTCCCTGTTTGGGCGCCAAATTGTTTTGGATCAAAGAAAACTTTGATTATTTGTCTATCTACACCTTCCAAATTGATTGATGAATGCGTGCACGCTTTCCCTAGAAGTAATTCACACCGGAGACAAAGTTTCTGATCAGTGAAATACTAAGGAATGCTTTATTCCCCAGAGGGGGGTCTCCTTCTTAAAGCAAAAATACGTCACAGTTTAAACATACAATATCAATTCAACAATTGGTTAACATTCAAAAAGGGTCCCACCCTACAGGATGTGATGTCATCATTACAGAGCTCTTCCCCCCATATTCCAGCTCTGGCTTGGATACATGAAGAAAGGGGAAGTGAGTAGTTTCTTTGTTACTTTAACAGTGATTCTCCATTTTGTTGCACGTGGAATTGGCACAAAGGAAGTGGGGGAGGAGTTAGCAAAGGAGGCTACCTATTAACACAAGAATGTGTAACAAGAAACTTGCAGAGGAAATAATGACTGAACCATAAAGGGGGAAGGGAATATTTACTCTAGCAGCCAGTTTTAACATAGTGAACACAGAATAAATAGACATTAGTAAATAGCTATTTTGGTTTAATTCTTCTGTCCACAACACTGCTAAAAGGTTGCCTACCCCTGTCCTAGCCATAATTTATAATGTAGACATCATACAGAAAAAGCCAGGAATGTATAGCTTGAACATAACTCACCTGGTGTTGGTTGTACTGCATTCATGCCATCTAGCATCCCATAATGATATATATTAATTGAACATCTTGAATAGAACCCGTGATTTTTTTTTCCATAGGTGAGTAATCGTGGTTATTAAAGGGCACATTAGAATTCATTTTAGATTACTTGAATTTTGACAACTGGGAAGGACAAGTAGAACTCGCGATAATGGTTATGAAAAGTAGAATGTAAGCTAGATAGGTTTGACTGATAAACTGATGTGATAATAAGGTGTAAATGTTTTTGGAGGAACACTCTAAAAACCATAACCACAACAGTGAGCTGCAGTGGTCATGGTGCTCCCTCCATGCACATTTTAGAAGGCTTTAATTTATGGTCCACAAGGTTCCACGTCTTCCAATCTGCAGCCTCCAAGAGAGCCAGAAGCTCCCGGTCTGTGCTAAACATAGAAACATAGAAACATAGAATGTGACGGCAGATAAGAACCATTCGGCCCATCTAGTCTGCCCAGTTTTCTAAATACTTTCATTAGTCCCTGGCCTTATCTTATAGTTAGGATAGCCTTATGCCTATCCCACGCATGCTTAAACTCCTTTACTGTGTTAACCTCTACCACTTCAGCTGGAAGGCTATTCCATGCATCCACTACCCTCTCAGTAAAGTAATACTTCCTGATATTATTTTTAAACCTTTGTCCCTCTAATTTAAGACTGTCCTCTTGTTGTGGTAGTTTTTCTTCTTTTAAATATAGTCTCCTCCTTTACTGTGTTGATTCCCTTTATGTATTTAAATGTTTCTATCATATCCCCTCTGTCTCGTCTTTCCTCCATGCTATACATGTTAAGATCCTTTAACCTTTCCTGGTAAGTTTTATCCTGCAATCCATGAACCAGTTTAGTAGCCCTTCTTTGAACTCTCTCTAAGGTATCAATATCCTTCTGAAGATAGGATCTCCAGTACTGTGTACAGTACTCCAAGTGAGGTCTCACCAGTGTTCTGTACAATGGCATGAGCACTTCCCTCTTTCTACTGCTAATACCTCTCCCTATACAACCAAGCATTCTGCTAGCATTTCCTGCTGCTCTATTACATTGTCTGCCTACCTTTAAGTCATCAGAAATAATCACCCCTAAATCCCTTTCCTCAGATGTTGAGGTTAGGACTCTATCAAATATTCTGTACTCTGCCCTTGGGTTTTTACGTCCAAGATGCATTATCTTGCACTTATCCACATTAAATGTCAGTTGCCACAACTCTGACCATTTTTCTAGTTTACCTAAATCATTTTCCATTTGGCTTATCCCTCCTGGAACATCAACCCTGTTACATAGCTTAGTATCATCCGCAAAAAGACACACCTTACCATCAAGACCTTCTGCAATATCACTAATAAAAATATTAAAGAGAATGGGTCCAAGTACAGATCCCTGAGGTACCCCACTGGTGACAAGCCCAAGCTTCGAATATACTCCATTGACTACAACCCTCTGTTGCCTGTCACTCAGCCACTGCCTTACCCATTCAACAATATTGGAATCCAAACTCAAAGATTGTAGTTTGTTGATAAGCCTTCTATGTGCAACAGTGTCAAAAGCCTTACTGAAATCTAGGTAAGCAATGTCTACTGCACCACCCTGATCTATAATTTTAGTTACCCAATCAAAAAAATCAATAAGATTAGTTTGGCATGATCTCCCTGAAGTAAACCCATGTTGTCTCTGATCTTGAAATCCATGTGTTTTTAGATGTTCAACAATCCTATCCTTTAACATGGTTTCCATCACTTTCCCCACTACTGAAGTTAGGCTTACTGGCCTATAGTTGCCTGACTCCTCCCTATTACCTTTCTTGTGAATGGGCACAACATTCGCTAACTTCCAATCTTCTGGGACTACTCCTGTTATCAATGATTGGTTAAATAAATCTGTTAATGGTTTTGCTAGTACACCACTAAGCTCTTTTAATAGCTTTGGGTGTATTCCATCAGGTCCCATTGACTTATTTGTCTTTACTTTTGACAGTTGAAATAGAACCTCTTCCTCTGTAAACTCACGTGTAATAATGACTCATTTATCCTTTTTCTTAACTGAGGTCCCTTTCCTTCATTTTCATCTGTAAATACCGAACAAAAATATTCATTGAGGCAGTCAGCTAGACCTTTATCCTCGTCTACATACCTTCCTTCTTTTGTTTTTAATCTAACTAATCCTTGTTTTACTTTTCTTTTCTCATTTATGTATCTAAAAAAGGTTTTATCCCCCTTTTTTACTGACTGTGCTATTTTCTCTTCTGTGTGTGATTTGGAAGCTCTTATAACTTGCTTAGCCTCTTTCTGCCTAATCTTATAGGTCATTCTGTCTTCCTCACTCTGGTTTTTTTTATAATTACTAAATGCTAACTTTTTGTTTTTTACTATTTTGGCTACATCTGTGGAGTACCACAGTGGTTTCTTGAATTTTTTGCTTTTACTGACAAGCCTAATGCAATTTTCTGTTGCCTTCAGTAGTGCAACTTTTAAATAATCCCATTTCTTTTGGACTCCATTTAAATTGCTCCAGTCTGATAATGACTCCTTTACACATATTCTAATTTTGGAAAAGTCTGTTTTTCTAAAGTCTAAAACTTTTTTGTTTTTGTGTGGTGTGACTCAGTCACTGTTCTTATATTAAACCACACTGACTGATGATCACTGGATCCTAAACTTTCACCTACAGTAATATCTGATACCAAATCTCCATTTGTTAACACTAAATCTAGTATGGCCTCTTTACGAGTTGGCTCCTCAACGACTTGTTTTAGAGACAATCCCAGTAGGGAGTTTAGAATATGTGTGCTCCTGGCACAAGTAGCTATTTTTGTTTTCCAATTTATATCAGGAAGATTAAAGTCACCCATGATGATAACTTCCCCCTTCATTGTCATTTTAGCTATTTCTTCAACTAGTAGATTATCTAACTCTTCAATTTGTCCTGGGGGCCTATAAATCACACCTACACGAGTTACTGTGTGATTACCAAATTCTAATGTAACCCAAACTGACTCTATGTTCGCCTCACTAACCTTTATTAGGCTAGATTTTATGCTATTCTTTACATACAGGGCCACCCCTCCACCTTTCTTGCCTTCCCTGTCTTTTCTATATAAAGAGTACCCTGGTATTGCTATGTCCCAGTCATTTTTCTCATTATACCATGTCTCAGTAACAGCGACTAAATCTACACTATCAGTTGCCATTATTGCCACAAGTTCATGGATCTTATTCCCTAAACTGCGAGCATTTGTAGACATGACTCTAAGCTTATCATTTTTTAACACACTTGCTACAGGCACCTTCTGTCCTTGTTTTGGGGGACAATTGGATTGATGTTTTATCACCCTTTTGCCCCCCCCTCCTAGTTTAAATACATCCTAGCAAAACCTCTGAACTGCTCACTGAGAACATTTGTTCCCTTTTGAGAAAGATGCAAACCATCTTTTTTGTACAGTTTATTTCCATTCCAAACAGAGCTACCATGAGCAATAAAGCCAAATCCTTGCTCCCGACACCATTCACCAAGCCACAAGTTAAAGTCCCTAATACGCATCCGCCTGTCATTCTGAGTGTTATGCACAGGCAGAACTTCAGAGAATGACAATGTGGAAGCAACCTGCCGTATATCATTGGCAAAAACACTAAAAACTTCCTTAACCTCTGAAACCTCATTGCAAGCCAAGTCATTTGTCCCTAAATGGACAAGTACATGCAATTCCCCTTCCTGCTTTGCTTGCTTAACAATATTACCGATACGTCTCCTGTCTCTGTGAGCAGTAGCTCCGGGAAGACACCTCACAAGACCACCATTGTCCATCTCCACACCTCTTATGATGGAATCCCCCACCAACAACTGCTTTCTATTAGGCCTCACCATAGTCTTCAAGCCTCTCTGCACAACACCACTAGCCTCAGTGCCTCTCTGCACAACACCACTAGCCTCAATGCCTCTCTTCACAACACCACTAGCCTCAATGCCTCTCTTCACAACACCACTAGCCTCAATGCCTCTCTTCACAACACCACTAGCCTCAGTGCCTCTCTTCACAACACCACTAGCCTCAGTGCCTCTCTGCACAACACCACTAGCCTCAGTGCCTCTCTGCACAACACCACTAGCCTCAGTGCCTCTCTGCACAACACCACTAGCCTCAGTGCCTCTCTGCACAACACCACTAGCCTCAGTGCCTCTCTGCACAACACCACTAGCCTCAGTGCCTCTCTGCACAACACCACTAGCCTCAGTGCCTCTCTGCACAACACCACTAGCCTCAGTGCCTCTCTGCACAACACAACTAGCCTCAGTGCCTCTCTGCACAACACCACTAGCCTCAGTGCCTCTCTGCACAACACCACTAGCCTCAGTGCCTCTCTGCACAACACCACTAGCCTCAGTGCCTCTCTGCACAACACCACTAGCCTCAGTGCCTCTCTGCACAACATCACTAGCCTCAGTGCCTCTCTGCACAACACCACTAGCCTCAGTGCCTCTCTGCACAACACCACTAGCCTCAGTGCCTCTCTGCACAAAACCACTAACCTCAGTGCCTCTCGGCACAACACCACTAGCCTCAGTGCCTATCTGCACAACACCACTAGCCTCAGTGCCTCTCTGCACAACACCACTAGCCTCAGTGCCTCTCTGCACAATACCACTAGCCTCAGTGCCTCTCTGCACAACACCACTAGCCTCAGTGCCTCTCTGCACAACACCACTCGCCTCAGTGCCTCTCTCCACGACACCACTACACTCTGAAAGTGCAGAAAATGAATTATGTAGAGCGACAGACTGTGCAATATGCCTTTTATCCACAACTCCAAGTCTACCAGATCCTACAGTAATCCATCTGCCATTCCTAGTATGTCTCTGCGGCAGTGGCTTTGCAGCAGTTCCAGCCTGAGTTTGTTTACCAGATAATTTACAAATCTCAGACTTCAAAAATACAATCTCCTGCCGCAAAATAGAGAACTGTCTACAGATTAGACAACAACCAAACCTCCAAAAAGTGGAACGTGAAACAAATGCAAAGCAACTATTACACTGAACTAAGTCTGCCATTCCAATGAGGTGAATAATTTAAATCAAACAAACCTTAACTTTTTATTTATCCTCCTGAATACCTCGGATTACCTCCAGGTTATCTCCAGAATATCTCCAACCACACACACACTTAGAAGCAACACTCTCCAGAATATCTCCAACCACACACACACTTAGAAGCAACACTTAGATGAAGCAACCAAGCTCTATTAGCCAAGCTAATGACAACTACCCTTATATACTCCTAAAATCACCTCCCACTAGGAATGTTTAACACCTGGGTAGGCCTCTGCTTATTAGCAAACAATAGCTAATTTAAATAGCAATCAATAGCAAGTAGCTACCTAATCCAATCAAATGCCTTATAATTACCAACAGGAAATCAAACCTTGTGCAGTCAGTAACCTTTTCCTACAGATGAATCTTACCTTGTGCAGTCAGTAACCTTTTCCTACAGATGAATCTTACCTGTAACAGTAAAAAAGAACTCTTAGCACAACTCTTAGACAGTTGAAGCTTCTGTAAAACTCTCCAGAATATCTCCAACCACACACACACTTAGAAGCAACACTTAGATGAAGCAACCAAGCTCTAAACCCGGTGGTGCATATCTTGGCTCGTTGGCTTTAAGCGATCAACTGGCACTTGGCACTCTCAGCCAATGAGCTGGCTCTGCACTACAAGGCTTAGCTCATCAGAACTAACTGAAGCTCCTAGTAAAAGTGTCTGGACCTCATTTAGGCTGCAGAGGGGCAGGGAGTGGCATGGGCAACCACCTGCCAAAAAGTTAAACCGACAGAAGTTAAACCACCAGCATCACATTCTATGTTTCTATAGGAGGAGTCTATATTTAAAAGGAGAACTACCACAACAAGAGGACATAGTCTTAAATTAGAGGGGTGAAGGTTTAAAAATTATTTAAGGAAGTAGTACTTTCCTGAGAGGATAGTGGATGCATGGAATAGCCTTCCAGCTGAAGTGGTAGAGGTTAACACAGTGAGGGAGTTTAAGAATGCTTTGGATAGGCATAAGGTTATCCTAGACTTAAGATAAGGACAGGGACTAATTAAAAGTATTTTGAAATATTGGGCAGACTAGATCGGCCGAATGGTTCTTATTTGCCTTCACATTCTATGTTTCTATGATCTAAATTGGTTTGAGTACTTACGGAAGAGGGAGGCACACTGTAATGGTTATTGTCCTTAGAGTGCTCATTTAAATAGGTAGGACTTTAAGAGATTCAGAAGTCATGGAAGAGATGTCTGGTTGACTGTGATGAGGGGGAATGAGTGGAACTAAAGACCACATGGAAAACAAAATGAGGTAAAGAGTTAGGGTTATAGCAAAAGATGAATGGGAAGAGTTGGATGGTGTAACATTGTAGATATATTTGCGTGAAAGTGTAAGCCTTGCTCAAACAATCTTGTAATGCGAGGAATTAGTGTTAAAGAAGACAAAAGCAAGGTCAATGCAAAGCGGGGAAGAAAGGTTGATGGGTGTAATGTAGCACCTATGTCTTGTTAAACTTGTGAAGCATTAAAGTGATGCGTGGGAGAGATGTTGCGAGAAGATGAGGATATCGAGTTTAGTCTGGAAGTTATGTGAGCAGGAACAGGAATGACTGGTGTTAGAAAATAAATTACAGAAGATGACAAGCTTTACTACAGAAAGAAAACTGTCTTACATTATAACAAAACGCATTGTAAATTCTAAATCCCCCAAACAAACTTATGTCATGATTGGGATCAGATCACTATTATAAAATATGTTCATACATCTCTACCTTATTAGGCATTAATATTTTAAGAAGAAAAAAACCTGAACCAAATTGATCTCACTAAATAAAATGCCAGTTTCAGAAAGGGAGTATTTAACGTATGAATTATTTTTGAATGATATCCCTGAGATTGTGATTCTCTTAATCAATTATTATAGCAGATATATTAACGTGTACTGTAACAAAAAATTAAGATCCCAATAGCCTGCTTTCTGTCCAATAGATATAGAAAAAAAGATTGACAGCATTTAAAAGATTAGCACCTTAAGTATAGCACACCCCTAAATCAACACTCACCGGTTCAAAGTTAGACTGATTGGGGCTTGCCATTATGAACTTGAGTATATACGTTTTGTACAAACGTTATTTCACAGCTCCCATATATATATATGGATGAGAGGACTTTGAGATGGTTATAAATGCTCCGGAAAGCAGATATTTACAGACTCATCCATCTCCTTGCTGAGTATGTGAAACCACTGGTGCACTGTGCGATGACTGCTAATTTATCAGAAAATAGTTACTTTCGCAGAACGTCAAGAGAATAGCAGCACGGCGCCCTAGCACCAACTGAGTGGATTAGCAGCCAAAAGCTACTATAGGATATCTTGGTGGCCAGTACACAATATCGTTTTAAAAGGATGAGAAGCCATTAAAGCAACGTGTTAAAAACGCAGAGGTCGGGGGTTCCTAACCGAGAGTCAAACACTTAAAACGTGCAGCCTCTGAATCTCCCGGTGAGCTTGAGGTGATTTGAACTCTAGTTTAACTGTGGCTAAGCAAGGTCTTTTACTGGCTCATTAAAATGAAACTTTGCTAACAGCGAGGAGATGAGCTGCGTGTTCGGAGTACAAAAACAAGCGCGAAAGAAGCTCAGATCAATCTTTAGTATGTACCGGGTTATTCACTAACTCGTGAGTCTAAGGAAATTAAAGTGAATGTCACATTTTAGGACTAAATAGCTGAATGGCAAAACATTCTCCAAGGTAGGTACAATTTCAATTTGGCTATTTTTGGAATTTCACTTTGAATTCTTGACCATGCACACGTTAAGGGATAACCCTGAAAAAAAATCTATATATATTTTTTCATAATAACCAAGTGTACACACACAGCTGAAGGGAAGCCAAATATTTTCTACACATTCAGTTCTCTGACATGGTTATGCTTTGAAGAGTGCCGTGCAGTTTGCCTTTTTACATTGACAGGAATGTGGGTGAGGACATCAGGACTCTTCTGGCACCATAACCACTACATCGTGCTCTGGTACTAATAGTACTCCTTTAAACGTACCGCTTTTTAAATGCCAATGCTGGTCTTTGTGCTCAGGTTTGTAAGGTCAAAAGCTTGTGTTATGTGGATGGGTGTTTATACACGTAATTAGAGTTTCTCAGATAGACCAATAGACCTGCAGCATGACCAACTAGATGAAGAGTTATAGGTCTAGTCAAACAGAAGTCTAATAAAAAAAAAAAAAAAATCCGTTCTCTTAAACTCGATCATCACTTGAGATGTAGAGTAGGACTGCTTCACTCTACTCTGCAAACATTTTTACAGCAAAGAAGAGCTTCCGAGATATACGGACAGGGCAATGTGAATGGCTGTCACATTATTGTGAAGACCTGGGACCATTAGCTACTTGATGTCACAGCTGAACCATAGTGTCTTTTCAGTAGTTGGGGTTATCAAACGGCACATTTGCAAGAAGCTTATCGAACAAGGGACCTGTGTCAGGTCCCCCCTCAATGCTCCTTCACACAGCGCGACAGGAATAAAAGACGGGACAATAAATAAAAATGTGAATTGCAAGTAGGTGACATAAAAGGCTGGATTCAGAGGTAGAAAATGAGCACAAATCTCAGTGCAATTCAAGAAAGCTATTTAAATACATAAATATTTAAAGGGATTAGAAAAAAGGCAGCTCTGAAGGAATCAAGCAGCATAAAGACAAGTAGGAAGAGCAAGACCTACAACCGACCTCTTAACTCTCGAAAATATGTATCTTGTGAAGAAAGCAGATTTATAGTTATAAAGACGGAATTCCTAATTATCCAAATACATTGTATTTGGCTTACCATGACTCAGTATTTAAAAACAGTGAGACGGGGAAAACAGCTTAATTAAGTCAGGATGCAAATTTAAAAGTTGCCATCATTCTATGCTAGAGACAATGCAGACGTAGAGGAACATATGGGTGTGTGTGTGTGGGGTTGTCCACAGGTTCATACCTTCTAGGGGAAAGAGAGGAATCTCATATTATTTAGATACAGCTCCAGTCCACTGGCTTAAGAGATGTTTTCTGCTGTTCTCAGCACAGCTCTAATTAAACTTCAACTAACTTCTTTTCACAATAAAATTAATCCCGTAAGCCAAATTAAGCATAAAAGTGAGAAACAGGACTTTAACTGGGAAGGAAACCTGTTTAAGCATGCAGGGACACTATGCATCACATTCACCTGTGATTTGTATTCATATATTTATTTAATGCATACTTTGTGTCCAAAGCTGTATACTGTTTGAAATAATAAAATATCCAAGAGCAATGTCTGAACGCAGCTGACTGGGAAAATACAAACATTGTTTTAAGTCTATTGAAACCTGATTAGCTTTTTTTGACACATATTCAGATCTTTTTGCACCTTATTAAAGGGACGCTACCAGGCAGTAGGCAACCTTCATTTTGTAATGCATTTTATAGATAATGCGTAAAAAAGGAAACAAAACACGCCAGTAGATGCAAGCAAATATGGTACCCAATACTCACCTTTATGCTGGAGGTGTGGGAAAGAACAAGGTACATATCATCATATCTGGTGGCACTGCAAAAGGGTAGTGGATTTCTGGAGGGAAGTAGCACGAATAACGGAACAACTTAGCAAGGTGCCCCTAGTATTCGAACCCGAGACAATACTTTTCTTTCACATTCCAATCTCACAAAACAAATTTAAACATTCCCTCCTATACTATCTTTTGACAACAGAAAAGGCTGTGGTGGCAGGGAATTGGAAATCCCAGATCAGACCCTCAAGGAGAGAATGGTTCCTCAAAATAGATAATGTACACAAGATGGAGGAACTGAGAATGTCGAACTTAGGCAAATATCATTTGTTTCAATCGATGTGGCACCCTTGGGTGTCATTCACACAGGGTAGGAAAGACGCACAATATGAGAGTACACAGAGGTGTATCGCCACAAATTGAGACATCCCGACAGAAGGATGCACACCCATTGTCAGAATTAAAGTCCTGTATGAATGGAGCGGCTCTATAAAGTGCTCAATACTTAGGTACACACATGCTGAGTCAATGGAGAGTCGGATAATCTCGCTGGCATACACACATTAGGTTGAGGGGATTCATGCAAACCTCATAAAAACGTTTTCCAGACCAACCAGAATGTAATCTTGCCCTTCAAATGTATTAAATTGCACATTATGTTTACCTGTTAAATGTATTTGTTATTATACATGAACGATTGTAAAATGTATATTCTCGTGATTCTTTATATGTGATCTAAAAATACCTAAATAAAAACATAATAAAAAAAAAAGAAACAAAAATGTGGAAGTAGGGGAAAAAAAAAAACCACTTTTGAAATGAACTTTTGCAGCTTATCTTCATTATTTGCTGCTTCTACAGTGAGCTGTGCCTTACAGCAGTCAGATGATCTTAGCCTTCCTGCTAGGTTACCATGAGAGCTTTGAGGATATCCAGAACCCTCGCCCAGCAGGGATGTGAAGTATGAACATGCATCATAACATATAAATAAAGCTGCTGACCGGGGTAATACCTATGAAGCTATGATCAAGAAAGGCCGAATTTGTGACCTCTTGACTTTCTAAGAAAGTTGTGAAGAAGCCTCTCAGAGAAATTAGACTTGCATGGCGTGCACATGCCTTCCACGTATTTTTACTAATTTGGAGAAGCTTAGATTACCACAGAGATGTACTGAGTGAGAGGGTGTTTATGGCAGTTAAATGAGAGAGGACTAGGATATTCTTGTACCTTAACCACAACATGTGTGCCATGCCTCTGGCTGCCTTCTGCAGCAATACATTCAGCAATACAACCTCCACCTCTGCTAGCCCAGTGCCCTGTCTTGCTTCTTTGATTTTTATTTAGTCAGTAGTAATTTGTTTTCCTGTTTCATTAATACTTGTCTTGTCATACCTTATTTTTGGTACCCTCTGTTTGGCTCTATATATTTCCTGATTTCTGTTGTGCTTGAACTTTGTTAGTTTTCTACTAACTACTTTGTTAGCAGATTCGCCATTTCTCGCCTCTCTCTCTCGCACCGTCCGGCCACTCCAAGGTCGGTAATCCATGGCTGTCCTGGTTTTCTTACTTTGACATATCTTCTGTGTGTTGTGGTTATTCTGTATCTTTGACAGTGTTCCTTTAAGGAAACATTTTTTTTTCCACACTGATGTTAGCTGGTATTGACAAACTCAGCGAGTGTAGGAGGAAGATAGAAGTATAAATTTGTCTCCACTGTATAGTCACTAAATATGGCCCGGTCAGTGTAATTTCTTGGAGCAGCCATTTAGTCCATTCTTCTTCTGTTAACTGTTAAAATTCTCTGGTGGTTAATTATACGTGAATTATTTGTGAACTCAAGTTCTAAAAGTAGATTTTAGGGATATTCCTGGGAGATGAAATACCAATTTATTTCTATTAAAAAAACTTTTTTTTTTTTCTTTTCCTTCCTGTACCTGTTTTGTTGCAGTGCTTTATTCATTTATAAGCCCTTGGTAAATGATTATATAAAACAGACACGACACACCAACTTTACACTTCCCATAAACTCTGCAAATTACATTGACTTCCAGTGAGGCTTTGCATAATTTAATAAGGGCCCCTGATGGTATCGCTCATGTATTAATCATGCTGTACTCAAACTCATAATGCGTAGACGGTTTCAGCTGATATCATCCAGTAGGTGGCAAACACTCTATAATGTAGGGAACAATACAGAAAGTATTAAGAGTTCTCAACACAAACCTGGGTCTTGTTTCAGCATTTTGCCACTTAGCAAGTGTTCCAACACTTGATTAAGGAATCTACAAATGCAATCAATGAAGAAGCAGTATTCGGCTTCAAGCTAATTTATTTTCATTACATTACATTTCTATAAATGCTTGTATGAAAGTAAGACGTTTAAAGTCATTCACTAAACAGTTAGTTGCATCAGTCCAAACAGTCCTTCTTGCTGTGAGACAGTCCTGAATTGAGATGATCCGACTTTCTTCAGCCGTAATCCAACAGTGAATCTGTCAATTTTGGGGGTCTTTACATAATTAGCAAATACCCCAAGAAAGACAGATCTGGTGTGGTCCGTCCCCGTGGCCTAAGGGTGTCTTCATCTTCATGCTGCAGGTCTTTTTTGCCAGGATCCACATTTGTGTGCACGAGAGTACAACACTAAGGTCTACTGAGTTTCCCTGAAGACCGCAGGCTCCTGCATAGACAGCCTGAAACCCACAGTTGTCATTAGTAGCGCTGCTGGGATTTGAAAAAAGTTGATGGCGGAGCTCAGCTTTTTGTCAATTTTTGTCCACCTTTTTTACCAAAAGACAAGAGTCCCTAGTTTGCCGTAGAATATATTTTCATTGCGTTTGAATTTCATTGAAATTGCAGATTGTCTTTATGAAATACTGAAAAGTGGCAAATCTGCTTTAACGCGGTATAGTAAATAGTAGAGGCGTGTTGAGCCCTGTTAACCTCATTTGCTGTATACGTTCAATAGTTATTTATAACTCCCCCCCCCTACAATTTAAGGTGGTCTAATGCCATGCTCTGTTTGGGTATAAGATCACATATGCCAGGACTCGCAGGCTATTGACACCCAAGAAGAAAATGAATTTCCTTCCAGATTGTGATTGCCCATGAGTCCATTTTAACTGCCCTCCTTGCCTTCTTGCTGTTTTCCTCCTCCTCTGCTTGGCGGTAAGTAGCATTCAGGATTCTAGTGGATAGGCGGGAAATGAAGGAACATCCTGAAACGTTACATTATTTATATTTCTTCCTCCTCTGCTTGGCGGTAAGTAGCATTCAGGGTTCTAGTGGATAGGCGGGAAATGAAGGAACATCCTGAAACGTTACATTATTTATATTTCTTCCTCCTCTGCTTGGCGGTAAGTAGCATTCAGGATTCTAGTGGATAGGCGGGAAATGAAGGAACATCCTGAAAGGTTACATTATTTATATTTCTTCCTCCTCTGCTTGGGAGGGACTTTCTCACATATATCACAATTCATAGGGTCTCATCCTCAATAAGTAAATTAAGTTGTTGGGTAAGATACACATTTAGTTGTAGGTACACTTGTGTCCCTAATAACCATATGTGCTCTAAATTCATATTAGCTGATGCCGTTATGCCCCCCAACATAGACTTTAATAAGCTTTTCAAGTGATTGAATGATGTTAGAAAAAGTTTCCAAATTATTTATTTAGAAAAAATCCCATAGAGTTTAATGGTGGCTCCCGTAGATAAATCACTTAGAAAAGCTTCTAACAGTATTGAATAATTTGTAAAACTTATTAAATTGAAGCCATAGTTGGGAGGTAAGACTTTACAGAATTTAGGAAACATATCCAAGTAGAAGAACTTCTTGCCTCTTTTGTCTTGTTTTTAAGCTCAACACATAATGTGTTCCAGCAGCCATTTTGCATTAAAAAAAAAAAATTAAGAAGAAAAAACCTCCTTATCTATATGTTTCGAGATGTGATCTGGGGGTATTTTCTGTTTAAAATAGTTTATCTGTTTTATAACATCATACGTCTTACCCCTTGCTGTATCAAGACGGGGGATAGGGTTCCTAGGGTCCATGGCCAGTGACACTGACAATGCCCCGTAAGTAGGCATGTCCACTCAATGAATAGCACAAGTGCGTCTAATAAGTGCTCACACATGGATGCGGGACATCAGGGAGCAAAATTGGGATGTCCGTACCTGACTCCAAAATCGTGACTCTCCCACCGAAAGTGGGACATTTGGAAGGCATGTAACATATGTTTGCATGCCAGAGAAGCCTGCTTAACTTAGAGTAATGGGTCCTGTTGCTGCAAAACAAGCCCAAATCATCACCCCTCCACCACCGTGCTTGATTGTTGGTTTGAGGTGATATACTGTGTTTGGTTTTCACCAAATGTAGCACTGTGCATAATGGCCAAATGTCTCCACTTTGGTCTTGTCTGTCCAAATGACATTGTTCCAGAAGTCTTGTGGTTTGTTCAGATGCAACTTTGCAAAACCAAGCCGTGTTGCCGTGTTCTCTTTAGAGAGAAGAGGCTTTCTCCAGGCAACCCCACCAAACAAACCATACTTGCTCAGTATTTTTCTAATTGTACTGTTGTGAACTTTAACATTTAATATGCTAACTGAGGCCTGCAGAGTCTGAGATGTAACTAAGTTTTTGAGTTACTGTTTCTCTGAGCATTGCACGGTCTGACCTTGGGGTGAATTTGCTCGGACCTCCACTCCTTGGAATATTGACAACTGTATTGAATATTTTCCATGTTTGAATAATATTTCTCACTGTAGAATGACAGACTTGAAATTGTTTGCTGATGATCAGTTAAAAAAGGGCATTTGATTAGTAACACATGTCTGCTACTTAGCGTCTGAATTCCTATGGAAGCAGCAAGGGTGTACTTAGTTTTTCACACACAGCTTCTTCATTTTGGCTTTCTGTTTGTTAAATAAATCATGACACGTTGTAATATGTTGTGTTGTTGTTCATCTGATTTGTATTTACCTAATTTTTAGACCTCCTAAGGGACAAATGATTATGCCCTGATGTGTAAAGTCATAGAATTCAAAGAGGCTGTACTTTCTTTTTCCCATGACTGTATGTCACAGGTTTAAAATGGTCATTCAATGCCTGTAATGTCTGGTGTTAGGTTCTAATACACATAATAGTCGCAGTGAGGGGAATGTGAAGTTAGACATAATTCCGCAGATCTAAAATTCATCATCTTTAAGATAGGAATCTCTGATCAACTACATGTTGAGCAATTATTTTTATTTTGTCAAAAGTATGGAGATTATTTAACTCGCATTGCTTGTTGATATTTTCAGACATATAACGTCTCCCTATTTTGTTATAGAACACCAGTTGGTTGAATGGTACTTTGTAAAAACAAGAAATAGAACAGCTCAGAAGTTTAAAATGGTGAATAAAATAAGGGATTTGATATGTTCCTGACCGTGTTTCTCATAATGAAGTGCTGCGTCTCTCCTCCTCCCTCCCCTGAGTCAGTGTCTGGAGCGGATCTAAAATGAAGAGAAGAGGTAATGAATCTGCTCTCTGAAATCAGCTACAGGCGCCTTCTCTTCCATTTTCCCTTCTGCTCTCGTGTGAATAGCCCATCTCCTCTTTCCTCCGTGCTAGCTTTGATAGACTGAGCAGGGACGCCGATAAGCCACTTAATCAGAAAATTGAGGGAAACATTTTTTTGCTATGATAATCTTATCGGCCTCTGAATAAACAATAATGTTTAAAAGCATTGCAGTGCCGGAGTGTACCTCTGCTTCCCTCTGTCTGACTAAAGCCAAGCTCGGGAATTCTTTTAGATGTTCTCCGACGAAGCAGCCAGCCTGTGCTATAGCTCTGTGCCGGAATATTATCAAAAGGCCCACCTCCCCACACCTTGAGCACGTCAATTCCGCACATTTTGGAAGTGTTAACGTGACTGATTTGAGCAACAAGTGAGGCTGGAGATAGATCATACATAGTTTTATAAAATTGCGCATTGAAAATGAAAGTGATATCTGCTATTGTGTAATTATAAGTGGCGTTTTCCCTGCTTCCCACCTATATGAAATGTACTTTAAGCAAGCTTTAATTTTTTATATATTATTTTAGTTTTTTTTATTGTGCAAGGTTTTACAAACAGGCTTGCGATGCCACGACGACTGAAGCAAGCTTAATATTAGTGTGCAAGATGTAACATTGGTATGGCATATACAGTAATCATGCACATTCTTTTATGAGAATAATACGAAAAATAAACAAGCTTGGCAGTCCTGTCTAGTGGATAGGTTGGTGAGCTGAAGCAGGTTGTATGTGGCGAATCTTGTGGCTTGCTGCCTATATAACTAAGTATACAGGACTGCAAACATGAGATGTGTGAATAAACTTGCAAATACGTGTCGTATTTTAACCACCAAGGGGCAGTGGAGAACTGGGCTAGCCAGGTTTATGTCCACATGCAGACTGTGAGTAAATTTGAGTGACATCAGTGGCCAGTGTTTGTGACTAAGTGGCTACTACAAAAGACTGGACATACCCCATTTTGAATACCCCGGGCTGTCTACTTTTTCATATGGTATGTCGTGGTGGGGTTTATTTTCATTTTTGGGTGCCATACCGTCTCAAAGGCAACATAGCCAATCTGGCAAATAGCTATTTACAAAAACAGAAATTGGCAAATCTCATGTTTGACCCTGTAACTTTCCAAATCACAATAACATCTGTACTTGAGGGGTAGTGTTGTACTTGTGAGACATTACTCTACACAAATATGAGTGTTTTAGAGCAGTAAAATATATTATACTGATAATATCATCGGTGAAATGGAAGTTTGTGTAAGAAATGCAAAAAAAAACAAAAACAACTAATATAAATGCTAATTTTGGCCAGGGTTTGTGACTAAGTGGCTATTAAAAAGAGTGGACATTCCCCATTTTGAATAAAGTGGGTTGGCTACTTTAAAAAAAAAAAATATGATTTGATGGGGATAAATTACATTGGCCAGCTTCAAAAATGTCCCAAATAGGACATGGGTGCATGATGACCAGCTTTGAAAATTTCAAGTTGGTAAACTGGACTGCGCAAATAAGGTAGTTTAGCCCCCAGAGAACCCGACACACCTATACATGGGTGATATCACTGTACCCAGGAGATGTTGCTGAACACATATTGGGGTGTTCTTTGGCAGTAACCCATAAAGTTCTCAGTGCATGTATCCTTGAATTGCTATATGTGTCAAAAAAATCACCAATTATTTTTTTTTTAAAATAAATATATACATGTGAAGGGTTCCTGGTAGATATCGGTGTTACAATGTAACTTTGGTTAATTTTGAAAAATAAAAATGGTTTGGAAATGACAAAGTGCTACTTGTACTTATAGCCCTATAATTTTCCCAAAAAAAAACTAAGAACATGTTAACATTGGGGATTTCTAAACTTAGGACAAAATGTACAAACTAATTAGCACAGGGGTTTTTTTTTTGGCAGTTGTAGATGCGTAACAGATGTGGGGGTCAAAGTTAAAAACAAATTGTGTGTTTTTAAATTTTTTCATCATATTTTATAATTTATGTTATAGTAAATTATATGATATGATGAAAATAATGGTATCTTTAAAAAAGACCATTTAATGGTGAGAAAAACGGTATATAATATGTGTGGGTACATAAATGAGTAAGAGGAAAATTACAGCTAAACACAAACACCGCAGAAATTTAAACACAGCCCTGTTTCCAAACGGTAAGAAAATTGAAAAGCGGTCTGGTCACTAAGGGGTTAGTCTGCTTCATAACAAACTGTAATGTGATGTAATGTAGAATCCTTGACCAAAAGGTAATACAGGACAGTACTATAATTGTGGATCCTCCATAGGTGATGTGATGTAACCATACATCTTGAGGCTCATCAATTATTATATTGAGCAGATATTGGCGGTCTATAGTGTGTCTAGCCTTCATCAGTGTCGTTGTTTTGGTTGCAATGCACACGTAATAAAAACCTTACTGGTATTCGCAGTGGGATGCTTTACCCATCCTTTCTTCTGTAAACACGTCTCAGGCAATGCATAATTTGTTTTTCTTCCCAATATCCCCATTTAATTAATACAACTTCTCTCCAGAGAGCCACTAGAGGGACTTCCTGTCTACCAGACAGCCACTAGAGGGACTTCCTGTCTACCAGACAGCCACTAGAGGGACTTCCTGTCTACCAGACAGCCACTAGAGTCTTCTGGATCGTTACACATCCAGCATCAGCTAAAACCCCATAGGAAAGCATTGATTCTATGCTTTCCTATGGGGTTGTCTTAATGCCATTGCAGCGCATGCACATTACTCTGCTGTTTTCCCAAAATGTAGGCACCCATGTTCTCTTTAGAGAAATGCTGTTAACTTGACGTGTCATCTCACTGCATCACCTTTAGGCGCTAGGATTTGGGATGTAAGTTATAAAGTAGCATTATTTTCGTAATTTTCTTCAGCATTCTCTGCCATAGAACAAGGTCTTTTTTTTCTTTCACGTTAAGAGTCTTATGTGAATAAGTCATGCTATAGCAGCACCCCTCTTAGTCGCATTTTACATCCAACCATTATTGGATGCACATATCAATAAATTATAGATTGTCTTCTCCGCAACTGAATGTTTGTGTATTTTTAGGAATTTCTTTGTGACAAGAATCAGGTTTGATTAATTCATGGAGCAACCAAGCTGGGAATAATGCAATATTCCTTATCCTTCTTGTCACAGTAAGCCCTCGGAGCTTCCTTTTACTTTGTAAAAAACATTGCACCTTATGGTTTAATTCATGTGCCTTTCGCTGTACGGTGGACAGAGAAATTCTGAAGGAAGCTACTTGGAACCCCATTGTGCGTACTCTCTTTAACCCCTTAAGGACACATGACATGTGTGACATGTCATGATTCCCTTTTATAACAGAAGTTTGGTCCTTAAGGGGTTAAAAGCTTCAATACATAAAAATAAGTATAGACAAACATTGGCGAAATAAATTGCCACGTTGCTACTTTTCTGCCTATGTCCCGGCCATGTAGGTATCCCTGATCGAATCCCCTTTGCCAGAATTATTCTGCAGGACTTCAAATATGCGTGTATTATGTGACTGTGCTTTAATGCTCATGAGTTTGTTAATATTTATATTATTATTATATTATTATTAGCATTTACATGGTGCCAATATATTCCGCAGCGCGTGACAATATTATAGAGGGGGAAACTTAACAATAAATGAGACAATTACAAAATTTCACAGGAACAATAGGTTGATGAGGACCCCACTCGAAATAGATTTCAATCATATGTAAAATGTTAGTATGTGACTACATATATAGTCTATATACATATCAAATTCCTCTCTTTTTAATACAGATAAAACATTAAAACACAGAGCTATCTCTGCTACAAAAACATTTTGTGTTTTTTTTAAAAAAAAAATATATATATATATGCGCATGCTCAAAGGTGAGATATTATGATTCCTCCATGGATATACCCATAGTTTAGTATTGAACTGAGTGCAATGAATGCAGAAGTTTTTTCCTTGCCTGGGTGATACTGGACAGCCTGTCTTCCATCATTTGTTTAAAAGACTGATCCCATTGGAAAAAAAATAAAAATGGAACAGGCTCATTTCCAATCTCTCCAGGGTGTCTGCTTGAAAAATTCTAATCTAATAGACACAACAGAGGCAGAATCACAAACCAATATGAGCTCAGTCACAGATGACAGTATATCCTGCAGAGCAATTTTCCTATTGATAGCTTGATTATTTGAATATTAGTTCTGTGCCTCAAAAAATTGTGGCTGTAAACCTTCCATAATTGTTTAAATGTGTGATATATTCACACTTTAGAGGGATATCCCAGGCACCAGCACAACGTAAGTGCATTGAAGGAATATTCTGGTCACCTTCAGAACGTCAGCGTGGTCAGCGTTTGACCTGTATTTGGTTTGGAATAGTGATTGGCTGTGTGGTAGAATCATGTCTGCAACTCAGCTCACATTTATCTCTCATTGGCTGAGCTGAATATGTCAAATTAGGAAGTTACTTTGTAAGAAAAGCAGATGTGTACAAGGGGGCAGATTTACACTGTAGAAAGGAGTTCAGCACACAGAGCTGTGTATATTTTGATGTTTAGAGCAATCAGGAAGATGTTAACCCAAACCTAGTGTACTGGAGAAGAAAGCAAGGTTATTTTTATTACTTTACTTCTCAAAACTAAATATATGTAAATATGGAAATAAAAAGGACATGTATAATATGAGGCCCAAGCCTATCAAATCCTAAAACGCATTTCAATCTAATCCCAAGTCCCCAACATCTGCGTCCCGAGAAGTAGGACACAGGTGGGAGGGTATAAAAGGAGCAGGCCAACAATGTGTGTGTATTCCTTCCCACCCAGACAGGGAGCGGGACCACCCAAACTACTGGCAGGTCAGCCTGGCGTGCATACATTCACCCCAGGATGCTTGTTAATCAAGCAGACCAGCCCATTGAGTGCAGATCATGTAGTCATCATTCTTCTTCCATGCTGTCTACAGGGTCTTACTGCCCTAAGTGTAACACAAGCACATCTAATGATTCTGTTGCGCTACACTTTTTGGGGAGCGTTCCCTGGTGTCCCCAAAAGCCAGACACCAAGGAACAGCTGAGATTGTGGGAGAGGACCTGAAATTCGGGATGATTGGGAGGTCTCCAGTTCAGTCCAGCAGTGTCAATTTTGTCAACTAACAATTTTAGCCAAATTTTAGTCAACTAAAATTTTTGAGATTTAGTTGACTAAAACTAAAACAATCCAGATGACTAAGCCATGACCAAAACTAAAATGGCTTTTTAGTCAAAAGACTGACTAAAACTAAATAAAAATTTGCCGCCAAAATTAACACTGCACAGAGGGGCTGTGGAAGGGGCAAAAGAGACTGACCAGGACTTGGGAGAGAGACACCTAGAGGGGCTGGGGACACACAAAGAGACAGATGGAGGGGCAAAAAATACTGATGGAGGCTTTAACTAAACCCAGTAGATTCTAGTCATGTCGACTAAAATCTACTGGAGATTTAGTGGACTAAAACAATTAAGACGACTAAAACTAAAATGGCTTTTTAGTCAAAAGACTATGACTAAAACTAAATTGAAATTTAAAAAAATGTATTTAAAAAAAATGAACACTGCAGTCCAGTCACACGTTGCGGTGGGGAAGGTAACATAAATACTCTTCTTCACTCTTCGCTCTTTCTATGATGACAGCCAGGGTCAAAGGGAAGAGTTTATAACCATGATTGACAGGGAGCCAAAATGGATGCACTCTGTTCAACAGCAGAACTGAATACAGCATAGTGTGAATTTCTACATTTAATTTTTATTTCACATAGATTTGTTAAGTCTATGGAATAAAAAGGCATAATATTATAAATCATTAACAATCTGCAAAAGCATTCGTTAAAACTGTAGTTCGCATCTTATAGTCACATTGCAGCAATATATATGGTATATATTTATAGAATATGGTAAGTGCTGGGCTTTGTTCTAAACTTAGTAAAGTGCTGTTACGATTACTAAATCGTGTTTACATGTGCAAATGTTATGTTATGTCAGCATGTGGTTTACATCTATGTCCATGAAACCTGTTAAGGACAGTAATTCTGCCTGCCTCGGCTTTCTACACATTACCTAGAATATTACTCTAAATATCACTACAGAAAATACAAGGACACCAGTCACACAAACTACTATTTTTCTTACAACAAACAAGCCATGAACAATAAACGTCAGTGTTTTTTTCTGACAAACACTTCATCTTTGATAACCACTACGTTGTTACACTGTAACTTGTATGACAAGCCGACGTGGCATGTAGATTGACGTGATACCATGATGTCGACTCAAAACCATTTTCTGACTTTACCTTGGAAAATTACAGCACACGTTGAATGTTAGTCAAGAGCTGGACTGTTACGTACAGTAGGCATCATTTTTTGACATGTTATTGTACGCCTGGATAGGCATCTAATTTGCCTATAATATTTCTAGTTATCTGACTGGGATAGTGCCACTAATTCCTCTAAGAATTGTAGTAAATATTTCTTCCAATGTTTACAGTGCAAGGAACTTCATTTTCATACTAATGAGATATATATTTGTATATCTTGTTAGTATATAGTGGTTGTATATATCTAAATAATCTACAGCATTAATCTGTAATGAATTGTTTGCATTTTGTTAAATTGGGTTCCTCTTTAATCCCTATCATCCCATTTATGCTATATAAATTAATCAAGATCAAGGCCATTGACATCGTTCTGTTTTCTTGCATTTTTGCATGGGTGCCGTCCAGAAATTATTAGCTTCTGCTAAGACCACAAAATTGTATATATGGGTGTATCGCAGAACTCCACAGCAGCAAATTCCACATTCATTTCATTTTTAGTAAGCGTTAGTATGTGTTTGTGTGTGTCATGGAGCCACACAAGAAAAACAAAAAAATAAACAAAGCAAGTGTGTGCGGTGTGAATATATTCCAGAGTTCAACACCAATAAAACGCCAATAAAAGTGATGTGCGTTGTGCGAGTGAATACCACGTCTAATTTTTAGAATCGAGAAGAAATGCACTGTGATCTGGATATCACTAAATACTTGTTACATTAATTGATCACAAAGCTCCAGAGCAATAGAACGCCACATCTGTTAGAATACATAACTACATATACAAAGTTGTACAAATATCTTTGTATGTGTTTCAGTCCCTTAAAGCGGCACTGTCATCTGTCATGCCAAACTTACCTTTCCCCAGTCGCTTCCACTTCTCTCCGTCTCTCAGGATCTGTTCTTCTTTCCTTCCTGTCTGCTCTAGTTTTCTTTTAAACATAAGACAAAGTAGGGACCTTTAGCCACAAGAAGTGGGCCAAGCTTAGAAAACCTCCATGGTTTTCTAAGCTTGGCCCACTTCTTGTGGCTAAAGGAATTGTCCCACAATTCTCACCTGATCTCGCAATGCTTCCTTTCACTATTCCCCAGCGTCCTATGACGGAATTTGGTAGTTTCGCCGGCGTCCTAACAGAATGAACAGTTTGTTAATTCGTGTTAGAATGGCGTTCGGTAGTTTCTGTTCATATTGGACTTCATTTGAATGAATGAAACTCCGATCCTATTAGTGTCGCGGCTGCATCTTGCATCTGCATAGTAAATAGCTCTCTAATTCCCATGGTATTAGGAAGCTATCTGCCAAATTTACTTTGTATTAGTAATTAATCTGCCCTACTCGCTATTCCGCGAGTAGGTAAATAGTAAGCCAATCAGGAAAGGCTGTTTTAGTAGACATGCCCCTATCAGAGCACTCTGATTGGTTGGCTTGGAATCCAACAAATCAGAGTGTTCTGAGTCATTTTACACAGCGTGGGGTCATTTTACACAGCGTGGGGATTCCAACCAATTGACCCCCATAGAGTGAGGGAGGACATGTGGGGGGTTACAGCTCCCTCACTCTTCTATTTTTACATATTACAAGGAGGGAGCTGCGAGCCAGCAGCTCCCTCCTTGTAATAAACGAACAAACAAATGAACACCAACTTTCGGTCTTTGCTCGCTTGAAATTTCTATTAATTTGTCTTTCTAATGAATGAATAGTCGAAATTCCCTTCCGAATGATAGATAGAAAGATAGGCAAATATTCTCTAGGTTCCTCAATGATGATGATTTTGTATAAACTTTATTAATACCTAGCATTTGGAAAGTAGTTTTATTTCCTTTTTTTTTTTTCCGTAGCAGTAGTTTTCTGCTTAAAATGAATTACCACAGTTAAAAAAAAAAAAAAATGATGGCTAAAGATAAGGCATTGCATTACAGAATAAAAAAAAAAAAAGTTACATATGAAGGTTTCTTCAGCACGTGTAGGCCAGACTAGGAAGTAGCTAAACCCACTAGCCAATCCTAATTTTACTACATTTTCTGTGGAACTGCTTAGCAATAATCCGCAAAAACATATAGCTTTTCACTGATCGCTCTATTTATTATTATTATTATTATTATTATTATTACTGGTATTTATATAGCGCCAGCATATATAGAGAAATCTGCCACCATATTTTGCTAAGGGCATTATGATGATTTTTTTTCAGATTTACAGCCTACCTTTGTGTCAAACCTATGCAGAACAGACACATTATGTATTCTAGAGTCGGAGGAATCAATGGAATGCAGGCTTCTCTCAGCAGGAAAAGGCTAAACATTTCCCTATGGACTTTTGTACAAGAAAAAGCTTATCTGCGGAATGTTTGCATTATTTTTGAGTATTTAACACCTGGACTGCAGGAAGCTCACAGCTCCAATCCTGCTGCAGCAGACTGTTTCCTTTGGTAGGGAGCAAGAAGCACGCCGCAGCCAGTCACAATACAGCCAGTGAGCAACAATAGACAGATTGAAGGGACAAGCTAAAGACCATAACCACTACAGTTCACTACAGCTGTGCGTGTCCTTTCTGTCAGTGTTGTAGAGTGTCTCTATATAAGTGCGGTCAGAGTCAATAATAGCCTGAGGGAATGGTTTGGTAGGCACGCCTCCTAAAATTGATGTGTATGTGTTGTTGTCCTCCAGTACATCCCATGCGCACAGCTCTGCTGAAGTGCCTACGAATAGGAAAAATGCTCTGTGCTTGTCATTAAATGCATGCGCTGTGTTTGCTGGCGGATTGTCTGGTGTCTCTATAAGTGGGACACCAGAGGACAAAAGACAGGGCTGGGAAAGGTTGTTTGGAGGAGGTGTAGAAGGGTATGTTGGGGGTGTAGTTTGTGCGCAAAGGGTCTGTCGTGGTGCACTGTGTGTTACAGGAGACTGTAGTGTGTGTATAGGCATACCTCCCAACTTTGGGAGATACAGATTCAGGATGCAGTCGATGAGTCCCTAGGGGCGTTGTCAGTCACACAGCTTGAGTCACTATCAAAATAGGGCTCCAGGCACTGTTTTACCAAACAAACTTTTATTATATAGTCATCACAACACTTTGGGCATTTGCCTGGTTTCCTCAATCGCCATTCTGGGCCTGATGATATGGAATTAATTGTTTCTCCGATTCAAGATTTCAAATCAAAGTGAGGATCGCTCAAAAAAAAAACGATAGCAGTCAGTCAGCAAATCAATACAAGACATGGTGTCAATCAGCCAATGTTTTCTTACTTTTAGTTCATTAATTAAGTGAATATGAATTATAACATTGGTGTCACTTTAATACCTTTCCATATTTCACATTTGATTAGTTACTTTGAAACCCTTTATCAGCCTCTCACTTGCCTGAAGTCACTTCCCATGCAGTATAACTCCGCTCACCTGCCATATTTTTTTCCGAATAGCACATACTTTAATTGCCTTTTTTTTTTTATCCTCCAGTCACACACGAACCAGATGCCTCCCATTCTTCTTAGAATCTTTCTTCATCGCTCACCATACTTGTATTTAAATCTGTAGCAGACATGCTGTTCATGTGTCAGGAGGCACAAACTCCATTATTCGTGGACCAATATGTTCCTATGTGAATCACGCTTAACCTTCATTCAACTTGCACCAACCAATGAGAAAGCTCTGATTGAAATCTGTCTGGCAGCTTGCCTCACTGTAAAATGCCCCTTACACATAAACATCTTGCTGGTTCATTATGGTATCTCCCTTACCTGCCCATTACCGTACTTTGCCGTTAACCCCTATCCCACTGGCCTTTATACTGCATTAGCAGGTGATCTGATTCTCAAGGCAGTGTTCTTAATAGCCAAACCCTTGTTTTTCTTTGTCGAGGAACTGGTAAGGTAGTGTGTTAATATCAGAAACATATAAAATGTGTAAAATAGTAAATGTGACCTCATTGTTGTCCTGGTAGATATAGTGTGCATGTTTTTAATACACCGTATCTTGGATATCTACAGCCAAGTTAACATGACACTATTGTGAAAATATAGATAAACCTATCACTCCAGCCTAAAAGTAGGAAGTTGACATTTGTGTGAAGCATTAATGGCTAATATGAAAAGCAATGGCTTTTCTATTTCTGTATCGAGTATGTATTTCCTGTCTATACAAAACACAATAGACCATTCTACGTTTACCTTTTTCCTTTAAAGCTCTCTCTTTATGTCCCGTATCGTTATTTTATTTCTGCACTCGACATTCATAAACACAGAAATGGATTAACATTCTCTAAATGTTTTAGTGACCTCCATGTGGTGAGCAGTGCCAGTGTAGCTCACATTTTGTATGAACTTGTTTTCTGCTCAGGCAATATATGTCGATATATTTATAGAGTGATATCTCCATGTTTTGGTTTTTTTTTTTCTCCCTCTAGCTAACTGCAGAACTCAAACTCATCAAGTCCCAGATGGGGATATCCGACCCAAGCAATTCAATTACAAGCGAGACTCTAAACTCACTCAGGTAGGTGGTGAAAATGTATGACATCAGTGATCAGGGTTATCCATTGATAATGTGAACTGAAATTTTCATTTTGGACACATTCTTTAAAGGGTTACGCCAAACACCATGACCACCTAGGTGATTTGAAGTGGTTGTGGTAATAGGAGTGAAGTGTTTGAGCTTCAAATACGCTTTCAGATATTTGTAATTGTGTGTTGGGGTCTTGTTGCACCGCCAGCACAAGTGACTTTGTTATGGGCTAGCAATGTAAATTTTGTGCATAGAATAAGTCTGTTGTCCGCGTGCACTGCACTCTGACAACTGACGTAAGAATTAGCCCCTGCAAGGGGAAAGTACATCTCTTCTCCCACCCACTCTCTCCATTAGTATCGCCCGGTTCTGGATATCAGGTATGTAAAAACTTTTTTTAATGTTTTTTTTTTTTTCTTCTAGTTCTATTGCAAATTGAGAGGGAGGACCTCCCAATTTCCAATAGAGCATATTACACTGTCAAGGTTCCCCCCTTTCAAAAGAGTTATAGTTAAAGGAACAATATATGGTCAGGAACACAAAACAGTATTCCTGACCCTATAGTGTTAAAACCACCATAAAGCTCCCCTGTCCCCCTTTCCCCACTAAATATAGTAAGATCTTACTTGTATTTAAGTCTGCAGCCATTGCCTCTGCCCTGATCTGCCTGCTTGGCTGACATCATCAGAAGTGATTTTCTGAGCCAATCACAATGCTTTCCCATAGGGTTGGCTGAGACTGCCAATGAGGCAGGTCAGTGGCAGAGCCAGCACAAGCCAAACACAGCCCTGGCCGATCAGCATCTCCTCATAGAGATGCATTGAATCAATGCATGTCTATGAGGAAGGTTCAGTGTCTGCATGCAGAGGGTGGTGACACTGAATGTCAGTCACACTGTGCAGCACTGCCCCAGGAAGCAACTCTAGCAGCCATCTGAGGAGTGGCCAGTGGAGGTATCTCTAGGCTGTAATGTAAACACTGCATTTTCTCTGAAAACACAGTGTTTACCAAAAGGGGATGTTTCTACTCACCAGCACAAATACAATAAGCTCTAGTTGTTCTGGTGACTATAGTGTCCCTTTAATTTTCATTTTGACTGTTTTGACCTAAAAATTTAAAATTCATTTTAAATTCAGTATTCACTATTTAGTGAATGTTCTTGTGAATAATCAGTCCATTCCAAAATAAGCTTTGGTTTGGATTCTTATTCTGAGTTTAGACGCCTGCATATTCTCTATATCACTACTTTCAGCAGGAATACTTGCCACGTTCCAAACACACACCATTTCAAGATGGTTCCATAAAGGTGATGGGTTCTGCATAATCCTACAGCCTCTACAGTCATCAGATGTCAGTCTAATAGGGAACATTTAGGATATGGTTGAGCAGGAGATTCACGGATTGAATGTGCAGGTGACAAATGTGAAGCAACTCCGTGAAGCTTTCATGTAGATAATGGACTAGAAACTGTAAGAGATTTTTACAACACCCTGTTGAATCTGTGTTAAGTAGAATTCAGGCTGTTTTTATGAAAAAAGTAGTGGGGTTGAGGGGGTCTACATACTGAGTTAAAGTGTTCTTGTATATGGCATCAGGAGTCCCAATAACTATAGAAGACCTGCTTAGATTGCATTGTAGAATATTTAAAAATGATCTAAGTAAGGACATCGTACCAGACACACAGTATTTATTGTGTAAAGCTTTAGAATTCTACTTTAATGGAATCCAGGCTTAAATTATTATTTTACCACGATTGTTGCACGTGTTTCTGCTGGATATACTTTTATTTCTTGAAAAACGCAACAATCGTTAAATTATAAAGAGAATAATTTATAAATATAATATTTACTAAAATGTAAGAACAATCCCTTTTTTGACAAATCATGTCCGGTGTAGAGTTGATACATATATTGCAAAAATAAATGGGCAGGTTAATACCAGATCCGTTAGACTCCTGAGATTTATATGGTCTACAACTATTCAATTTAAAAACCTAAATTTCTTAGTAGTGCCTTTTAAATCCGTCTTTTTCTTAAAATTTGATTGCTACTTCCAAGGAACGAATGGAACTTGATATTATCATTGTCCTGGTCGTACATTTGTCACACCACCTCCGTACGCACAAATTGGATTTCCTCCATTCAGTGCTTGCAGTAATAGAAAGTGCAGAGAGACAGTTTGCTTTGTGACCGCGGGGGTAGAATTCCACAAAGCATTTTGAGGAAAACAGCGGTTTTTACTGTAATTGTGATTAATGGGTCAATTTAACCACTTCTCTTAAAGAATCTAAATTTAAAAAACAAAACAAAAAAAACACCCAATATATTTTATTTAGTGGATGTATATATGTACACACACAATTCTATAGTTTTTATTTTGTGTGTACGTATACTAACCTAATTACGGTCTTCTGAAAAAGGAAAACAAAACAAACAAAAAACAGTTACAGAACAGTTAAATATATTGGCATTAATGTTTTGTGTTTTTTGCAGGTTGAGCTCATAGACTCAGCTCCTGAAATTTGGGGAACTCTGTCAATAATTGTCACATGCCGAAAATTTTATTGATAAAATGTTACAAGAACGTTCACTTGCTTGAAATGCAATTGTTACAAGGCAGGTTTGATGCCAGAGTGTAGTTTAATTTGGTGGACTATAGATAGACAAGGAGCAATATTTATAAAAAGATAAAAAGAAAAGGGACCACCAAAAATATGTACATTTATCTAAACTAAAATACTCTTATCTAAAATGGGAGGGTATGTATTTTTTTTTTTTTTTTTTTTTTTTTTACACGTGTATATATAAAACAATAAAAATAAAACATTTTAAAAGAGCACGGTCTTAGATACCATTTTAAGTGGAAATAACATGATCTTTCATCTTATTTTCTCTTTTTATTTTTCACGTTTATTTATTTTTTTCCTTTTTAATGTCACACAGCAACTCTGGTAAATTTTAAATGATGTTGCTAGGTTTGGTAGCCGGGAAAATGTTAAGTATTTCAAAAGGAATCGAAGTACATGTCAGTGGTTATTAGACGTGCTCTATATCTTTTTCTTTGTACCTCTAATGCCATCTCACTGTGTTTTAGAGAGATTTAACTACTTCCTTGCTTTATCATTTCACCGCATGTCGCATATACTTCCTGCAGAGTGGTGGCTTACCGGATTCCTTCTTGCCTTTGGCTTATAATGCTTCCGTGATTCTGATGATCCTTTCTTTAAAACTCTTTAGGCAGTTTGTTCATAGTACAAAGTACCTGACTAGCAAGGTGTGGATGAGTATGTCCCTACACTTTTTGATGAAATCTGTCATCATACTGTCTTAGCTTGGCTAGTACGATTAGACCTACCCTTTAATTTATTCCACTGTTTGGGGACAGATATGGTCAGCCAGTTTCTTAAGGAACAGTAACAAAAAGGGGGTGGCTGGTACAGCCATCGCATTGTCAGGGTGGAATATAGGAGCTCAACATAGAGACACCAGGAAGACAACAAGAGATGTGTATTGGTGGGTCCAAGGGTATAGTCTAAAGTCAGGCTAAGGGTCAGTATCCAGGTAACAAACGTTCAGGTTCAAGGTCCAGTATAGCAGACATCCAAGCAATGTAGACAGTAGACAGTACACAGCCTAACTAGTTACAGGAGCACTGACCATGCAAATTGTGCCATTACCCATAAGGTCAAGTACAATATTCCAAGTTCAATATTCCCTTTTGTTCGCTTTCCCACTCTTCATTTCCTTTAAATTAAAGAGTCCTCCAATAAATGCAACCTGTTAAAATATGATAACGCAACTTTCTGTACCGGACGGTTCTCCTCTGATGAGCCAGGTCGAGCGAAACACACGCATCAGGGGTCTTGTTAGTGCCAATCTTTTTTAACAGCACACAGATTCACTACCGTGCTTTTTTTTTCACTTTATTTTGTTCATGTTCACCTTGATCTTTATTAAGCGATCATGCTTATTACTTTAGGGTTCTGTACTTTAACATCTCAGTGGGACTAGATATAGGTGCCCTCGAATGCTTGCGAGGGAAGTGTTAGAACTTATAGCCATTAGTTCCTTTTATCATCATGGAATTTAGGCATTTACTCGCTATCAACTTGCATCACTGCTAACTAAACTTTTTTCAATCATCTTTGGAGCATTGTCGTTTGCTCACTGCGTAAGGGTTTAGGTCGAAACTCTGAGACCTTTTGACCTAGTATCTCATTACTAGTGCGGCAATCTTGTACCGCAATTGTATGTACAGCTGACTCAGGCAATTTTGTCTAAATATTAAATGAACAAATCTCTTTACCTTTTTAATTAAGAGTTGTTGGTCTAGACATTGGATGACATCTTAGCACCAAGTTAATCTACAGTTATTACTCTAATAGTTCAGACCTAGGCTTTAGGTGCCGCTTTAGCACCAAAGGATATTTACTGTTATAATTTTAATAGTCTAGACCTGATATCTGCAATATACTGCCCGGTTAACCCTTACTACATCTACTATTACAGTTAGCATATGGATCTTGGTTATTTCTTCTATCTTATCGAGAACTCACCAGTTTAAAATACTGTATCAAATACACTGAAAACCAACTGTTTAGGTTACTTCTCCCTTCCTCATGTTATTTACTGTCAGTGCTTCTCTGTGCCGTCTCTTACGATGTGTGCAGGGTTATATCTACACCAGTATTTGTTTCGGTTTACAGAATTCCCTAGCAGGTTGCTTTGCTACCCTACAGCAACCAGTAGTATGATATTCCACATCGGCAACTACGATCAAAATACCTTTTCTCTATGACTTTCTATTAACTGTTTTGCCGATCAGACCACTCATCTGTTGTACAGAAGCACGTTTGTGATATATATTAATACAATTTATTTTTTTTTAATTTTATTTCCCAACATATGGTGATAAGCTGACACTCTTATTAGAGTTTATCTTTTCCCAGTTTTCCCCTCCTCCCCCTTAGGTACACAATTTTTTGTTTATTCATTTTAGTTTCTTTTTGGGGTTACTACTCTATTCAAGTGTTCTAATTGTGACTTTAGGCTAATTCTCTTCTTGTTTTCAATTTTGCTATTTCGAAGCTTAGATTATCAGGATTATTTACTAAAACATTAATTGTCAGGAATTCAAAGGGAAATTTTAACTATTTTGTTTTCAGTTTAAATTCAAAACTGTTCTCATTTTAGTGGATTCCTAGGATTGTAGGTCAATCCTGAAAATTCTCTGCTCTCTCGCCTTAATTACTAGGAATATCAATTTTAACAGACTGGCAAAAATGTCTGCCTTTATCTACTAGAAGCTTACTCATTCACATATTTTATGGCTCACCAAGTCTCTTAAGGAAAAAGTATTAGAAATAATAGAATCATGACTCTAAAGGTGACAACCCCTTCATAAAATACAACCAAAGCCTGGAAATTGAATATCCTGGAGACACAAAAAGGGATAGAGAAAGAAAGGTATCTCAAGATAAAAACAGCAATAAGTAATCCAGAAACACAGTTTGCTGACTACTCCAACAGCAACTGATCCAGGGTGAAAGCTAGCCTTATATTTCAAACAAATCTCTCTTAAATTTGGCACAAAACTTTCTGCACATTTTTTCAAGAACATAAGGAGCTCAATGGCTTCTGGGCTGTGATGGACAGAACGATAAATCACAGAAAAATTACTACAAAAGTGAAAAACGTGTTAGTATTTTTAAATTGCTATTTTTATCAAATGTACTTATAGACCTTGCACACTGGATACATTGTAGATTACAAACTGTTTTTTGATGTCTGATGACGTATATTAATGGTATATTAAAAATGAATAATTAGTAATAGACATCAACACAAGCAGAACCCACTATCTTTGTGTACCTTTGTGTACTTATATGTGTTTTATGGTATTCTTTTGCATATTGTCTGAAGGACGGTGACAATTGTCCAAGTTCCGAACTAAAACAAAGTCTAGAATTTGCGCTATATGTTTTTCAACCAAAATCTACCTCTTTTATATTAAGTGCACCCACACGTATATATAATTTTGTTCAGGAGAAACAGGGCTTTCATTTCACATCAAATATTTGTATATGAAACATAATTTGGTGAATACAATCTTAAAGTGTAAGAATTTAAGAAATTATTTTCCAAGTTTTGCATTGAATGTTAATTGTGAATGTCATAATACTATTAGCTGTTACTGCAATAAAATACATATATTTGTATACTGTGATGTCTAGTAAGTACAACGATGCCCCCATTTGCATGTTTCACGGTGTTTTGGAAAGATACAGAGCTTGCCCATTTCAGTTTTTACACATCGAAATTTGCCAGTTTGGTTTGCAGGGCATATTTAGCCTTTGAGACCGCGGGGTAGGCTAGAGATGAGTCACCACCATAAAATCATACAATTTGTAAAGTTGGACAACCCAGGGTATTCAAAATGGGGTATGTCCAGTCTCTTTTTTTTCATAGCCACTTAGTCACACACACTGGCCAAAGCTGGCATTCATATTAGTTTTTTTTTTTTTTGCATTTTTCACATTAAAACTGCCCTTTCGCTGGTTATATCATTGTCATAATACATTTAAGTGCTCTAAAACACTCCTTTTTGTGTTCAGTGATGTCTCACGAGTGCAACATTACTCCATATGTACAGATTTTATGGGGTTTAGGAAAGTTACAGGGTCAGATATAGGGCTTGCTAACTAAATTTTCTGGACTTTCTGCAAGGGGTTGTCAGGCAGTCCCCCCACTATATAATTATCAAGATATAATTATATTTGAAAAAATATATAAATGCACAAATAATATATAAATACGCAGAATGAAAAGAAATATATATTTTTTGTGTTTTTAAATTCTAAGTGTACTTATTTATTATTTATGTATATTAATGTTATTTTATTAATTATATATCGGGATTTGCCTGATAACCCAGGCAATCACCTGCAGCCAATCTAGCAATCCAGCCGGTCTGAGTCATGTGATCACATGACTCTGATCAGCTGGATTGACTCCAGGGGGACTGTCTGAGTGCCTTGGTTGTCAGACAGGCTCCCCAATACGTTCACTGCAGATGGTAAATATGCTGTCCGGAGGGAGAGCACGTTCGTTAGGGTGTGCTTTGTCGCCCTAACAGCATTAAAACTCTCCTTTTGTAGGAAGGCATAGCATGCCCTAACATCAGGAAAGAGTTAAACATTAACCTGTCCCTTAATTCTCTTATATTATTAAGCACTGCACAATCTGCTGATCTTAAACAAAAAACAAGGTACTATTAATGTACTGAATGCAGTGTAAATTAATAAAACCAGCCATCATTTTACATTTTAGATTTTCAAGACACATTTCTGTAGGTTTCTTAGCAGCAACATTTTTGTTGTTGTCGCACTATGATCTAAATGGACCAGCAATTAGCTTTGTATTGCTCGGTTGCTCATTTAGGACAACACAGCACTGGCTTGGATGTTTGTTTAAAGTATCCCTGGCTTTATTAAGCTAAGCATTAAAGGACCACTATAGTGCCAGGAAAACATACTCGTTTTCCAGGCACTATAGTGCCCTGAGGGTGCCCCCACCCTCAGGGCCCCCCTCCCGCCGGGCTGGATGGAGAGGAAGGGGTTAAACTTACCTCTTTCTCCAGCGCCAGGCGGGGAGCTCTCCTCCTCCTCTCCTCCTCTTCGGCTGAATGCGCATGCGCGGCAAGAGCCGCGCGCGCATTCAGTCAGTCTCATAGGAAAGCATTTACAATGCTTTCCTTTGGACGCTGGCGACTTCTCACTGTGATTTTCACAGTGAGAAGCGCGGAAGCCCTCTAGCGGCTGTCAATGAGACAGCCACTAGAGGCTGGATTAACCCAAATATAAACATAGCAGTTTCTCTGAAACTGCTATGTTTATAGAAACAAGGGTTAACCCTAGCTGGACCTGGCACCCAGACCACTTCATTAAGCTGAAGTGGTCTGGGTGCCTATAGTGGTCCTTTAAGAAGATCAGGGCAAAGCAATATAGTTATTCATGTTTCTTGGCATGGGAAATGCAATGTGCATTTGTGGTGTATTGACGAAGGGATGCCAGAGTCATTCCTTTGTACAGCTAAGATTACATGCCAAGTTAGGGGTCCTTGAATAGGGTTACACAGTCTTCGTCAATGGTTTGTGCTTTTGAGCGAATTGGATTGCTGTAAGCCAGGTGTGGGACTTAATTCCAGATTGTCTCACATGCAAGATATGATACTGTATACAGAAAGATATACATTTACAGGTATACGTTCAGAGTGTTTGTCTTTTAACTAACTCATTCCATAGCCAGCATTGTACATCTTTTTGCCATATGCTTTAAAACTGAGCAGCACTTAACACTTACACTGAGAAGAAATATTTGCTGCTGCAGATGGCTTTTGGCAAACTAAAATAGATCAACCCCATCTGGTGTTTTGAATATTCTGTTCAAAATTCACTTTTTCCCATAACATTAAAACATTACCGTTTATTTACGGCAATATATTAATTATATAAAACACATATTTACCACACATGGTGTCCACTACGATGCTGGTTTATTCGTTTATGCATTAATTATAGAACAGAGTATGAAATGTCTGTGAATGTGGAGCACCTGTGTAATTCAAGGTATTTTCACAGTGTGGGGTAGTGATTTCACACTCAAGCAATTTGTCGTACTATGCATGATTGTCCTACTTAGGAAGTCTGCAGATGCATTTCTGAAGCTTAGCATTTATACTTCAATGTTTAGCTTAAAAGGGATTCTTAGCACCATAACTCGTGCAGCCTGTTATGGTCCTTGGAGACAGCAGCTTCCATCCATTGGTTCGGTTTTCAAAAGGGCTGACACAAGGGTCCTTACAAGGGTCCTTTAGGCAGTTTAGAAATGGCCTCTCACTTGCTAGATGGCTAACTTTGAAAATCCATTAGTATTAGCAGTGTTTATTCTCCCCCCCCCCCCCCCCTGAATTTGGATGGCGTTGTACCTGAAGAGCGTCAGCTGACATTGTAGCTCGGCCCCTTGTTTTTTTTGCCAACATGATAATGGTTTGACACAGAATTAGAGCATGGCACCTACAGACTCCTATCAACATAACCACTGCAACATACCGTAGTTGTTATGGTGTTTCAAGTGCCCATTTAAGAGGCCATGAACCCTGTTCTTATTTTTCTCAATATCGAAAAAAGTGGCACTGACCTATTTGTAAGCTACGGGTTGTTAAAGACAAATTTACCAAGAACAATGACTTTAGACTGAACTACGTTAAAGATTCTCTTCCACCTGCCATGGTGAGTACAACAGGAAAATGCTAGGTCTCTATTAAGCCCTGGATATTGGTGCAGAAAAGCAAAAAAGTACAATAACTATTATATCTTTGCAGTGAGGATAATATGTCAGTGTTATATGTTGAAAAAAATGTTAAACCTTTAAATGTTGCTTTTAATGCTACTCCAAGACAAACAGGAGGTTATATGCACGGTGTTCTTTCTCGAAGGGTTAAGCGGTATGTATCTCAATACATTAGTCAGGTACATTCTAGATGGACTTTGCTTGTTCTCACGATGATGTTTTGCAGCCATTTGTTTGATCGATCAGACAGCATCGAACCAGATAGCCCTGCATGTTCTTTAAAACCAGCGGCTTCATGTTGTATTATAATTCCAGCCATGTGGGTTTGCAGCTTGCTCTTGGTGGAATTCTTTGTGATAATTTCAATGCACTGTCTCTGCAGGATGAAAATCGAGGAGCTGGAAGCTGAGCGTAGTAAGTTGGAAGAGCAGAACCGAATCCTTGAGATGAGGTTGGAAAGAGTGAGTCTTCAGGTAAGTGAAGAAGAGATTTTAGTACTTAGTAATCAGATCCCCTTGACACCGAGGTCTTTGGCCATCACGTGCAGTCATTACTCTCAAATAAAGCTGTAACACTGGCTGGCAGATGGTGAGGAAGGTCATACATAAATAAAACCTTGATGTTGCACATCTCGGTGTGCATTTATTAACTCATACAGCCTGTGAGATGTTGTGTCATTTATATCTCCATATCTATGTATTTAGAATTGTAGTCAGGTCCCCAAACATCTTGGAGAAAAACCTCTTTATTATCCGCTATTCTGTAAACATTTAGTTTCATGGCTTGTGTCTGAAATTTCAGCATATTCAATTGTTCATTTGTGTCTTCATTGTACTATTAAACTAATCACGTGTTGAATGAATGTTCCAATAAAATAACTAAAAAATCTTCAGAAAGTGGTTTTAAGCAAAAGTCCGTAGCAGGGAGCCCCATGCATTAGGAGAGGCAGTCCACATTTGTGGCCAGTGCCCTCCTTTTTTGGCTATAATGCTTTTTTGGATACGCCAGTGCCAAAGGGTCATCAAAGGGACTTTACAGTCACCAACTTAACTTTAGTTTAATAAACAGTTTTGGTTTATAGATCATGCCAATACAGTTTTACTGTCATACCTCCCTGCATGTGACTTACACAGCCTTCCTAAACACTTTCTGTAAAGAGTCATCAAATGTTGTTTATACTTCCTTTATTGCAAATTATGTTTAGTTGAGTATTTCTGATCTCATGCATTGTCAATAGCTTGCTAGACTGCAGGAGCCTCCTGTGTGTGATTAAAGCTCATTTTACAAATCAGGAGATACCATTTTTGTAAAGTAAGTTAACATCTGATTGAAAAATATTTTTTTTTCTCCATGCTGGCTGTGAGAGTCACAGCCAGGGGAGGTTTAGTAGATATACTCCAATGAAAACATGCACGTCTTTATTATTATTTTATGCATTTTGTCATTGGGGGGTATGTAGTGGAATGGACACTTGTTATATACGTTTTATTCCCTTTGTTTAGATGTCCGTACCCTCCTTGTTCATTTACCGAACCAACTTTGTGTGGTTCCCTTGTTCGCAGATCATGTTTGGGCTTGATTAGATGATGGTGCTTGTTCCATTCTAAATATAATAGAAATGAGGCTTAATGATTAATCTGTGGGTAGGTATCTAAGAGGGAATCTAGACATATGGCAAGCTAGAGAGTTAGTTTATATTTAAACCAGACTTGAAGTTGGGGTCCCAGCTTCAAAGAGGAATTAAGGCTATACAATTCTGACCTCCCATACAATCAAATTAACCCCTTTTGAAAATGTATTTTGGGGTGTTTTAGAATATTGTATATTTGTTCTGGATTCTGGATCCTGTGTGTCGTCCAGTTACTGGGGGATTTTGTCTTGGATATTTTACTGCTTCTTCAGCTTACAAGGATTATACAGCGGAAATACCTATGCTAGGTATTGGAGTTCCGCTACAATTGGGTATTTCTAAACAGCTTGCAAAAAGCTGCAGATCTCTTGTCTGTAACCTTTCAGGCCCTCCCCTTTTTCCCAGCACAGCCTAAAAGTCTGGCTTCTCATTGACAACTTCCAGGGATGACACAAGGACCACCCATGGATGCAAAGGTAAACTGAGCCCTTTGAACACGTGCACTTTTCCAGGCTTATTGCGGTCTGGGGAAGAAGACAGACACACTCTAGCATAGCATGCCCGCCACTTCCATTGACTCTGTGCATTTGGAAAGATAACTTCCCTGGCTTTCTGATTGACAGTCAGAAGGGTGCATTTTAAGTGTGGAGTGTTCCTTTAATTGTGCCTCTCTTGTGGAACATCACTACAGGATATTGCTTTCTATTTTGGTATCGCTCTGTGCATTGAGATCCCTTCTAATCTAGCTTACTGGTAACTATAATTAGTGAATGAGTGCTGTCCCCATTAACAGTGGAAACCAACAAATAATTTAAACTGTTCCAAGTCTACCTCTCTGAAGGCAGAAAAGGCATGGTTTCACCAATGTGTTGTAGAGTTTGTTTTTCTTTTCTTAGACTGTACCTGCCACCACAGATTACTAGTTGCTATCCGTCTCATCTCAATTTCTTTCCTTCCACCTTTGTAAAATATGGAAATATTGCTTCCCATCTCAATACCTGTGTCCTGTGGGTGTCCTGTAGCCCTTTCTTCCCATTCTGCCTGGTGGGGAGTTTTTTTTTTTATTTTTTTTAGATATTGTTGATAAAGGTGCAAATTGTAATTTCACATCCAAATCCTGCATTCAGTACTACAGACAGCTCAATATCCAGGGTAACGGTGCTCCTGACGTTTCTGAATTGGAACCCAATTGCAGCAATAAATTCGCTGCCGTATTTGTGCCCCCGCTAAGCAATAGTTTTGAGGTTATATTTACTGATTAGCTTTTGATACACTAAAATTGTGGTTTGGTTTTTATGTTTGTGCCATAAAAAGTGTACATTGTTCTTCAACACTTGAAAAACCTCTTGGCCTCTAATAAACAACGTTGTAAGCTAAATTGAGGAGTAACAAAAAAAAGGTGCTCACTGGAGGAAGAGACCTAATGAAGAATTAATTCAATAACAAAATATTGGCTAATTTGCAAATCACTGGCGTTTTGTTTTGTCTTGTCTGTAATTTTCTGTGCCCAGTGGCCAGCAATTCAACCTTATTACCAGTAAAAACATTGTGACTTGGCCAGTGTTTGTCTGAGATATTGCAGCTTCGACCCTTCACTTAAAGATGTATCTTTAACATCTGACCAGGTAAAGAATTATATTAGGGCTGTGACACAAGTTTTGTTTGGGTTGTATATTTCAGCAGATGGGCTTTAAAATGAAATATCCCCGTACATAGATTAGAGGGATTCCCTGCTCTGTTGCTTTTGTCTATGTTCGGGGAAATATCCCCGTACATAGATTAGAGGGATTCCCTGCTCTGTTGCTTTCGTCTATGTTCGGGGAAATATCCCCGAACATAGATTAGAGGGATTCCGTGCTCTGTTGCTTTCGTCTATGTTCGAGGAAATATCCCCGTACATAGATTAGAGGGATTCCCTGCTCTGTTGCTTTCGTCTATGTTCGGGGAAATATCCCCGTACATAGATTAGAGGGATCCCCTGCTCTGTTGCGTTTGTCTATGTTCGGGGAAATATCCCCGTACATAGATTAGAGGGATTCCCTCTAATTGCCACGACAGGTCGCACCTACCATCCTGCAAGAGAGCTGGCCGTAAGTGCGAGCCATCGTAAAACAGGTAGGTCGCAAAACGAGGACCACCAGTATGTCTATTTTTATGATTAATAATTTGATTAATTGACTCTGGCTTTAATTATCTATGTCTGTATGTCTGTCCGCCTACCATCTGTACTGATGTATTAATATTAGAGCTATTCCAAGTGATACAATGTGAATAGTAATAATTACTGGCGTATTTATTATACGGGAAGATATTGAGGCTCTTTAAGTATATACAATTCAGATTATTTTTTTTTGGATTTTTTTCCCCAAGTGATTCTAAATATTGTGTTATTTCTACACTGTGTTCTACTTTGTCAGAGTAGAGTGTTCAAGTTTAGCTGCTTGAAGAAAGATTGATTAGAATCAGCAACAGTTTGAGTTAATTGGATCCATATGTTTGGAGAGGAAGCTTGACTAGTTGCAAGTTCTTCTAATTAGTTCACAGCTGGTTGGTGGGAAAAGCAGAACTGCATTTACAGTTCAGAGAGTGGAATCTTTAAAGAAAGCGCTCTGTTTTTGCCTACAGATCTGAAGCTACCGTGTTCCAAAGCGTATAGATTTCCACTAGAATCCCTGACTGCAAAGTTTGTATTATGCTTTGACACAACATTTTTACTGCAACTCTATTATTCTGATTTTAAATTGATGTACACTGTGGACCAGTCACCTATAATTTTTATACTATTTCGACTTTCAGTTTTTTCCATATATTTTTTTTTTTGCATTATTTTTCATTGTAGGACAATTCCCAGATTTTACTAGTAACATGACGTAAAGTCATGATTTTATTAAAGACACGGAGGCGAGTATTATGCATAACTCTTTCTTTATTTCCTCAGCAGCAAAGATAGAGGAATATAAATATTGTCAAAAAATGAAAGAAAAACTGTATAGGCATAACGGGTAGCCAATCACATGGTAGAGGAAGTGGCTATATAAGTCCTGTGTCTCCCACAATCCCCCTCTTTCTTGCGAAAACCGAAGACCAGGTAAGAAGAAACGATGTCCCACTTGATCAGCACAGGAAACAGGAACAATGCGACAACATCAAGCTAAAAAAGACAGAGAAATATGGTAATTTCCAGACTCAAAACTGTAGACTTACCAAACAGCATCATAAGTAGTCACAAACAAGAAACCGGATTCTGAAATACAAAGGATATATAATTAGTGAACCTAAAAGACGTATCAAACCATCCAATCATATCAATAAACATACATAATCAATACATAATCAATACATAATCAATACATACCTATTGAACAGGAAAAAATCCGTAGAGTCTCAAGCATCTCGTATCCCCATTCCACACCGGGAGGGCGGGAGGGAATAATACTCGCCTCCGTGTCTTTAATAAAATCATGACTTTACGTCATGTTACTAGTAAAATCTGGGAATTTTATTAAAGACACGGAGGCTCATATTATGCAAGTTCAAAGCTGTGCAACTATTCGAGATGCGATGTGTTCAATAGGTCTGAAATAGAAATCTCTAAAAGTCGATTCTCTGGACCAATCTGCCGCCCGCATGATATCCTCCAGACGACATCCGACCGAGGAGGCTTTAGAAGCCATCGCTCCCCGTACAGAATGGGGCGTAAACACAGAGGTGTCTATACCCGCAGAGGATAATAGTTCACGTATCCAACGTGCCAGGGTAGGTGTAGAAACCGGTCGATAAGGTGACTTGAAAGATATGAACAAATCGTGTAGATCAGCAGAGCGAAGGGAACTCGTGACATCCAGATAAACTCTGAGGCAATCCACCGGGCAGAGCGCCGGACAGCCAGGAAACCTGGGATACGAAAAGGACTTGGATGCAGATTTAGTCCTCCTGGATATATCGAAAGTAACACCTTCTGCGGTGAATGCAATGGCGTCCCAATCCATGGCCCTGACGTCAGAGACCCTCTTGCAAGAGATCAAACAGAGTAACATCACCAACTTGGATGACAGGTGCTTCAAAGACAGCTCCTGATTAAGGTACCATGAGGAGAGGAACTGCAACATCATGTTAACGTCCCAAAAGGCAGAGAAGCGAGGCCGAGGAGGACGAGCAAGGCGGATACCCTTGAGAAGACGACATACAAAAGGATGCCTGCCGACAGGGGAACCATCCAAACCCCTGTGTCCGGCCGAGATAGCCGAGCGGGAGAGGTTAATCGTGCGGTACGCCTTGCCTGAGTCAAACAGGGACGTGAGGAACTCTAGGATCAAAGGCAAAGGGGCAGATACGGGATCCACTGCCCGTTCCAAGCACCAACCAGACCACGATCTCCATGAAGCCCGATAGGCAGTTCGAGTGCCTGGGGCCCAAGCGTTATCGAGGAGTAGGAGAGTTGTCTGCGGAACGCCTGGGACAATCCAAGGTCCCCTGAAAGGAACCATGCTATCAGGGGTAGCTGGCGTTGTAATACTAGTTCGTGTGGGTTCCCATCCGGGTCTAGAAGGAGGTCCTGGAAGATTGGGATCAACCGAGGATAATCGATCGACAACTCCATCAAGCGGGGAAACCATGGTCGAGATCTCCAAAGCGGGGTGATTAGCGCTACACAACAGTCGTGGCGAACCAGTTTCGAGATCGTGCGCGCTATCATGTTGAACGGAGGGAATGCGTATAGCAGGCCCCGTGGCCAGTCTTGAAGGAAGGCATCGGTCGCCACCGCTGCCGGATCCGGCCTCCAGCTGAAGAACTTCGGTAGCTGAGTGTTCAGACGAGATGCGAACAGATCCATCTGGAACCTTCCCCACAACATGTCCAGGCTTCGGAACACCGAAGTGTGTAGACGCCAATCTCCAGAGTCTCTTAAGTGTCTGGAATTCCAATCCGCTCCCGAATTGTCTAGTCCCGGGATGTGTTCCGCTGTCACCGAGACGTTGTTGAAGAGGCAGTATTGCCAGAAATCTTTCGCCAGAATTGCCAACATCTTGGACTTTGTACCCCCCAGGTGGTTTATGTAGCGGACCGCTGATACGTTGTCCATCTTGAGGAGAACGCAGCAATTCGCCCGTCCTGGGGTAAGGCTGCGGATCGCGAAAGCTCCAGCCAGGAGCTCCAGGCAGTTGATGTGCAACGATTTCTCCACGTCGGACCATCTGCCTCCTGTGGAAACGTCGCCACAACGAGCACCCCAGCCGTGTAAGCTGGCATCTGATTCGATCACCACGTCCGGGATGGAGCCGAAGATGGCTCTCCCATTCCACGCCTCCATGTGTGCTAACCACCACACCAACTCGTCTCTGGACTCTGCGTCCAAGCGTATCCGAGACTCGTAGGAGTGACCTGACCGAAGGTGTGACCCTTTGAGTCGCTGGAGGGCCCGGTAGTGTAGTGGGCCCGGGAAGATCGCCTGAATAGAGGCCGCGAGAAGGCCAATTACTCTCGCCAGCTGTCTGATGGACAAATCTGCGACGCGCAGAGCTCTTCGAATCTCCTTCTGAATGGCTTTCACTTTGGAACCTGGTAGGAACAGGAACTGTTGGACGGAATCCACTCTGAACCCCAGGAACTCTATGGACTGTGCGGGATCTAGGACCGATTTGTCCCAGTTGATCAGGAAACCCAATTTCTGTAGCAGGGTGGTAGTCCATTCCAGGTGTAGAAGGAGATCCTCCTTCGATTGGGACAAAATCAGAATGTCGTCCAGGTAAACAATGAGGCGAACCCCTCGGGTACGGAGGAACGCCACCACAGGCTTCAGAAGCTTGGTGAAGCACCAGGGGGCCGAAGAGAGCCCAAAAGGCAGGCAGGTGAAACGCCAATGCCGTCCGTGCCATGTGAAATGGAGATAATCTCTGAATTCTAGAGCAATGGGGACCGTGAAGTAAGCGTCCTTCAGGTCTAGTTTGGCAAGCCAGTCCGACTGGCGCAGAAGGTCCCTGAGGCAGTGTATACCTTCCATCTGGAAGTGTTGGTAACGCAGGAAGGCGTTGAGGGGACGAAGATTTATTACAGGGCGAACTCCGCCTCCTTTCTTGGGCACTAGGAACAGATTGCTCGTAAAGCCTTTGGCGGCGAACGGCAGTTCCTCTATAGCGCCTTTGGAGAGCATCTCTCCGACCTCCGCGGAGATCATCTCGTCTTGTTCCCGTGGAAGGGACAGTTCTCTGGGGGAATAAAACTGGACAGGCACTGAAACAAAATCTAGGCGATACCCCTTTACACACTGCAGAACCCAGGCATCCGAGGTGAGCTCCGCCCACTCTCGGTAAAATAAGGCCAGTCTCCCTGCTACCTGAACGGGAGGGAAAGAAAGGGTACTCACCGTAAGGACGTCTGCTGGTGGCACCGCTGCGGGGGTATCTGGAGCCCCAAGCCCGGCCTCTGGCTGGGAAGAAAGGAGGGGTTCTTTGGTCTTGAAATCCCCGGGAGGGAAAAAAGGAACCTCTGGTAGCGCGAAATGCGCCTCGGAAACCCCGGCCGGGTGGACGGTTCCTGCTACGCCCGGCCCCTCCAAAAACCTTAGGCGCGAACACACGTTTCATGTTCGCCTGCGCCTTGTCAATCGCCGTGAAGGTCTTGACATACGACCCCATGTCTTTAACGAAGGAGGTACCGAATAGTAAACCCTCTTCAGTCGGGTCAGGCTCCGCCACAGTCATAGTGGCCAGTTTAGGGTCGATTTTTAATAATATCGCCTTACGTCTCTCCGCAGATATCGCCGTATTGGCGTTCCCCAGCAAGCATATGGCCCGTTGGACCCAACCAATGGCCACGTCCACGTCCAAAACTGAATCCCCAGTTTTAGCAGTATCTAGAAGCTCATAGAGCTTCGAGAGGGGCCCCAGTGTGTCCAGGATCTTGTCCTGGCATCCCTTCAGGGAATTGTCAAGGCCCTTTTTGGGCTTCCAGCCCGACTTACCCAGGAACTGGGCAATCTGTGGGTCAATATCTGGTGTTTTACCCGCAGCGCCCGGGAGAGAAGGGCGAGGGCATTCGGCCCGCAGCTTATTGCGGCCTTCTTTGGAAAGGGGTGTGCGGATACGTTTGGCCACATACTGGGCAATATGATCCGGGGGGACCCATTCAGCGGACCGGGGGTGACGTAGGTCGTCTGGGTCGAACAGGGGGTTACCCTGAGGATCAAGAATAGTGTTGTCAACCCCGGAGGGGCCTAAGACTGGACCCCGGGTCTTGGCGGAGGACTCTGATGGGTTAACGCCCGTAAAGGGCAAATCCTCGCCAGACACATCATCATCACCAAAGGAGTCATACTCCATATAGTCGGATTCCTCCTCCACACTCCGGTCGGTATCCGACCCATCATCAAGGGCTCTAGCCCGTTTCCATAATCTAGCCTTTTTAGCCCGGCCAGGGGCTCTTTTGCGCGTGGGGTGCGCGCCATCTGTGACCGCCTCAAGCGTGTCAGTCATGGCAGGTAGAACCTGCATCGAGGAGTGGGAGCCGACGTGTTTGGACTTGGCCTTCGCCTTACGGGCTCCAGGCACAGTCTGAGCAGGGGAGGGGGACCCCACGCCCGTAGGGGCGGGGGAGGCCAGAGTAGGCAAAACCAGGGAGTGCATTGATTGTGAAAAGGAAGTAGTAACAGCTCCCATGGCCGAGGCAATAGCCTTCTGAATGGAGGAGGCCATAGTGGCTTCCAGCATGGCCTGAAATTCCTGGGAGGCCATAGCGCCCTCAGCGCTGTCTGAGTGGAAGTCCCCAGGGGGACCCACAGGCCCATCCTCCCTATCCTGCATGCTGCAAAGTTGCAGTGGGCAATTAAAGTTTGTTAAATGACACCAAGGTGGATGAAGAAGAGCAAAGGGTTGAGTAACCCACAGAAAACGAAACACACAGACCGTCTAGCGTTCCCAGGGGACCCGGCAAAGCAAAGGTGACCGCACGGCAGCACAGGGGAAGGATCGAGGTCCGCCCAAGATGGCCGCCGCACGTGAGGGAAGGCGCACGCGACTGGGCACCCGGCGGGGGAAGGGGCTCGTGCACCCGATCCGCCGAGCCCGCCCGCGAGCGGGGAGGGATGCGTGCGCAGCCGTGGCCGACAACAGAGCGGTAGCGGCAAAAGCACAGAGCCGGGAGTCGTGCGGGAGCACGAGGGGGCTAGAAAAAGGCAGGTTACAGAAATCCCCGGGTAGGGGGGAAAAGCACCAAGGGGGTCCCAGGGGGAACGCTAGTGGTAACAGGTAACTAAACAACCATAAATAGTATACAATGAAATATCAGACAAATAAACGATCATCAAATTTGAGTCAGAGAGAAACAAAAAGTACTTATCTGTCTGAGGAAGCAGCAAAGAAAGAGGGGGATTGTGGGAGACACAGGACTTATATAGCCACTTCCTCTACCATGTGATTGGCTACCCGTTATGCCTATACAGTTTTTCTTTCATTTTTTGACAATATTTATATTCCTCTATCTTTGCTGCTGAGGAAATAAAGAAAGAGTTATGCATAATATGAGCCTCCGTGTCTTTAATAAAATTTAATATAATCATAGTAGACGACAAGTAATGTCTATAAAATATTACACACATCCAGAATCAAATTGCCAATATAGGAGAGGTGTAAAGATTATGGGAAGACTAGAGAGTACATCAATAGGTGGGCAGGAAGGATAAAAAGGAGAGGGGAGTACGAGAGTAAGTAACAGGCCTTGTTAGGATTAGTTACTGTTAGGGGCCCCATTTACATTTTTATTGCCAAAGTCTTTGATGTTTGTATTTATATAACATAATGGTACATATACAGGTAAATTCCACTTCTCTAAATAAACCTGTCTACCTGGAAAATGTAGAACTGGTGCTCTGTTAAATTCACTATACAAGAATATATTTCACAGTAGTAATTTAATTTTTTATTTTTATATGAACACTCTTGCATCAGACCTGGGAAAAACAATCTGGGAGGTACAAGGAGAATATTATGGAAGTAAAACCCCCAAACACATCTGTTGTACAAAATAGGATACAGTAGCACACAGTTGAAGTGTACCTGACTGGGTCTGACATTTTAATTAAAATAGCACCTCCTTGTGGCTTGGGATATGCAGGAAAATATGCAGTTGGGGGGGGGAAAAAATTGTTCCAGACATTTGTGGAGCTGACTCCAGTCTCATCAGACCATTTTAAATACACAACTACTTACAACTGCTAGCATTCAGTCACATGAGAAAGACAACTCTAGCAAATATCAGTGTACCCCTGCTTTTAGCACTGCCATCCACATGTTGACCCGATTAAATTTGAGAATGTGTACAAGACAGAGGAGGCTACACAAAGGAGAAATCAGCCTTCCTGACCTACTTGGTATCCACCAGTTTTGATTCCACCCCACCTCCCCCTCCCCCCCATATTACTTTAGTACTTTAGGTCAGTGTTCCCCAACCCAGTCCTCATGGACCACCAATAGTACAGGGTTTGTCAGTATATCCATTTGAATAAAAAAAGGTAAACACATAAATCCTTGACGGTTTGTGGTCCATGAGGATTGGGTTTGGGACCACTGCTCTAGGTCTTCCTTATCTATGCTTCTGTGGTCGTCAAAGCAGGGCTATAATCTGTAATCTGCATTCTGTTACTGATGTGGCAAGATTGGCAAGCTTTCAAAGCTAAAGGGGAAAAAAAAAAAAAAAAAAAGGAAAAATGAACAAAATGTAGTCAATTTCTCTTTGGATTAAATGTGTTATAATTGGTGTGACTAACATGTCTCTTTTAAAGGGGATGCCTAGCCATTCACATTCACCTTAGGTCTTTTTCTCCCACTCTATTGCTCTGATGTCTGTATTCATTCTCGCGCTAACCCGTTATTAAATACTTTGCAGCCCTCTCTGGTAGTTATGAAACCTACTCCTTAAACAGAGAGATGTGTCTCTCCATGCTATGGCTGGCACTGCGATAACTGTCTGAGTTCTGCAGGCGCGGAGGTGACTTCGTAAAACCCAAGCTGTGCTTTTTTCGCTCAATTGTAGGAAATCTCTCAGCAACCAGCGAGTGAATCATGAGGTCAGCCTAAGCTGAAAACACTGCATTATTAAAATAATCCATTGTTTGCTCTTCAAGGTTCAGTAATATTTCAACAGCAGATGTTCAGTCTGGTTCTGTGTTAAGTAAGGAAATTCACGACTTTCTTTTCCAGCTTCTTCGCTGTTTCTTAGCAATGTGTAAACTCTGCCTGTGTCGGTAGTAAATTAAGCATTTTGGCTTGTCATGTCTACCTAAACACACACAATAGTGAATGAAAACATATTTATAAAAAGGGTAAAAATCTCAAGTCTGCTTCTTTCTCCACTGCATCATCCTTCAGGGTAAAGCATCATCTGGATTTGGTGACTCAGAAGATCTTTCTATGATTGGGAAAGACGGGGAAAATGTTGGCACCTTCAATTATATTTCTAATTTAAAGAAAAAACAAAAGAAAGAAAGAAAGTTACACAACCTACTTAGGTTGCTTTGTATTTTGTAATTTATCTCCACTCTTGTAGCTATTGTATTTTTTCCTTACATCTGGAGAACAGCCAGTGGCTGACCTTTCGTGTGTGACCACCATTTTTGCCAGAACCAGCATGACTTACCAAAACAACACTTGCCTTATAGAAAAAAAAAAACATTTTACGATGACAAGTGCTATAGCCAGATTTCTTGGGGTGGTTTAAAGAAAATGTGTGCACCGCAATATTTTTTTTAAATATTTTTTTGTGTGTGCATTTGTTCATAAGAAGGGTCTTCACACCAATATCTTTTTCTCTTTGTCGTTCCTTTCCAGACTCCTCATTCCTAACTATGGAACTTCTCCTGTGCGTCAATTGCAGAAATCTGATGTTTTTCAGCAAGTGCTGGTGATTTTCATGATATGAGAGAAAAAACAATCAGATTTGCACATGTTCATAAATCGTTCTCCTAAAAGTAGAAACTCTCAGGTTTATCATTGTTGTCTGAAAACAAAGATAATTGTCTGTGCATGTTGATGACACACACTCTTCTGTGCTGATCAATGTGACTTTGTGATCAGAGTGAGAGCATGGATCTGCAAAGATTTCTATCCAATTGTCCTGTTATGATTATTAACAGGCCGAATTTAATATAAGGTTTGCTGCTTAAGAAAAACCAAACCTATATAATATTTAATGTCACTTATATAAATGTCGGAGTTAGTGCTGGCAATTCCTTCCGGAATAAAGAACGAAATTACATTTATTAAAAGGACACATTTATAGCTTGTTGCAAGAGGGAAACAATACATAATTTAGTTAAAATACATGTTTCGGTTTCCTGAATTAAAATGGATTGCATGAGAAATTGAGCAAAAGGTTATCTTTAGTTTAAGATTTAAAAATACTTTTTTCCGCTTCTATCTTTTGGATAAATTGTGTGATTTTTATTTTCATGTTTACTGATTATACTGCGTAGTCTTAGATCTATGGCCAATGAGATTTAATTAGCACATTGATGCTGAATTTTTGGAATGATTGCTTATTTAATATACCATTTGTTGCAATCATAACTCAAAGATGCAACAAAAGAGCTGTTAGGGACATGATGATATGAACAAGCAATATGCGTTTCTCCATTTGCTGAAGACTATAAGTATAACAGCAGACTGTGCATTTCTCAAATTGCCTCGAAAAATTGCGTTTAGTCACTTGGCTGGTGGATGAACATGAAATTATGGGAAGATGAATAGAAGCATTAAGAGAATGTCCTTTGAATTGAACTGGCCCTCTTCAGATCCATATCAAACCATGTCCTTCAAGATACTGGTCAATGGAAAGGCTTTCCTGAAGCATATTTCTGTCACGGCGTCCATCAACATTCAACACCCGTTTGAAACATCTGTATTATTTGCAAAATGGACAATTTGAATGACATGTTTTTAGTTTCAATTGTAGTTTAATTGTAATTTAATAAATATGCTACGCCATTTGATGGTCTTTGTTGTGACATTTGTTTTTATTTTTGTTTTAAGACTGATCAACTAAAATAGTGAATATACACACAAAACGTTTCCTTACACTCAAAAACATTAAAGTTGTAGCAAAACAAATGAAAACTTTTTTTTCATCATCTTTAGGCGCGGAATGCGTCATCTGTTGATGGCATGTGCTTGTCCTGTATGTTCCCGAGATTAGTGGTTAATTTACTCAGTTTCACCATGCCTTAAGTATAGTTTTGGAAATATTGTGAGTCAATGTTTTATGTAATTTCAATACAGACACATATTTAAACTCTGTCTCCATTTTTCAATGCAAGTATCCTTTTTTGTATTACCGTAATAGCTGGTTCATATTAAATGTTTTTTCTTGTACACGCCATAATATTTATTTATATTATTGCAGTTTAATGCTGGATCAAAAGTCTTATTTGCTGGGGCAGAAGTCACCATTTTTAATGAATGCTCATGATTTCCCTCACTTGACATTCACATTCCCCATCCCTTTAGTAAATGTAATTTCAAAACCTAACTTTCTGTTTATTCCCTCGCTTCTATCCATTTGAGAAGCAGGAATCCATGAAAAATGTTCTTCTTCAATCTATGCATGGAAAATAAATATGGCCCAGTCTCCAGCATTGAGCATTGTGTTAGTAACAATGCACTCTCTCAAATCACAGCTTTTAGTTACATAACTTTTGGCCGAGGAAGTAAATAGGATGGAGATATGAGTGATAAACGGTGAAGTTTGATAAGAATATGCATGGTTTCACTCAACTCTGCTATGGAGGCTCAACAATTAGCTATCCAATACAGACCTTCTTTGGGAAAACCCATCTTCTGGAATACCCTTCTTCTTATAACAACACAGATAATTCTTACTAGAATGAGCCCTCAAGGTATTCTTTTTATCACTATTATCGTCCATAATCTTTACAAGTTTTGCCAATACCACCAGAACTCTTCCCAACTAGCCTGCTATACTGAAGAACCACTGTTTTAACAGTAGCTTTCTTTGGATCTCATCCCCATTGGCACAAAATGAGGATTACCATCAGTTGTGCCCATACCTTGTACCAGCACTAGATGCACATTTTATAAACATATTTATACAGAATTACTTACCAGGCAAGGCGCATACCCATTGTGACACATAGCTCTACATATATTTAGAGATCTTATCTTTGTCTTCAACTGCTCCATAAATTAATTGCCGATCTTGTTGACATTTTGATTGAGAACTGACAGCAATGGGGAGGACTTACCTTCTAATTACCCTGTCTGTTTGCCTTCCTTGTTCTTGTTTAGGATTTCTTGAATATGGAGGAATTTTAAAGGTATTTCAGTGAAACATAAGCATTTTTGAATAAAGATTTTATTATCGTTAAAAAAAATATATATATTTTCGTGACAATTCCGCGTTAAGAATACTGCTGTGTAAATCAACATCCCTTTAAAGTCCCCATTCTTTTTGAACTTAGTGCAAAAGCACTACGTTTTCATTTTCTGAAAAGCGTCTCATTTAAAAAAATGCAAAAATTTTTCTTTAATATCCCCTGAATTGTCTCTCTTTACCATCCCTGATCAGTATAGCAAAGGCGATTTGGCTCCGAGCCAATGTTAGATAAGATCCTTCTTTGGAGTTCCAAGGCAGAATAAAATGATCATAAATGATTTTCAGTTACTACTGCCTGGTAATTTAATATATGAATAAATATAAATTGGAAAAATGAAGGGACTTAAAAAGTTTTCAAAGTTCAGACTGTACGGTTTTGTATCCCAGTGGGGGCATCTTTACAGATATAGATATTTAAAGTAATTAAGATTGTGTGTTCTATTTCCAAAGTTGGCACAGAATGTGTATATTTGTATTTATTTACTGCTTCCAGCATTTGAGTTAATTGCAAAATTACAGTTTTATTTGATGGAAAATGTACAATGTTGGACCAGCGGGGGCGAAAGAAAAATAAACTGCGTTATGCAACATATTATCTGGCAAGAAGAATAGCTTAACTATTTACATACATTTTGTAGATTTTCCTTTAAACAGAATGCAGCTGTGCGTTCCTTAACGACAGGTGTGTCCAAAGGTAGACGCCCAGCTATTGCAGAACTTCAATGCCCATTATCCTTATTTGAAGAGTAGGTACAATTAAATTGCAATTAACAAACAGTGCAAAGTATCTATATGGATGAATGGTTTCTAGGTCTTCTAATATGCCTTATATTGAAATTATAAGACATTCAGTAGTTGTAGAGAAAAGCGTTAAATGAAGATTGCACAGATCTTTGAACTAGATTGATGATGTCATAATTATCTTGTAGAGGTTGAAGCATATTCTGTTTATTTTAATAACCAACTGCAAGCAAAGCACACTCTAAACACCATACCCACTACAATGCACTGTAGTGGTTACAGTACCAGGAGTACTTTGGTTCAGTGTTTTTCAACCATTTATGTAGACGTGCCCCTGCAGGTCTAAACTAAAAAAAATAAATATCCCAAGTACCCTTGCCAAGAGAAGGTAATTCCTAATGAAAGGTCTAGACACTGATATCCAAGTTAATCCCATATTGGAGAACATACCTGATTAAAGGTAGTAACGAATATTTTGTAAAATAAATATGACACAATGTGAATATTGTTTCTGAAGTCACAATATACTCAAAATATAATACACACATAATTATGACAGAGGACACGGACACACACATTTACAAACAGAGGAAACTGACACACACACACAGGACACACTCACTGACAAACACATATTTTCTCACACACACTCAAAAAGTATTATTTTATTATCCGAAGTATAAAAGATCCTTAAGATTACAGCTACTTCTCCACCTCCATTCTCCCCCGTCTGGGTAAGCAGGTGCCTACTAGGCCTTAACGAACCGCTGGCCGCCTTTTGGGACGTGATAAGGTGGCCAGCTCTTGGCATATCCTCCTGCCTTTGGTGTGCGTACCCTGCTTGAGAAACATTCTAGTTCCTAATGCAAGAATGAGTTAATGTAGATCTATCTTATTTATAAAGACTTGCAAGGCACAGTATTGGTGCTTACATTTACCTACGTGTATGATGTTAGTATGTTTCATTTAGTGATCTTGGCACTGCATTCCTTAATTAGAGTAGCAATATGAGTATTTTCCCTGCTCTGCTCTGAACCAGTAATGGTGTTTGTCCCCAGAGGATGTCTGATCAGCCAGCAGTGTCTGCATTAATCATAGTATCACTCTTGAAATTGCAAGTCTGATCGGTAACAAACAGTTGCTTACCAATCGTTTGTCTGAAACATTCTTTTACTAGCTACCTGAGGTATGTCCTTTGCTAATTGCTCCCAGGTAGGTCTAACCCCCTTAGAGATCGTCCTGCAGTTCAGACCTGAATATCCCCAGCTTTGACTTGAGGCCGTTGTTTGCCATTCAGAGAATAGGAGATAACATTCTATACAAGTAGCTTGCATTTCCATTGATGTTGGTGTACTTGAGCAGCTGATCTGTGTCAAGCTTGATTGGCAGAGTCCTAAGGCGCAAAAGGATTAGACATTAAGTGAATGGACCCAACAGGATGTGGTAAGACCTTTGCAGTATGCAGATTGCAACTAGGGATTGATTTAGGAAAGGCTTTTCTTAATGTAGCACCACCTGAGGGTTTAAGATACAGAATGTACCTGCCTCGCGACCTGTAACGCTGTATCAGAAGCAAGCTTTCATTTGCCTCAAGACATGATTATGGAAAAAAAATCTTCCTATCATTGATCGGTTTCTATTGCTTATGCTATTCGGATCTGAAATGCACGTTATGCAGACTGATGTTTCTAAAATAGGAAATCCTTACAGGCAGCCATCCAGCTCTTGTCTAAGCACAGTTCCCAATATCCCCATCCAATATGCACTTAATTTATGCAAATATATTATGTTTAATTCAGTGGTGTGCATTTTTCCCCTAATATGGTCTGTTTTACATTTAAAATGGCATTGTCGTCTTCTCCCCCCCCACCTCCCCCCCCCAAAAAATTAGTATTTCAGAAAGATAGAATCTTAGGGCAGAGTCAATGCCGACAGCCGTCACCAGTGACAGCTGCAGGGAATTGACTGTGTCTGAGGAGGATCCCGCAGTCCCCCGTAGACCTCAATGCTCTATTCTTGCACATGGGCAAGTGCACAAGAGTGACGTTGGTGACAGTGCCACTATAATGCGTACCTTTTGGGACTATTTAAAATATTTAATTTTTGCTTATAATGGCTTCCTTGGTATGTACTTGGCTGGTGGCTGTAGTCAGCCTGCATTTTACATGTAACCAGAGCTGACAAGAGGCCGAAGAGCTATGTCACTAAGCATGAATTAAAGGAACACTCCATTGACATTTTTATCACATATTAACTGTTTAGTATATATACCACCGAGGAAAACATGGATGCATTTTTTCTGCATGTTTTCTTTAGGGTTCTATGGGGAGAAAAATGCTTGCAAAAGCTGCAGACAACCGGTCTTTGCAAGCTCCCCCCCCCCTCCCCCTCCCCGTCTTTTCCCAACATACGCTTTCGGTCTCTACCATCAGAGGCTTTCTGTTGAGTAATCTTTGTGGTGGAGCTGTGTGTGCCTGAGCACATGGAAGTGTGGCATTCCAATGCTTGAAGGCAGGCACCATCTAGCCCAGAAGACAACCTTTCCACTTGTGTGAGAGACAGACGGCGGTGTGTTTTTGGCCCTGATATCTTTTGAAGTCGGCATTTTTAGAAACTATCAAAAACTACAGACTCGACACATGATGCACTTCAGCCAGCTAGAGTACATTATGTGCCTGGAGTGTTCCTATAAAATCTGACTTGAGATATCTATATAAGTATGTCCAACGATCCCTCTCTTTCAAATCTGAAATAATGTTGTATACAGGGAGTCCTGTACCAGTTATAATTTAAAATAGGATAGAAGTACACCAAAAGCTGTTTCTTACACAGGTGCCCGGTAAGCAGACATACATTAATAAAAGCTGCCCAGACAGTGTAGAGATACCTATACTAAGTACAGGTATACACAGTGGGCGCCAAAACCTATATGCACAGATGTTGATTTATGTAAAGAAATGGAATGTGTAGTAATACAATATCTGTGAATTACATTTTGGGCAACCCTAATGTAAAGTGTGTGTGTGCGTGTCTGTGTGTGTGTCTGTGTGTGTGACGATTGTCAGGTAAAATAGAAGATCCCTTTTTTTTGTAGTCCATTAACTCTTTGTTAGAAACCCCTTTCCTACTGTCACTCCATGAATGAATTCTTCTCTCCATGCTCCAGTTCCATAGACTGATGGAGGCGGAATGTAAATGAATAAAGCCAACTTGCTACAAAGAATTATTATGCACAGACTCATTATTATGCTACTGATCATTGATAGAATCCTTATCGTGCAGTTCCAGAATGACTGATACCTTTGTCTGCTTCCTCCCTTGTCAATACTAATGTGATGTAATTTTCGCTGCCTAAGATGATGTGTTGAATGCTTTTCTTTAGCATGGCTGTGAGACTACTTTTATGTAAATTACTGGTCATCTGAAAAGTTGACATACATAGCCGTGAGAGGTTAGAGCAGGGGTGCCTAAAAGGTAGATCCCCGGATGTTTTAGAATTACAACTTCCATGATGCCTTGTCATTCTAAAGACACGCAAAGCATCACTAGAGATGTAGTTCTACAACATCTGGTAATTCACCTTTTGTGCACCCTTGTGTTTTCGAGTATTGTACACAAGTGAGCCAAAAGTCACCAACAGATGGATGAAGGGCTTTTTAGTGCTGTATTTAGATGTAGCTGATTTGCTCTTCCCTTTCCACAGCTCATTGCCCTCCCTTTATATGTCTGCTCCTTTTACAATACAGGCAGCATAGGAAACCTACACCAATGGAATGTATCTGCTGGTGGACTCCCTTTCTTTTAGTACTTTGATCCGTTTTTCAGGACACTTTTTATACCCTCACAGTCCTCAATAAACTAGGAAAATATGGGCATTAGTAATCATTAGTAATAATGTGGCTGCATGTGTTATTTGTGTATGTCCACCTGTGTATAATGTTTGTGTGTGAGCTTGAGCATAATGTATGGGGGAAATGGTTGGTTGGTGGGTAGGGAGGTAAATTTGCCTGCTTTGGTCGATTTAATAGTTTTTTGGGGTGCACAGGGGCATGTGGCTACTAGGAGTGATATATGTAATTGATTAATAGGATAGGACAGGGTGGGCCAGTGTGCTCCTGGGTAGATTATTACTAGTTCAGTGATTTCCAGTGGCCCATAATGGTAGAATATCCTGTAGTATACAGAGTCAACTCTGCAGTATATCCTGCATATCCTCCGGTCTCTTTCTTCATGCGTCACTCTGAATTGGACAAGTCCTATTTCCATAGGTTCCTCAGGGTCGAGAGGAATATTGGTTACCTCTGGAGTCTTCCTAGGAACAGAATCATAATGAGGCAGCAAGGAGGTGTGTTGTTGGTACTTAGTCTCCCTGTTTCTGGGAACCTGGGATCCTCTCGAGCAGGCCTTGGCACAGTGGTTTTGCTAGAGGTCATGCATTGCAAGTCCATAGCAGTCATAAAGGATTCCCAACTTTCAAGGACAGAACTCTTAGACTGCAACATCTGGTGTGCCCATGTTTCGATCTTTCCAGACAGCAGGTTGATAGCCATTCGGACCATTATAGTAGTCAGTAGCATAAGTCGGATTCAAGGCAAATTCCAATTTGCAGTCCACCTTAAAATACTTGAAGGATGTGCGGCTACCATCAAATTTCTCAGGCAAAATTACAAACGGCTCAGGATAAGCAGTTTCTGGGGCTGGGCGTACTGCACCTTTAAGAATCATGACTTCTCGCAACTCCAAAACAGTATGGGCCCGGCTAGACACTCGCTGGGTACGCTACTTGCACATTTCTGCAGACTCCATGATGATCAAGTCTTTTGTCAGGATCTTACCTGTGGTGGGAGTCTGTAGCGCAGATATGTTTGCTCACCCTTGCAGATAGACACAGTCCAAGGTGACCAGATAGGAAGCCACCTGGACTGTGAATCTGTGCATGGGGACTGTGCAGGAAAGGTGATTCCAATGCAGTACCAACAAGGACACAAACAGCAGGATAGTCAAGGGATAGCCGAAGTCAAAGGATTCTAGAGGTTAGGATAAACAAAGTCAAGGGATGCCAGAGATCAGGATAAACAAAGACAGAAGCCGGGGTCAATATGGAGATCAAGAGACTGGAACTGAACACAACAATAGGATCAAATACTTGATAATGTTCCCAGGGCGAGGCAGTGCTTATATACCCAGCGGATGACTGATCAATATCAGTTGAAGCACAGCAATAGACGAAGTCCAGCCCCCAGTGCTGCAGACAATCAAGGTAGAACAGGGCTAGAAATATTCCAAAGAATAGCAACTGCTGTGGCTGAAATGCAGTATAACAGGCCCAGGACAGCAAGGGACCCAGGTTCAAATCCCCTGTTAGGCACTTCTGGGGCGACCACGTCTGGATGTCACGGATGAGAACCGTGATAGTATGGTCACATATACTGAGGAAAAATAGTTATTAAAACTTTTTGCCTTTTCCTGGTCTAAATTAACTAACCTATCCATCTCTGTTTTCAGTGCAGCTACACTTTCATTATTTGTGTTTTTAGTATTTATGTACTTATAATTTAGGTATTTATGTATGTCAGGCAGCATTAGATACGATGTGGTGTGTATTATAGGAATCCACAGCAATAAAAGTTTGGTATCCGTTTATCACTTTCTTGTCATATCTCATCCACGTCTCAAAATTTCAACTCGACACAAGCCATTGGCCAGTGGCAATTTTGCTGTGTCAAGTCGATATTGAAGGCCTATCTAGTAGCATACAACTTCAAATGTTATGCCCTTTGAGTGTATGTATATTTCGTATATCATTTTATTTAAAACACTAATTTTGCAGTGCATTCATTTTACAAATAGTAATAGATAATTATTCTGTTTATTTATTTTGTGCATTGAAAATCTAACATACGGCTCCTGTTTTTTTTTTTTTTTTTTTTTTTTACCTGACGATTTGCAGGAGTTGTATTTTTTAAAGCAGTTAGTGTCTGATATCTGAAACTTTATGAAATAGAAAGTATTCCCCTGCAATTTGTTTTGATGCTTGTTCAACCATAATAATCTGTGCTATGACAGCTCTTTGGATTTCAGTATTAGTTACAGCAGTTACCACTTTTGTATCTGTTACTTATTTTAGGCACGCTGTTGATTTGCACAGTGGACAATTATAAAAGCAGAGAGATTTGATTAACATGATTTCAGGTCACTCAATTAAGCAGTCGGGGGCTTTAATTACACCCAGACAACGTGAAAGTGACATTCATACCTACCTTGGATACTCATTGGTCAGATCTGCGCAGGGGAGACCTTGCTGTTTTTTGAAATACCAGATAAAAATACACATTTATATATGAATTTGAATAATATACAGATTTTTTTTTTCCCCATTTAATTTCTTCTCAAGTAATGATTGATGCAACAATGAATAGTAGGCGATTGAAAACGACTTTGATTATTTATGCTTGAATATTTTCTCAGGAAATGATGCACAATTTGGACCTTGATTTAATTTGTTTAACCCCTTAAGGACCAAACTTCTGGAATAAAAGGGAATCATGACGTGTCACACATGTCATGTGTCCTTAAGGGGTTAAATAAGATTCAAAAATTATTCCATTCTTTTGGAAAATAAACTTCAAATGATTTGTCTACAGAAGTCACTGTTAAAGTCTACGGGAGGTATTTTAGAGGAATCATTTGAAATAGTTTTTTTTTCTTAACAGAATAGAAAATAATTTGTGAGTCAAACAAACAAACTTGATTCAGTTTAACTTTTTTTCTTGTTTTTTTTTCTTTGAAACATGTCTGACTGCCTAATTTTTTCCAAGTAAGACAATGTCACCCCAAGTAACTGCTTGAGTAAACCCCTTAATTTAGTTTCCTGTCTCTTGTTAAAGGACCACTACAGGGAGTGCAGAATTATTAGGCAAGTTGTATTTTTGAGGATTAATTTTATTATTGAACAACAACCATGTTCTCAATGAACCCTAAAAACTCATTAATATCAAAGCTGAATATTTTTGGAAGTAGTTTTTAGTTTGTTTTTAGTTATAGCTATTTTAGGGGGATATCTGTGTGTGCAGGTGACTATTACTGTGCATAATTATTAGGCAACTTAACAAAAAACAAATATATACCCATTTCAATTATTTATTTTTACCAGTGAAACCAATATAACATCTCAACATTCACAAATATACATTTCTGACATTCAAAAACATAACAAAAACAAATCAGTGACCAATATAGCCACCTTTCTTTGCAAGGACACTCAAAAGCCTGCCATCCATGGATTCTGTCAGTGTTTTGATCTGTTCACCATCAACATTGCGTGCAGAAGCAACCACAGCCTCCCAGACACTGTTCAGAGAGGTGTACTGTTTTCCCTCCTTGTAAATCTCACATTTGATGATGGCCCACAGGTTCTCAATGGGGTTCAGATCAGGTGAACAAGGAGGCCATGTCATTAGATTTTCTTCTTTTATACCCTTTCTTGCCAGCCACGCTGTGGAGTACTTGGATGCGTGTGATGGAGCATTGTCCTGCATGAAAATCATGTTTTTCTTGAAGGATGCAGACTTCTTCCTGTACCACTGCTTGAAGAAGGTGTCTTCCAGAAACTGGGAGTTGAGCTTGACTCCATCCTCAACCCGAAAAGGCCCCATAAGCTCATCTTTGATGATACCAGCCCAAACCAGTACTCCACCTCCACCTTGCTGGCGTCTGAGTCGGACTGGAGCTCTCTGCCCTTTACCAATCCATCCATCTGGCCCATCAAGACTCACTCTCATTTCATCAGTCCATAAAACCTTAGAAAAATCAGTCTTGAGATATTTCTTGGCCCAGTCTTGACGTTTCAGCTTGTGTATCTTGTTCAGTGGTGGTCGTCTTTCAGCCTTTCTTACCTTGGCCATGTCTCTGAGTATTGCACACCTTGTGCTTTCGGGCACTCCAGTGATGTTGCAGCTCTGAAATATGGCCAAACTGGTGGCAAGTGGCATCTTGGCAGCTGCACGCTTGACTTTTCTCAGTTCATGGGCAGTTATTTTGCGCCTTGGTTTCTCCACACGCTTCTTGCGACCCTGTTGACTATTTTGAATGAAACGCTTGATTGTTCGATGATCACGCTTCATAAGCTTTGCAATTTTAAGAGTGCTGCATCCCTCTGCAAGATATCTCACTATTTTTAACTTTTCTGAGCCTGTCAAGTCCTTCTTTTGACCCATTTTGCCAAAGGAAAGGAGGTTGCCTAATAATTATGCACACCTGATATAGGGTGTTGATGTCATTAGACCACACCCCTTCTCATTACAGAGATGCACATCACCTAATATGCTTAATTGGTAGTAGGCTTTCGAGCCTATACAGCTTGGAGTAAGACAACATGCATAAAGAGGATGATGTGGTCAAAATACTCATTTGCCTAATAATTCTGCACGCAGTGTATAGGCACCCATACCACTTCAGCTTAATGAAGTGGTCTGGGTGCCAGGTCCATCTAGGATTAACCCTGCCTGCTGTAAACATAGGGTTAATCCAGCCTCTAGTAGCTGTCTCATTGACAGCCGCTAGAGGCGTTTCCACGCTTCTCACTGTGATTTTCACAGTGAGAAGACGCCAGCGTCCATAGGAAAGCATTGAGAATGCTTTCCTATGGACTGCCTGAATGCACGTGCGGCTCTTGCCGCATATGCGCATTCAGCCGGTGGCGTCAGAAGAGGGAGGAGAGTCCCTAGCGCCAAGGGAGCCCGGCGCTGGAGAAAGGTGAGTGTTTAACACCCTTCCTCCCCCTTCAGCCTGGGGAGAGTGGGACCCTGAGGGTGGGGGCACCCTCAGGGCACTATAGTGGTCCTTTAAGACATGTTAAATTTCTAATTCTGGTGCTTTTGATTATTAAAGGGACACTATTAGCTTCATAACATATGTTTCTTGCATAGGTTAGAGTGAAAGTATGCCCCTTGACTACTGGTCACCCTGAACTTATTAGCGTGACTCTGTAGCAATTTATAAAAAATGTTGTAAGCCCAGGCACATAGTGACAGATGACTACTTCTAAGTGTTTGGATAGACAGACATAGATGGCAAACAAATATGCCATACACAACACGATAAATGCATTATGTCCTTGATTGACTCTTTAATCCACTACTCTATTTTGATATTGGGGTAACCAAAAGCATCATTGATCCAACTTTTAAGGTCCCTGTCTTCTGCTTTTCAGAACATAACACAGAAGCCTAGAATATGACTTAAGTCCATTACAACACAAATGTATGCCTTCAGATTGACTAGGACAATGCAACTCTTTCCATTTCTTATTAGACATGCATGCATGTCTACAAGATACCCTTTTTGAGAAATATATTTGTCATCCTCCTGTTTAATTTTAAGCATGAAACTGTGACAAATTTAAGCTGTTAACTTGGAGTCTAGACTTTTTCCTCTCAAGCATCGAAGTGGCATTGTCGCATGCTGTGCAAGACTTTTAATGTTTCAGAAAGATGCTGGTGAACCAATTGTAAGTTCCTAACTCATAGTTATTCAAGCCTTATGCATTTAACGAGAGAATATTGATTTATTTTCTACGCTGTGTAGTTTATAAATATGCATTAGGATGTGGGCTTATCTGTAACTTTTTTTTTTTTTTTTACTTTTTTTTTTTTTTTTTTATCTAACGCTGCAAATTCATCTGGGTAATGAATTTGATATGCAGGGCAGTTTGCTACTGCTAGCTAGAAATTTCGCTTTCCATTAATTCCAAATTTGCTGGAACAGAAAACCGAAGTTACGAGTGACATAATATTTCAGCAAAAATATTTGTTTTTTTCAAGTGATAAAATATTTTGAAGCACTGCAAGAGTCGTCTATTAAAGAGATGTACACTGTTCTTGTGTCCACAAGAACATGTATATAAAAAAAAAAAAAATTACTTTTTTTTTTTTTTTTTTTTTTTTTTTAGCCAAGATGTCTTTGATCCATTGATGATGAAGGTTTGGACACAATCTAACCCATTCTTCTAATTTGGAATATAACGTAGTCCACTGGTTTCCAAACAGTCCTTAAGGCACGCCTACCAGTCCGGGATTAAAGGATTACCCAGTTGTGTCAAAGATGTTTTTAGAAAAAAAAAAATCAACAAACACCTTGACAGTTCTAGGTAATCCCTAATTCCTGGACTGGTAGGCTTGCCTTGAGGACTGGTTTGGAAACCACTAATGTAGTCTTTACGAGATACTTGTTTTAGTGTATAACATCTTCTCCAGTTTTTTAACCACAGAATGTTCTCTATCCTTTCTGAGGGTTGCCCAAACCAAGACGATCCTTTTTCACTCTTCAAGCTTGACAAGAGAACTTGCAGAATCTACTTAGTGGATTTATTAAAGTATTTTTTTTTTTTTTTTTTTTTACTTTATTGCACAATCTATAGTTTTTTTTTTTGTTTAGTTTTTTTTGAGACAAGTAGCAAAACTAAAGGTTTCTTGGTATTTATAAAATATATTCCTGGCTGGTTAGCGGACTTGTCTAAATAACATATCTTTAACAGCTGGTATGGTGGTGAGTATGAATGTGACTGGAATAGGAGATATTGAAGCTACTGGGAGTAGAAAGCGATACAGAGAATTGACAGAATATATTCCAAAAGTGCAATTTTGAAAATGGTATGTCCTCTTTCAAAATTCAGTATAGGTAACGTGTACCAAACTGGACCCAAACTTCAGTTCCACTGAAACATAGATGTTCATGATTGTACCGTAGCTTGTGCCATTCTAGAAGGGGTGATCCATCCAAATGGTAACAGAAGGCTAATGTATATGTAAGTACAGCAGCTCTTAGACCCTGTCTTTTTTCTTGAACACTGTTCCTCGGTTTTATTCATTTTTCTAATTGCACAGTCTGTCAGGTTTGGACAGTACAGTGACATCTAGTGGTAAGTACAGGAGTGTATGCATACGTTACTGTGTTTGCTGACAAACGTTCTCAATTTTTGAATTCTTACTCGAGGACATACGTTTCGAATGACTAGGGATATGATATGCGAAGGTCTGAATCGAAAAAATCCATATAGAATTGCCAAATTGGATGAAAAACATATTGCTTATTTACTATTTATGTTCAAAGTTAGGTATTGTACTCAGATTTTGTATTTCTCTAAAAAAAAAACAGTGAACTGCATTTCTTTGACATTAGTTGGAATTTGACTATTTATAAAATCACTAAACCTCGAATGTGAAGCTGTGAATTCTTTGAGTTAATTATTTTAATTCCCAAATAAATCATCTCTGGGTCAATAGTTGCTGCCAGCAGACAATCTGTTAAATGACATTAAGTAAAAAGCAAGGGTAGCTAAAAGGACGGAAATGGAATCACCTTTCAAAAAGAAGGGAGACTCTTTGACTCGTGTTCCATCCGGAGAGAGTCACAGTAAGAGTAGTCTCCCATGTATGTCAGGGAAGGGAAAGCCATGTAAAAAATACATTACATATATATATATTCTGGTAAACTGGGGCAGGCTGGAGCAATTGGCTTTTTTTCCTTTACGTATTGGGCAGCACAGTGGGGTTTAACAGGGAGTTTAGTGAGACAGTGAATAATGTACTTTAATGTACTGGGCTGGCTGCCTGAGAGTTATAAGAAAGTGATCGCAGTCAGCAATCACACTCCTATGAGTAACAGAGCTGTATATGCTGAGATATCGGAGATCCCAGCATGTATTGGCTGACTGAGAGTGATAGGAGGCTGCCTGAGAGCGATATGAGTGTGGTTTAGGGATCAACCGATATTGATTTTTTAGAGCCGATACTGATACCGATATTCTGTGAACTTTCAGCCGATTTAATTTGCCAATATTCTGTACATTTACCATTTTGGAAAATAAAAACTATTTCTAAAGGTAAATGCACAAAATATACATGCCACGTGTAGTGGATGCAGTGTGTTTAGACAGGGGAGCTATATGTGTTTGTGTAGTGTGTGTGTGTGTGTTTGTGTAGTGTGTGTGTAGTGGATGCAGTGTGTGTTTGTGTAGTGTGTGTGTAGTGGATGCAGTGTGTGTTTGTGTAGTGTGTGTGTGTAGTGGATGCTTTGTGTGTTTGTGTAGTGTGTGTGTGTAGTGGATGCTTTGTGTGTTTGTGTAGTGTGTGTGTAGTGGATGCAATGTGTGTTTGTCTAGTGTGTGTAGTGGATGCAATGTGTGTTTGTCTAGTGTGTATATAGTGAAAGCAGTGTGTGTGGGTAGTGTGCCTGAAGGGAATGCTGTATATACTAAATGCAAAGTGTGTGTGTTTGTGTAGTGTGTGTATATAATGAATGCAGAGTGTGTGTGTGTTTGTGTAGTGTGTATATAATGCAGAGTGTGTGTATATAATGCAGCATGTGTGTGTAGTGTGCATTATATAAACACACTACACAAACACACTGCATTATATACACACACACACTACACACTGCATTATATAAACACGCACTATGCAAACACACTGCATTATATAAACACACTACACAAACACACACTGCATTATATACACACACTATACAAACACACACACTCCATTATATACACAGTGTGTTTGTGTAGTGTATGTGTATATAATGGAGTGTGTGTATATAATGCAGTGTGTTTGTGCAGTGTGCATTATATAAACACACTACACAAACACACTGCATTATATACACACACACACTGCTTTATATACACACACTATACAAACACTGCATTATATACACACACTATACAAACACACACACTCCATTATATACACAGTGTGTTTGTGTAGTGTATGTGTATATAATTGAGTGTGTGTGTGTGTTAGGGGGCATTTTTTTATTAAATTATTATTTTTTTTTATATGTTTTTTATTTTTGTTGCCCCTTCTCCCTGCTTGTTGCCTGGCCAGGGAGGGGGGATATAGCAGTCCTTGGTGGTCCAGTGGCATTGGCTGAGCTGCAAGCGTTTACTCACCTCCCAGCAGCACCTTCAGTGGCTGAGCTGCATGCGTTTACTCACCTCCCAGCAGATCCCCAGTGTAAGTATCTCGGCCAGCGTGCCGCGCGGAGCGTTGCCATGGTAACCCGTGGCAACGCTCTGCGGCCGCGCGTCTCGCGAGATTTACACTGGGGAGCTGGAGGAGCTGCTGGGAGGTGAATAAACGCTTGCTGCCCGCCCCCCCAGGACCGCCGGGCTTGTAATGAGCCTGGCGGTCCTAGGAGGTATTATCGGCAATATCGGTATCTGAATTGGTCGATACCGATATTGCTGAAAATACCGAATATCGGCCGATTATATCGGTAAAACCGATAATCGGTCGATCCCTAGTGGGGTTGCTGCCAGCATGTTTGGTTAATGTAATTTGTTAATACAGAACATTGGCACCGTTATCTTCAATTTGCCCAAAAGACGACCAATAATCTATTTTCATCGGCTCTGGAAATATGATATTGGTTGTTCCCTTGTCCTCAGGGCTTCTTATAATATGAACCAGATAGACTTGTGAGCACCCTAAGATAATGTGCAGACTGTGAGGGGTTAATAATACATTTATATGTGTGTTAAGTAAACTGTTACATACATAGGCGTGCGCAACCTATTGTATTAGGGTGTGCACCATAAAGCACAAGCACACGCCGCGTGTATATATATATATATGTATGTGTGTGCTGTTAGTGTGATGTGTGTGTGAGGGTGCTGGTAGTGTGCTATGTGGGTGAGGGTGTTTGTGTGTGTGCGCGCTTGTGAGGGTGCTGTTAATGTACTGTGTGTGAGGGTGCTGTTTGTGTGTGAGAGTACTGGTAGTGTGCTGTGTGTGCGTTTGTGAGGGTACTGTTAGTGTGCCTTGTGTGTTTGTGAGGGTGCTGTGTGTGTGGGTGCTGTATGTGGGTTGGTGCTGTGTATGTCTATGGGTGCTGTATGTGTGTGGGTGATGTATGTGTGAGGGTGCTGTGTATGTGGGTGCTGCATGTGTGATGGTGCTGTGTATGTCTGTGGGTGCTGTATGTGTGTAGGTGCCATGTGTGGGTGATTGTGGGGGGTGGAGGTGGCCTTCTTACTTTATGTAGGGAGGGGGGATTATTGTTCCTTGCTGCCTTTGCTGGTGGTCCAGTGGAGGTGGGGGCAGTTAATACCCCCCCCTCCCTTGTTACCTTATGTAGGAAGGGGGTGGGGATCCTTGCTGCTGCCTTCCTTCCCTGGTGGCCCAGTGGTGAGTGAACTCTAGCCTGCGGGGCTAGAGTTCACTCTCGCGAGATCTGAGCGTTGCCACGGCAACGCTCAGATCTCGCGAGAGGAACCCGGCGGAGCTGCTGGCAAGAGCTCCCCGGGTCCTCTCCTGCCTCCCTCACTGCCTCCCTCACTGCCTGTGGGTCGGTGGGGAGGGAGGCTGAGAGCAGAGCCGGCACTCGGATAGCGCTGGCTCTGCATGAGCCGACAGGGGGGATCCTGAGATCTCCCCTGCCGGTCTCACTCCATAGGCGTGCCGCGGGGATTAGGGTGTGCCCAGGCACACCCGGCACACCCCATGCGCACGCCTATGGTTACATACCTGCAACAAAAAAGAATAATTCTGAAATGTTTATGCCGTGTGAACTTACATTCTATTGACGTATAGTTTTTTTAATCACCATATGTGTAAAGGCAACCTATATCCATACCAATATAGCAAATACACTAACAATATCCTGTTCACTGCTCCTGCCCGTAGCTTTCGGAGCCTTATCGCAACGTTCTGCTTTTATAAAATAAAGCTGAGGGCAGTGTGAAAATAGAGGCTTATACCTAGACAAAGCCCTGTGTCTTATTAATGCCTTGGGTGACCTTTATTCACTGCGTTATGAGCAGAAGTTATATTAGCAGAAAGGACTCAAAACAAAACCTCTCACTATTTGCCCCCCCACCTTTAAATTCCTGGACCCCCATTACTCTTGGCTCTGTTCCACTTACAATTGAATGGCGGCTCTGCTGGGAGCCTGTCTTTTCTGAAGTATACAAGGTAGCACAGCTTGTTAGAACACTTTACAGTTTAATTTTGAAGGCTGATGTCAGGTCTCCTGGCCAGTTGTTCCCCATAAATCTTGATGTACTCTCCCAATAAGTGCAGGGCACAGTATTATAAAAAAGGCCCGTGTCAGTTGCTCTACGAGGTGGCTCTGCAGTCGTAAAAACAATTTACTTTACCAGCTGATGGTCTCAGACTCGAAACCTTGAGACTAAAGTAATAACATTTAATGTTGTTTGTGTTATATTTCACCTTGAGTATATTTAGAAGTAGAACGGCTTTCTGTGGACACCGGGAATTCCATTCCACAAGAGATAATCCTGTGTACAGAGACAAATAGGTGACATGGTTTTTGATTTTTCAAAAAATGAACTTGGGGAGATTTAAGACAAGAACAGCAGTTATTCTTCAGCAAAGACTAAATAAGGAAAAATCACAGTGGGAACCAATAGTATTTTGCCTTGATTAATCTCCTCTCTCATTTCAGATATAGCTCTATAGCTATAGGGATTGTTTTTTTTTTCTTTTTAATGTATGTTTACAGAAAGCTAGGGGTACAAAATTAAATACCAATATTTTGTTGTAGCAGCATCTATCTTTTGGTCTACGTGTCTCTATTTGTACATCTGTTTGGCTATTTCTATTGTTATCTTTTTTTCGATTCAGTCTGCCTATTTAGCTGTCAATCTATCTATGAACTGAATAAACAGAGCAAGCTCAGGATCCATACCAGGTGAAGATCATAGGGAATTGGATAGACGGAGCCCCATGTTATAAAATGTAGTAAAACAAAAAAATAAAAAATGTATATCTTCTCTGCATTGTCTAGATTTTACCTTCAGTAGACTGTTTATGCTGAAAACAGTCCCATCGGGTTGATAGGGGATCCAAAGGACCCCCACTTTGTCTGGCATTTTATTTTAATTGATTAATATTTATCCACCGGCAGTTTGAGTTGGAGGATTTAAGGTGGCACTGTCATGTTTTTTTTTGTATTTTATTTTTTATTTTTTTTATAAATATTGGTTTTTTAAAAGCTCATATAGATAGACTGATTTGGAAGCTCATTCAATGTTTCATAGAATTCAAAAGAAATCACAAAACAATTTAATGCAAGAGCTGACTCTTGGAAAAATGTGGAAGCACAAGCTGCTGCTGTTGGTTACATTTTGCTGTTTCCCACTTGGTCTCAAGTTATTGTCTATGAGGTTACATGTTCTATTTAATTTTATGCTCTTTCCGTTGCCCATCACTCTTTCAGTACCATGGACAGGGGAGTACTTTATCACTAAAAGGATAAGGAACACAGCAGAGCACACACAATGTAACAAGAGAGTGTCACTAGCATGTTTCAATTGTACTCAGAATATATAAATCCACATTCACAGGTAGGAGACAGTGTTATCCTACTCTTGGTGTGTGATTGTTTTGAACAATGTTCCTTTTTGTGTAGGGTAAATAGAATATACTTTTTTGTGAATGCAGATGTGCATGTGACAGGACAGATTACATTCCTATTAAGTGTTAAACATAGTAACATTGATTATTTTGATTCCAACTAAAAGTCAGTTGGCCTCTCTACTCTGATAATTAAGTATCTCAAATCTAAAAATAAAAACAAAAACAAAAGCTTTATTATTGATTTGCTTCCAGAATAGCAATCTGTTTTTTTTAAAAAAATTTAATGATTGTATTTTTATTTTTATGTTTTTCTTTTTATTGAATTCCTCAACTGGAAGACTGTACCATGCATCTACAACCCTCTACCTGATGCTTACATTTCTTTCCACCACACTTAAATACTTCCTCCAACCCTTTTTTTTTTTTTTTTTTTTATGATAGAATGATGCTCTAATGTGTTTTTTAATTAAACTTTAACTTACCCTAATCCAGCGCTGTGCATGCTTGCCCTGCTGTGATTTGATTGGACCATTTTACTGGCTCAGGGTGGATGTGTGTGCTCTTACCCGGCGGAGGGAGTGGGAGGGAGGTAAAGAAGGAGAAGTAAGGAAGGGGGAAAAAAAAGAGGGTTAGGGATGAAGGAGGGAGGGAGGGAGGGAGTAGAGACAAGAGCTTCCCTCTTGCAGGCTCAGTTACATCTGTTTCCAGCGTGCAGTGCATGCTGACGACAGACATAAATTTCGCACAGAATTGACATTAGGCAGTCTGGAATGTGCAGTGTTTTAAGGAGAAATACTGCGCATCCAGACTCCTACTACCATGACCACTTCAAAAAGCAGAAGGGGTCCAAGTGGTTAAAGTAACCCTTTAAAATTCCTCCCTATATATGTAAATTGTTACAATGAGGTGGAACACTCTGACATTAGAGTCACAAGAATCTCCCTTATCCCAAATAAAATAAACATATTTCTTTGAATTTTCTCTCATGTATAATATGTATTACCGGACACACATTTCTACTCGATGCTTTATTAGAAGTCCCTAGAACAACATCATAGATTTATATCCTGTAACTAAATCCTGCGCAGCCTATTTCAGGGGTGGGGAACCTGCGGCCTTAAAGCCACATGTGGCATTCTAGGTCCTTACGTGTGACTCTTTTGAGTAAATCCACATTTTACAAAACAAATCCTTTTTATTTGTATTGATACATTTTTGTGACTTGTGTGCGGACTTCCACCATGAAAAGGTTCCCTATCGCCTGCCCTTTAATTTTGAAAGCATAATTATAATTTGGTTGTGATAACACTTCCCCACCCCAGCCTCTATGCTCTCGTAAAGAAGGAACTTCAGTTGTCCAGATCAGCTTTCTTGATTCACATGTCACTTCCTGTAGCGGTACTTACCTTATCCGGGGGCCGGACGCGGTCCTCTCTTCAAGCCGCGCGCGGTCCTGCGGCTGCACGAGCCGCGCGCGGCTCGTCTGACTGTTCAGACAGGAAGGCGGGCAGTGACCGCGAGAAGCGGTCACGTGTCCCGTCTGCAGCTAAGAGCGCGCCGCGAATCTCGGGCGCGCTCTTAAAGAGACAGTGGGAGCCTAAATTGCAAAAAGGCTCCCATTGGCTCCTGTCATGCCAATCACCCCATACACTTACCTGTTGGGGGAGTGGAAGTGACAGGAGCCAATCACATTAGTTTGAAGGCTACTTATACTTACCCTTTTCCCTTAGTTCCTTGCCCTATCGTGGTTTCTGCTACAGTTCCCTTTAGTGCTTGTTGTGTTCAGTTGTGTTTCTCCGTATTTGACCTTGGCTTTGTATTCTGACTTCGTTTTCGCTTTATCCTATTCTGTACTGTTTGCCGGCTTGCTGATTCCTGTGTACCAGTCCCCGGCTAGTTTTCGTTTACGCTGTCTCTTTGTGCCCTTGACCTCGGATCGTTCCTGACTCTGTCTTATCCTATTACGTCGAGTCCGGCCACTCTAAGGTCCGGTAGACGTATCTCTCCTCTGTACTGTCTTCTGTTAGGCTGGATCCTGCGTGTAGGGGTATATACTCGTTACACTTCCCTTGCTTACTGGCACTGATCATTGGACCCCCCATCTCCCTCCCTGTGCTATATCTTAACTATACGAAAAGACTTATACGAAAGAAAGACCGTGTTCGAGAACGGGGACATTATTTGTTTTGTTTGACTTATTACTAGGCTGGGGTTTTGGTGCCATTTTTATGTGGTCTATTAACACATTGCGATAAATTTTGTTTTAGCAAAGTATAGGTAACAATTCACCCTAGCTGATCTTAAAACAGTGAGAAAGATTAACTGGGTTATGATCTATAGATGTTTGAAGAAACTCCGGGATGTAGTTTAGATGACAATGTTAAATGGTTACAATTTGTAAGTCTCTTTAAGTGCTTAGTGCTCTCTTGGTGTGAGAAGATTAATTTATAAGAACTTGCTGCCTCTTAAGCTCCACTGTGTGTTTTATTTATTTAGTTCACGTTCTTCTCTACATACTTGAGCAGCAAATATCCTCTGCCATTCGTACTAACAAGGCTCGATTCTTGGTCATTGTGACTTTTTTCTGAAATAAGTGGGATGTATTTGTGATCTGTTTCCGACAAGAACATTTTATATCCAGATTATTGTTCCCACTATTCTTTTTAGTCTGTATTGATATAAAATAGTTTTTAGAATACATACACATTTTTCTACCACTTCATTTTGTTCTGATTGTTGTCACTTCTACTTAAAGCAGAGCAGTCACTTCTCGAAAGTGATAATTCTGCAATTTGTCATCTCCGTAAACTGCATTGAACTCACTTCGGCAGTAGCTTTGTGTCCAGGGCAATGTTATTGCCCCCGTATGCTCCAAGTGTACCCTTTTTTTTCCCCCAAAGTGCTGAATGCACATTTCTACCACGACATTCAGGCATACAATGGAAGTTTCACATGGAATCAAAAAATAAAATTATAGCACAACCCATATCTTTCTTTTAATTACCTGTCAGGCCATGCCAAGGGCCCAAATAGAGACTCTGATTTATATCATATTGTAAAAGCATTCGTGCCTGAGCATAAATGGAACAACTTTTGTCAAATTGTCATTTCTCTTTTTTTTTTTTTTTAAGTTTATTACATTTAATTTTTATTTTTTTTCAAAAATTTAATTTTTTTAATTTTTTTTTTAGTCCACTGCAGCAGCCATGTTGGATCAGATTCTTCTGTTGTCTGACCAACTTGCATGCTGCTGCTCCGACAGAGCACATAGAGCAGTCACAGAAGATCTGCGGTTCTAATAGTCTATTTCTGTTGTATATTATATATGTTTGGGAGAAAAGTGTAATAAAACGACACTGTGTTTACAGACTGTAAGCAGTGATAAATGTCCTATGTGTTATCTTACTTTAGGGTTGCTATGACCCAAGCAAGACAAAAGTGATCCATTTGAGTCTGAATCCTGCCTCTAAAGCCAAACAGCAGCGTAAGGACAGCATGCAGCATCTCCAGGAGGAATGTGACAAGCTTCGAGAAATTGTGAGGATTTTGGAAGGTGGAGTGCAAATCCCAGACAAGTTAGAGACTACTGCGGTTTTCCAATCATCACAAGAAATTGCAGGTATGTAGAAGATATCTATGTTCATAAATACACTAAAATGTGCCACATTTAAGGAACATAAATGTCATGAACACCCTATGAAAGCCCTGGAGACCTGATCAGATTTATCTTCATTAGGTATATTCATTTGCAGGGATGGTTTGATATTCCAAGTTCTTATAGACAGACGGAGAAAGGGACTTGGGAAAGAAATAATAGGTTGTTGGGGCAAATGATGAGACAGAGGTGTTAGAGACATGCAGAATGAGAAGACAGAGGTGTGAGAGGCATGTCAAATGAGGAGACCGAGATTGTGGAGGCTTGTGAAGACATACCAAATAAGGAAACACAGGTTCGAGAGGCATGCCAAATTGGGAGATACTGGTAAGAGAAGGGAGGCTGAATGTGTTGGGGAGGATGGCCAAATGAGGTGTCGTAGGAGGAGATTATGTTGGGAAGCCAGTCCAAAAGGTGGAGTGGTTGAAGAGGCAGTCAAAATGTCAGACTGGGTGGGAAGGGTTGACAATGTTCCATTTTGGGAATGGGGGTCTGAAAGATAAAAGAAAGGATCTTGATGGGAAAAAATGCACAGAAAGATGATAATTTTGTAACAAAAGAAAAAAAGGAGAGAAAACAAAGGGAATGGAACCTTGAGAAGTAGGGAAGATTAGAACCCTAGGGCAGTAAGAGATATCAAGATGAAGGTAAAATGTATTTGAGATGAATACAGGAAGAGGAAGTTAGAATTATAGCAAACAGCCATGACCGAACAAGGAGAGATAGTCGATCCAGGTGCTTGGTGAGGGTTAGCGCCCGGAGGGGGTCCGTTAGCCTCCCGTTGCTCTCGGCTGTGCTCCTCCTCCTAGTTTTGACACGGTGTGACCGGCGCATAGGCCTCCAGTTTTGCCCAGAAGCTTGCAAAGAGCATATCGATATTGTGGAGTAGTCGCTTAAATGCATCATGGAGGGTAATGGCAGTTTGTGTCGATCCAGGCACTTGATGAGTAAGGTCAGCCACCATTTTAAGAGTAACTGGCACTGCAGCAGTTTGAGCTCTTGTCTGGACAGTTGCTCGTAGCTGACAGGGGTATGTTCAGTAAGTCACCATCGTCCCGTTATCTGGGTGATCTATAGTATCTGTCCGGTATAGCAAGCGGCCCGGTTTAATTGTCGTTTTCCAGTCCCGGACAGTTGAGCTCGAACAATGCACGTCTGATCCGCTCGGCAGCCAGGCTCCACCCCCCGAGGCCTCAATTTTTTTAAATGGCAATTCACTGTGACTCAGATTGTCAATAGATATTTAGTCTGAGCTTCCCTCATATTCCAAACCACAGGTTAGAGCAAAAATACTGTGATCCTTCACTGCCATTGGAACTCAGTGTTAATCCATCTTTATAAACACCTGATGAAATAATCATACAGCGAGCATGGGACATTTTTCTGTGCCAATCCAAATATTAAATATGCAAGCGAGGCATATTTGTGTGTAATTACCGGTACTGCATTTTTATTGAACACATATATCCCATTACATCTTCACATGCAATCAAAGCTAGTCATGATTTATACTTTCACCATGTGGCTCTCTCTGCGCCTTGGGGTCCTCTGCTTGCAGCAGCATCCACGTAAATGAAAATATCTAATTATTGCCAATTTAATATTCGATAATCAGCAGCTCTTTCCCGACATTTAAATACCTTTACTATGTTTTGCAATGCATAATTCCCCAGCAGGTTTTTTGTTTTTGATTTTGTTAAAAAAGAAAACATATTTTGAACCCTTTTAGTGCTAGGGGTGTGCATTGAGCACGCATGGTACGCCAAATGTTTAAACTTACGTGTAATAAAAACAACTGTATGAAAAACATCAAAATATTTTTGTTGTGACCTTTCTAATTGGTGCAGGTGTAATTCTACACAGTGTCCGAAAACTAAGCTGGGGAGTTATGTCACTCACAGTCATTGTGAATTTTCTAGGGAAGATTTTTATTTTTTCCACCCCCCTCCAAAAAAATATATATTTTATTATTTTTTTTCCCCCCAAATTAACATGAAGGTTGTTGAGATTACCTTACCGAACACTAATAAATATTTACATACAAAATATGAAGATCAAAACCCAGTAACAAACAATATTGACATCAACATTTTTTATTCTAGGATAAATCTTTTTAGCAAAATGAGAAATGTAACTGATGTTAGTAAGTATCTCATTTAATAAAACAGTGATGGGAAGTATAAGCTGGACAATGTGTTGCTTGTTGCTGAAAGGTGATAATATACAAAATACAACAACAACAAAAATTAACCCTGGAGTCTGGGCCAATTTTTTATAGTTTTATATATATATATATATATATATATCTATATATATATATATATATCTATATATATCTATATATATAAAAAATTTTTACATTTTTAATTTTCAGTAGACTGTATATTAAGAAATGCTTGTTCCTGGTGGTACTTCTCATCTGTATTTTGTGCTCACCCACCTTTTATTTACCTTTCTTCTAAGGTTAGTAAGGGGGCAGACGTGTTTATACTTCATTCTAAGACCTTCACACTTAATGTTCGAGGCCACGAATAATTTCCATGTGCATTACATTAAAAAAGCTCCACCTTATTTAATATTGATTATAGTGCAAAGGCACTACTTATATCCAGTACCATTGATATATGGAAAAGTGGTTGAAGCAGACAAATAACAGACAAAATTAGACACTGTTTTTCCTCCTATGTGTATTTAGAAATGAAAATGTTTGGGCTCATAAAAAAAAAAAGCACCCCATTTGGTATGCGGTATTATTTGCTATATTATTCTATGAGTGCTTTCCTCCACTTATTTTATTATTTATTTTTGCGTTATGTGTCTAAACAGACACTTTGTCGGCTCAGCAGAGTTGTGTGCACAGGTTAGCTAGGACAGAACATAATGACCCGTCACTCCACTCCACTTAAAGAATGCGAGGTCTGCTTCTTTGCAAGAACAGCATCGGCATGGAAGGTCCGTGATACATACTTGCATTCGGTGAATGGATGGGAGCGTGTAAGCCGTGTACTAAGCTATATAAGCAATTATTACAACTTAAATCTGATTAATAATTGTGTTAATGCTTCTGCTCCATTTACCTACAATAAAACAGTTAGAAAGGGTCACATCAACAGCCTAAAGCCAGGTGCTGTGTATTTTGTTAAAGTATTTGCGTCCAAATAATTACATTGCTTCATAATTGCTGTTAAATTGTCTGTATGTCTAATGCCCATTAATGCTGCCTAATGGGATTCCTGTTTACCTGCATGCGTGTTCCTTTAGGTCACTAAATGTATTTAGTTTTTTGTTTGTATCTAAAACACACTCAGATTTCTACCTATTATACAGAGTGTCATCGATGGCAAGACTTGCCTGTTGGAGCCATTATGAAGCATAGATGGGGGTAATACAACAAGAATGGATAGGGCTGTAAGTTCAGCAGAATGTCACCTTAGGCAGCAAACACTGGGTATAGGGGCCCCTCTAGACCCCACACAATTGAAGGTGTTATAAGGAAAACAGGTTGAGCTAAGTATTTTAATAGTACATAAAATGGAGTATGAGTATGATAGGATGGATACAATGTACATAGAAATGTGTAGAGTTCATAGAGGACTCTTCAAAGGCAGGGTTCTAACATGGTGTAGACCAGGCCTGTCCAACCTGTGGCCCCCCAGATGTTGCTGAACTACAACTCCCATGATTCTTTCAATGAAACAGATAGCCAGGGAATCATGGGAGTTGTAGTTCAGCAGCATCTGGGGGGACGCAGGTTGGACAGCCCTGGTGTAGACCTTTCTCAATAGTTGCACGTAAAAGAACAAGGAAAGAAAAGAGATGAAGAGATAGTTTAGTACGTTTATCAGTGAGTGGATCTTAAATGTTATAAATGCGTAAGTGTTTATTCACATGGTATGGAGCTTGTATTCAATTCATATGGTGAATTCAGTGGCTCTCAACGATGTGTATGAAAAGATAAACAAATAAAATGCATTAGTGCAAAATTGCTAGTATTAATGTGGAGAGGAAATGCACTCACAAATAGAGAATGTTCATATAACGCTCCATATTTTAAGGTGTAAGGTGGTACAATGCTCACATAAGGAAATGTTTTCTCCGCAATGTATCTGTACCGATAAAAAGATGGAAATTAATTCACATTTTTTTGGAGCACTACAGCTGCTCACAATGATCAGCATTTGGGGGTACAATCCAGCAGAGTTAATAGATCAAATAACAGAACTGGCAGCATGGAAGGTACCATGCCAAAAATGCAGATAACAGAAACAAACAAAAAATGTCACTATTACATATGGCTTTAGAGAGGTTGTTTTATACAGTCAAAATGATGCAGTACCATTCCTAATAAGTTACTCTCTCGAGATAAATTGAATTGGTGTACCTGGCCCTTTATACATCTTCAAATTAGGAAAAGCAGAGGTTTGTGAGACTGGAGTCTTTGTAAGTGTCAATAATGAGTGTTGGAAGATTCTCACATTGCAGTAGAAACACAACTTTGGACAGAACAGTGAACAAAGTTATATAGAGCTGTGACCCTCTGTGAACATATTTATTTCTCCCTTTTTTGAATGCTTGTCATGATCTTTTAGTCTGCTCCTTTTTCATCATTCTGTTCATACCAAGTATTCCTCTTTGTCATCGTGCTTAGGGTTGTTTGTAGAGATCGTCAGGTTTCATTATTTACAGTACCACCTTTAGCACAAAGTGACATTGATAGCATGTGGGACGGGAGCGTCACTGCGTTCGGCAGCAGGCTATGCATGATTCGAATTGTTCATCCTAAAATAATCTACCCAAACCTTGCTTTCCTTTTTTTCACGTTTTTACTCTTGCATCCTGTAATGTCAAGGGATTAGGACGCCAGCTTGCTGTGTGTGCATCAACTGACGCAGCCTGCACAGTCATGTGCTACGAAAGCGTGTCCAGGCCCACGTGCTTTCATTTATCAAAGTCACAAAGAGAAGACTGCAGCCTTACACAAATAGAGGTCGTTGATATGCAAAAGCCATAGAGCCGTGTTCCGGACTACATCACAGTAATCAGAAGAAATGCCCGCTCGTTACAACATGGCATTAATTAAAATGTTTTGGTTCAGGAATGTTTCTTTATTCCCTTCTGGGTCAGAGAGTCACGAAATGTAAGGGAAATGAAAACATGTGGCTGTGAGCCATTTATTTGTGGATTGTGATTTGAACACGGTCAGAATCAGCCATAAAAGTCCTATTTGCCATATTGCTTTTGCTGCAGCCAGCAATTTGTGTTGCTTAAAACAGCAGAGTCAATTTTAGTCCCCCTATTTACTTTGAAAACTTGTCTAAAGAGTTATTTAATGTACTTTTTTCGTTTTTTGCTCCAGGCACAGTACCTAATAGCCTGTTACATCTCTACGTTCTGCAGAATTAGTTGCATTTTTATTTTTATTTATTTATTATGTTTAAAAATAAAATAGTTTGGTATATTTTCATGCTGGCAATTAATGACTGCTTTTAAAAGAATGGAGGATACAGTAAATTACATGATTTTTGGATCAGGCTGTTTGCTTGTATTCTGACAGGATTTTGTTGCTGTTGCTTTTGCGTTATTTTGTTACTCATCCTCAATGCATACTTTGGTTAAAGGGACACTATTGTCACCAAAACAACTTTAAACAGTTTTGGTGTATAGATCTGAATTTTTACTGCTTGATTCCATTTAGGCTTGTCACTTTGTTTATGCAGCCCCAGGCACACCTCCCTGCATGTGACTTACACAGCCTTACTTACACTTCCTGAAAAGAGTCATCTAATGTTTACACTTCCTTTATTGCAAATTCTGTATATTTTTGAATTTCATATCTCCTGCTCTGTTAATAGCTTGCTAGTCCCCACAGTCTCCTGTATGTAAATAAAGTTACATTTACACAGCAGGAGATAAAAGCTGTTTAATTAAGCTACATCTGATACAAAATGAATCCATTTTGTTTTCATGAAGGCTGTGTCAGTCTTAGCCAGGGGAAGTGTGACACTGGCTATATAAACAGAAAGAAACATGATTTAAATCCTAAATGGCAGAGAATTGAGCAGTGAAACTTCAGAGTCATGATCTATACACTAAAACTGCTTCATTAAGTTAAAGGGACTCTCCAGGGAGAATATTTGACTCACCTCATTCCAGCGCCGGGAGCCTCGTTAAGCCGCGGCCCCTATTTAGTCAAAATGACGAAATAGGCGGGCGCGAGCAGGGAGCAATCAGACGCTTCTATTTGGAAGCGTCATTGCTCCCTTGTGCGCATGCGCGGCTTCGCCGCACATAGTTACATAGTTACATAGTTAGATAGCTGAAAAGAGACTTGCGTCCATCAAGTTCAGCCTTCCTCACACAAAAAAACCCAGTTTGAAGCACAATTTTGCAACAAGCTAGGACAAAAAATTCCTTCTTGACCCCAGAATGGCAGTCATATTTATCCTTGAATCAAGCAGTTATTACCCTACATTGAAAGATTATATCCTTGAATATTCTGTCTTTGCAAGTATGCATCTAGTAGCTGTTTGAACATCTGTATGGACTCTGATAAAACCACTTCTTCAGGCAGAGAATTCCACATCCTGATTGTTCTTACAGTAAAAAAACCTTTCCTTTGCCTTAGACGAAATCTTCTTTCTTCCAGTCTAAATGCATGGCCTCGTGTCCTATGTAAAGTCCGGTTTGTGAATAGATTTCCACACAATGGTTTGTATTGGCCCCGAATATATTTGTATAATGTTATCATATCCCCTCTCAGGCGACGTTTTTCTAAACTAAATAGGTTTAAATTTGTTAACCTTTCTTCATAGCTGATATGTTCCATTCCTTTTATTAATTTTGTAGCCCGCCTCTGCACTTTTTCTAGTGCCATGATATCCTTCTTTAGAACAGGTGCCCAAAATTGCACAGCATATTCAATATGTGGTCTTACCAGTGATTTATAGAGAGGCAAAATGATATTCTCGTCCCGAGAATGAATGCCCTTTTTCATGCATGACAATACCTTACTGGCCTTGGCCACTGCTGATTGACATTGCACATCGTTGCATAGTTTGTTGTCTATAACAATTCCCAAGTCCTTTTCGTGTGTTGTTATCCCTAATTCACTTCCATTAAGGGTATACGTTGCTTGTGTATTCTTTACGCCGAAGTGCATAACTTTGCATTTTTCAACATTAAATTTCATCTGCCATTTGAGTGCCCAGTCCTCCAGTCTATCTAAATCCTTCTGCAGCAAAGTAATATCTTGCTCACATTGTATTATTTTACAAAGTTTTGTGTCATCTGCAAACACTGAAACATGACTTTCAATGCTGTCTTCAAGATCATTTATAAAAATGTTAAATAGAAGGGGTCCCAGAACAGACCCCTGAGGGACACCACTTGCCACCTCTGTCCAGCTTGAAAATTTACCATTAACGACAACTCTTTGTATTCTGTTTTTTAAGCCAATGTTCTACCAAAGAACAAGCATTTTCATCGAGACCGATTTCCTTGAGTTTGAACACTAATCTTTTGTGTGGAACTGTATCAAATGCCTTGGCAAAATCCAAATAGATCACATCCACTGCAACACCCTGATCTATACTTCTACTTACTTCTTCGTAGAACGCAATCAAGTTAGTTTGACATGACCTGTGCTTCATAAAACCGTGCTGATTTTTGCTGATAACCATATTCTTCTCAAGGAATTCTTGAATATTATCCCTTAATAACCTTTCAAATATTTTACCAGCCACAGAAGTTAAGCTCACAGGTCTATAATTTCCAGGCAAGGATTTTGAACCCTTTTTGAATATAGGAACCACATCTGCCTTCCTCCAATCCTCCGGAACACTTCCTGAAAGAAAAGAATCTTGAAAGATTAAAAACAGAGGTTCACTTATTTCTACACTTAGTTCCTTAAGTACACGTGGATGGATACCGTCAGGCCCTGGAGCTTTGTTTATATTAACTTTCTTTAGTTGCTGCAGCACATTGTCTTGAGTTAACCAATTACAATTATTCTGCAAGTTTTTAGTAGCAATCATTTGCACATCTATTGCCATGGGTTCTTCATTAATATATACGGAGGAGAAATAGTTATTTAGAATTCCTGCCTTTTCTTGGTCTTCATTAACTAACACCCCCGTTTCAGTTTTAAGTGTACCTATACTTTCATTTTTGGGTTTTTTGGAATTTATGTACTTAAAAAATGCTTTGGGGTTGGTTTTGCTCTCTTTAGCTATCATTTTTTCATTTTGAAGTTTAGCAAGTTTAATTGCCTTTTTGCACGCATTATTTGCTTTCTTATATATTTTATAAGATGCATCTGATTTGTCTGATTTAAATGCTTTAAATGCCCTTTTCTTATTTTTAATCTCTTGTTTTACTTAAGCATTCATGCCGCCCTCTGAAGTCCTGAGCACACTACCGCGCATGCACGCAGTGTTTTTAGGGCCCTGCGTGATAGGAAGTCCCTCTGGTGGCCGTCTGAGTGACGGCCACTGGAGGTATTCCTATCAATCAATGTAAACACTGCATTTTCTCTGAAAATACAGTGTTTACATTAGATTGCCTGCAGGGAGCTATAGATCTCACCTGAACAAATACATTAAGCTGTAGTTGTTCAGGTGACTATAGTGTCCCTTTAAGGTTGTTTTGGTGACTCTAGTGTCCCTTTAACTAATGTTTGAAGAGACAGGAATATCAGCAGCAATATTAACAAGTTGTGTAAAAATAAATGTGCAACATTTATCTGAAAAGGTATTTTCCAACAAGCCAAAGCAGAATGTGAACGAGGAAAGCAGGCAAAAATGTAATGGGTTACCCCTCGGTAAGCCCCCTCTTCAGGTCTCCAACAAGTTCTTAGTCACTTGTTCCTTTACACAGGGAACAGATACTATTTACTAATCAGACGGATGCCACCCACAGGGACAGTCTGAAAACCAGGTCCCTTTGCACAAGAGAACAATAACATCAATCATGTGTGGCCTCCATTGGCCTTGTTGGGGAATTATACATTATCCATCACTAGCACAGGTGAGCAAAGACTCTGTGTTTGGGTTACTCTTTAGGCAAGAGCGGACAGTAATATCTGACTAAAGATGGTTCTCTGGTTAGTTCCCACTCTCAAACATCTTTTTAACCCCTTAAGGACCAAACTTCTGGAATAAAAGGGAATCATGACATGTCACACATGTCACACATGTCATGTGTCCTTAAGGGGTTAAGCAAACATGCTTTTTTTTTTTTTTTTTTTTTGAGGCAAAACACCAACTGCACACCAAGTGATCTGGACCTCCCTTGGTCTCCCAAGACACCATCCACCTCACATTATTACACTGGTTCCAAACACCCAATAAGCTCCCTTAACCACCAACCATGGTTGCAGACATAGCCAGAATGAAAGCAGCAAACTGGAGCAGCCCACCTATAAACCTAAACCACAGCCCAGAGCAGAAAAGCCACATTCCAGGTGAACGAAAGATCGTACACTACCGTCCTAGGTGGACAATGAACGTACAAACAGGCCGCTAAACCTAGATGTAACATACTCTGCTCAATTGTTTAATTAAGTTGAACTGTATTATATAGATGCTGTAACCCACCAATTAAGCCAGAATTTGCATATCACAGCAATTGTTTGTAGTATAACGATGAACAGCTCACGCAACCATACCATGCTGTTATATACCGAGACATTGTCATAATCCCTCTTTGTTTGTTTATTCTATTTCTGTAACAAACCGTTCCACTGGTGTGCTCACACCAAATACATGTAATGCTTTCAAAACTCAAAAAAAAAGTATATTGTGAGGTGGTCTATCCATTGTTTAATAGGTGGCAAAGGATAATGGGAATTGCAGTTCAGCAAATGTTGCTCGGTGAAATGAGTTGATTATCCCGCCCCTTGTTCTTCCTGGAAACCTGAAATTCTATCTGTCTTGTATTAGCTTTTTCGCTGTATGAGCAGCTACCACCCTACAGCTTTTACGGATAGACTGGAGTGCCCATTTCTTATTGCAGGACTCCGTGTTTATATTGTGCAAGGTTAAAGTTTCACAATAACTTTACATCAACTTCAGTGGCCTCAATTTTTGCCAAGTATTGTGTTTTTGAGGTACAGATCCTTACCTCCATGAGGTCGTCTGCTGAATATTAAGATTCAATTGATGCTAGTATTATGGGAGATATCAGTAGTCTTTAACCATGTGAGTACCAGCACTCTGTTACAAGTTCCCAGGGGATTACTGGTAATAGAATTGGAGCAGGTGAGACACACAGTATGCTCTTGCTTTGTGTACGACAGCTGTCACCTCCGATACGAAAGCCCTTAATGTTCCGCTATAATCCTTACTTCTCAAATGGCTCAGAATGACATTAAAGTGTTTGATTCAGATGGAATTTGTATTAAAACGCGGTGATTAATAAATTGCGCTCCTAGACTGTTCATCTTCTCTGCACATAATGTTGCTCCTCTCCTAATATCTTGTTAGATGCTATAATAAAGGAACGATAACTCTGTGCACTAAAGATCATTAAATTCGACTCTATTAAAAAAGAAGAAAAAAAAATATCAAGGTTATGCTGAGCTTTAAATCTGTTTGAGCATAACCACAGAAGATGTGATAAGATCTTGGCCTCTTGCCGCTAAGGGAGGTGGGATCCTGTCCTCGTTTTGTTTAATAATAATGACCTATTAAGTCAGTGCCCACAAAGATATGGCTATGAAGGCAAATCTGAGCTCATAATGTTCTTGTCCTGCAGATAAGAAGTAGAAGTGATAGCTGTGCAATATTGATGAAAAATGGGCAAGGAGCCCCACGGGGACTAGATATTGTTTACATGATTTGTTTATTTTGTTATCCATATTCCTGTACCACTGACTTGTACTTTCTACAGGTAGCTATTCTTTATCATCGGAATTTGTTGGTACTAGTTAAAACGTTGTCACTGGACTGGTTCCATGATAGCGGTAGAGGAAAAGAAAGCATTTACATCTTTGAAAATTGTCTTCGTACCCTGCGAAAAACATGGGATATTAAGACGATATCTTGCAGGCGTTAGGCATTTATTATATTAGTATAAACTGTAAGATTTATTTTGGTACTGTGTGTAGCGCTTTCAGTTTTTCTTTTGGAATTATGTTTTGAGTAAACTGTGCAGTTCTGGACACAATTAGAGAAAATTAAATTTATCGCAAACATAGTTGCATGTATCACAAAGCATGCAAACAAAAAAAAACCTCAAACCATAATGTGTCTTCAGCATCAGTCAACGTAACAAGCCAAAGATGGCCTAATAACAAGAATTTGTGGGGGAAAAAAAGAAAGGAAAGGTCTGTTTGGAAATAGAAAAAAATGATCAGTGTGCTGCCTGATGATGGGTTTACAGCTCATAGCTTCCATAATGGAGGGATTTAACTCAATGGAATTAGCTTGTGTTTGGTGGCACTGTGACAGTAGGTCACACGGTGTATGTGTGTGTTATCTACAGTGTTTACCCTCACCCCCAGTTGTGATACAATATACTAATTTGAATATTGAGGGAGCAGGCATTTAGCGGAATTTAACAAATAAACTGCCCCCCGGTTTGGCATCTGATAGTACATAGTAGCATGGCAGCCGGCACACATGAGTGTGGGCTATTAGTCAATATTATAGTTCCCTATGTGTTCCCTTTCTAAAATTGGACAATTACTTTTCAGTACCACTAGACATGCATAATTGTCCTTCTCTTTAGCAACACTATCAATCTCATATTACCTGGGAGTCTTCCGTAGAGAAGGTGAGAGATCCTGTACCAATAAGAGAGCAATTAAAATGATGTTTAAAATAACAAAAAGTGCATTTAAGTGTGATCTTTGAGGTCCTCTCCCACTCCTCATGTAGGTATAGCCCTGTATGTCCCCCTATGTGTTATTGTACTCAAAGTCATCCATTTGTACCCATCTCCTAGTGTTAATGTAAGGTAGATATTTATGTTCATCCATATATCTGTGTATGTAGATACATAGATACTGTCTCCATACATCTGTGTATAGATACAGTAGACTGTTAACAGTATCACTATATGCAAATATAAGGGAATCATTAGCCATGTCACTATATAGATATGTAGATACAGAGAATCTCTATCCATATCATTATATATATATATATATATATATATATATATATATATACATACATACAGATACCGAGAATAATTATCTGTATCATGATATATAGATAGATACAGCTATGGAGAATTATTAACATGTCACTGTATATAGATATACAGCTACAGAGATTCATTAACCACATTATTATATATATAGATATACAGATATTCATTATCAAAGTCACTGTATGCTTATGCAGATACATACAGGTACAGATAATTGGTATCCATATATATGTCTTTATTGATAAATTGAATCACCATTATTATCACTATGTTCCGACAGATACAATCAATATCCATATCTCTTTATATCTCTTTCCCTGAAAATAAGACCGGGTCTTATATTAGTTTCCCCAAAAAATGCACTAGAGCTTATTTTCAGGGGGATGTCTTATTTCGGGAAAAAATGTTAGCAAGCATGTGCTAGGAAGCAGGTCTACATTCGAGGGAATCCACCCGAACATACACTAGTTCACTAAGGCATGGAATCCCACAAATCTATGTTCGGGGACACTTTTCTGAACATAGATTAGCTTCCTCGCAAATGGAATCCCGCAAATTTGTTTCGGGACACTGTCCTGAACATAGATTTGTTTACTCGCGAATGGAATCCCATGAATCTATGATCGTGGAAAATTCTCCAAACACAGATTTGTGTACTAGTGAATAGGACTTATTTTCAGGGTAGGGCTTATATTACGACTATCCCCCCAAAATAATCTAGGCCTTATTTTCGGGGGATGTCTTATTTTTGGGGAAACAGGGTAGACAGAGGCATTCTTAATTATCCTTATCCTCAATTATCCCTATCTCTATATTCAGATACAGAATCATAATTCATATATATCTATATAGTCTTACAGTTTCATCATCATCCATATCATTATATACAGATACAATATTATCATTATCCATATATCTCCATATACCGATACAATATCATCATCCATATCATTATATACAGATACAATATTATCATTATCCATATACCGATACAATATCATCATCCATATCATTATATACAGATACAATATTATCATTATCCATATATCTCCATATACCGATACAGTATCATCATCCATATCATTATATACAGATACAATATTATCATTATCCGTATATCTCCATATACCGATACAGTATCATCATCCATATCATTATATACAGATACAATATTATCATTATCCGTATATCTCCATATACCGATACAGTATCATCATCCATATCATTATATACAGATACAATATTATCATTACCCATATATCTACATCTACCGATACAGTATCATCATCCATATCATTATATACAGATACAATATTATCATTATCCATATATCTCCATATACCGATACAATATCATCATCCATATCATTATATACAGATACAATATTATCATTATCCGTATATCTCCATATACCGATACAATATCATCATCCATATCATTATATACAGATACAATATTATCATTATCCATATATCTCCATATACCGATACAGTATCATCATCCATATCATTATATACAGATACAATATTATCATTATCCGTATATCTCCATATACCGATACAATATCATCATCCATATCATTATATACAGATACAATATTATCATTATCCGTATATCTCCATATACCGATACAGTATCATCATCCATATCATTATATACAGATACAATATTATCATTATCCGTATATCTCCATATACCGATACAGTATCATCATCCATATCATTATATACAGATACAATATTATCATTATCAGCTGGGGAAGGAACTTACCACCCAACAATGGGAATCCGCGTTGCTCTGGCAACATAAGAGCTCAATGAGCTCTTATTACCAGGAAATGAATTATAAGCTGATATCCCTGTGGTACCGGACGCCGGCACTACTTCACCGAATTTTCCCATCAATCCCACCAGTGTGCTGGAGATGCCAGGAAGAACGCGGCACGGTACTACATATCTGGTGGGAGTGCAAACTCATCACCCCATATTGGATCATGATCAGGGACGAGGTGACGCTCATCCTGAGAGACATACCCAATTGGAATGCGGAACTGGCCCTGCTACACGCCTCTACACAGCCCATACCAGTGTATAAAAAGTCGATACTGCGGCACATGCTTAACGCCGCTAAGGCCAACATTCCAGCACATTGGAAAACGGATACGGTGCCAACTAAACAAGAATGGATTCACCGGGTCGAAGATATTCAGGGGGCGGAGGAGGCACATGCCACCATCACAGGTCGAAGAACCAGGCACACCGACATGTGGATGCCCTGGTTTTTCTATATTGCTTATTACCGACAAGATGGAGACAATCAGAGACGCACGGCGCATGCACCAATGCTCCCCTCCTCCTAACCTCCTTTCCTTTCTTTTTCTTCCTCTGGTCGCAGGGTCTCGAGGGGTCTGAGATCGAAGCTGGACAGACTGGACTTAAACAGATAGGTGAAGCTCCGTGACAACTGACAGAATAGGAATCACTGACTAGAAACATACGAGTTAGGACCTGACGTTGGACGGAAGACTCTGAAGGTAGAAATCGCCTTCAGGGACATTTACTGTACTGGACATTCCACTAATCTGAATACGCTCTACTTCAACTCACTGGCATCTTGACACATGGACTGACAGAAACCCTACACATGCACACGCAACAGAGAACACCGCCCATGACAGGAGCGATCAGAGGCTCTTAGAACCAATAGGTGACTCAGCGATGTTGAGGTAGGGGTGACCGGTGAACATGTTTTGGGCTCCGCTTTGGATGGGTATCGCATGGGAAGAGTCAGCACTTGCATTGGGACTTAGTTTTCTACCTTAAGTCCGAGCATTTAGCCACTTAGGATGGGGGCGTCGGGACGTGGAGGTGCTGTAGGATAGGTCTTTCACATACCTTACCTAGCAGGGGGTACTTCAACATCACTGAACAGATTATATCTCTCCCCGGATGTACCCCGGACTACACCTGGGACCCTACCACCAACAATCCCACATATGTGGAAGACTTGATGGTGTCATTGCCCATACTCTATCTTCCGACCTTTGCTGACCCGACCCCACATAGCTCTAAACTCGAGACTCACTGGTCTCCCTCCCCTGAAATATTACACCCCGAACCGGCCTCAACTATCTAAGGTAGTAACTGCTTATTTGACATATTTACCCCCTGTTCACCATAGGCAAGTGCCAACTGTAACCCATGTCTAGCCAGAATAACATCACGCCGTGAATAAATACTCATATACACACAAATACAACATGAAGGCGCTCAAAACTGATTCCTGCTCTCTGCTCCCACAGATAAAGGGAAGTAACCACGGAATTTGTCAACCTAGGTCAATACTCTGTTTGCCTGATTTTGAGAAGTTTAACTGTACTAAGATTGTTTTACTCAGACTGTTCTGATACTAGAATATTCTATGCTTGCCTTATCTTGTTTTGAAAATGTTACATTTTTGCTTGGCCTGCGAGCCACTTATGTTGATTATATCATCTCAATAAACAGATTTACTAAAAAAAAAAAAAAAATATTATCATTATCCATATATCTCCATCTACCGATACAGTATCATCATCCATATCATTATATACAGATACAATATTATCATTATCCATATATCTCCATCTACCGATACAGTATCATCATCCATATCATTATATACAGATACAATATTATCATTATTCATATATCTCCATATACCGATACAGTATCATCATCCATATCATTATATACAGATACAATATTATCATTATTCATATATCTCCATATACCGATACAGTATCATCATCCATATCATTATATACAGATACAATATTATCATTACCCATATATCTACATCTACCGATACAGTATCATCATCCATATCATTATATACAGATACAATATTATCATTATCCATATATCTCCATATACCGATACAATATCATCATCCATATCATTATATACAGATACAATATTATCATTATCCGTATATCTCCATATACCGATACAGTATCATCATCCAGATCATTATATACAGATACAATATTATCATTATCCATATATCTCCATCTACCGATACAGTATCATCATCCAGATCATTATATACAGATACATTATTATCATTATCCGTATATCTCCATCTACCGATACAGTATTATCCATATCACTGTATACTGATACACTATATTCATGATCTATATCTTTATATACTGAGAAAGGATATTCATTATCCATATATCAACATACATAAATGCATTATCATCCTTAACCGCATGTTAATATATACCGATAGTTGGGATCGTTATCGATACCTCTATAAATACCGTTACAGGGAATTATCCATTCTCCTGTATACAATTAATGAAATAATGGCTCTTACTATAAAAATTATATTGTATAGAGTTTTACATCTCTGTCTTTGTTTGTGATTATACTTTCGCTCCTGTGTAAACATGCATAGCTGTGAAAGGATCATATTCTTTCAAATACTTGATTTTCTTTCTGGTTAACCCTTTCTGGGCCCTTAAAGCCAGCATCTGACTATCTCTGTCTGCAGAAGTCGGCAGCGGTAACCTTTACAATGGGGCTTGGTGTGTTCTAAGTATATGCATAAGTGCCTGTCTTCCCACATTAAACATGGCCTGGAGATATCTTCCCAGCATAGGAAACATCACATTGCTACAGCAGGAGACTAAAGCAACGCTATCATTACACCTCCAAGCTTGTTTCCCTGTGAAATCGTAAGCCTTTATCGTTTGGTAGATTTCAAATGTTGCTGGGTTTTCTGAACACACTCTACAATAGGATTACTGTACATAAACCGCATCGGGCTTGAAATATGACATGCCTTTATAATTACTTCAGTGTCACGGCAATCAATAGCTTACCAGCGAAGCATACATCATGTTTATTTATTTATTTATTTATTTTTTCTTGGAGATGCCCTGTAACTACTTCCAAGAAAAAGAAAGAAAGAAAAAAAAAAAAAAAACTCACAGCTTGTTAATATATATTATTTTTTTTTCTTTTTATCCCTTTCTGTAAAACAGGCACTTTGATGCTCGATAGTGTACCTGCATCATTTTACTCAGTATATGGAGACGGTATCCATACTGTGTAATGACACATCTACATCAGGTGGCAGGACCACTAAAGTCACCAGGCTTTTTCATCTCGAAAAAGTGACCTGGGTGCCGTGTCCCTGTCCTTTTGACCCCAAAATGTAAAACATGCAGCTTTTTAAAAACTGCAACGTTTACATTGGAGGGTTAAGACCACCTCTAGGTGCCGTCATATGGACAACCACTAGAGGCACTTTTGCTGCACAGACTAAGTAAAACTCGGTCACGTAGCGCGGAAGCCTCCATAGAAAAGCACTGATTCAATGCTTTACGATTAGAAAGCTTGGGTGCTCATGCAGCACTCGCCGTTCATGCACATCAGGTCCTCAATGGTCCTCTATGAGATATAGAGAAGGCTATGCTTCCTCTGTGATGTTGCAAGAGGAGGAGGTGCAAGCTAATCCCGTATTTATAGTGCACACGGTATGGGAGACCTAAATAATCATAGGGACAGGTACACTAAAGTGTTAGGAATACAGGTTTGTATTCTTAATGATTTAGTGTCCCATTAAGTGTATTCCTGAATGTGTGAGCATTGAATCCCGAAACTGTGCCATTGCAATGTGGAAAGTATGGCACAGCCTGGGGTTCTCACAGCACAAAAATACAAATAAACTTCAGGCACATAACATTTGTGGTCTGTTTAACCAGGGTGATGTACAGATTGCTAAATGGTTTGTCATCTCCACATTTTTGGATTTAAAATCCTGTTGAAGGTGATATTAAAAGTGCATCTGTTTAGTAACAGATGCATATATAAAAAAAATAAAAAAAAATGAAAATATATAGCGGAAAATTGCTCACATCTCATTTTATGCCCCATTCCTTTCCAGTAGTTACATTGTTCTATGTATCTGTACAGGCACACACACATGTACTGTATATGAGTTATTAACTAAATGGAGAATTGACTACAAACCTAGGCCCTAACAGAAAAATGATCCATCCCAAACTTACGGGGTTATTTACTAAAGTGGATTTAAAATTTAAGGTCAGAGTAGCCGAACTAAAAGTAATGTTGACTTAGAGAATTTTTCTGGCTCGATTGGTCTGAAATTCACTCTGAATCCCCCTCGAATTCTCACGTTAGTGAATAACATTGTCAGTGACTGCTTTGGATACAGTGTAGGGTTTGACACTGGGGACGATACACAAAATAACATATAACATTGAATACATCATTTAGACAAGTAATACATTATAGGGACGGGAGTTATTGGCAGTATTACTCACCCATTAACATTATTTACAGGAAAACAAGGTTACAGATATTTTTTATATTTAAAAAATAAAAAAAGGACATTCATAAGTCTCGTTATGTCAGCTCCATATTATCTGATAGTCTGGCCTCTAAGTGATGGCTTGCTGATAATCCCATTTGACTTGGGTTGCTTACCTTGGGCAGTTGACCTTTAGTCTATTCAGATGTTTTGTTTTGATTTATATTGCTGTCCTAGTTTTAGTATTCCAATTCTAGAAAACCCATTGGAGTGTATCCAGAAGTCACATTACAACGAATACGTTAACATGAATTCTCTCTTAAAGTGTACCAGTCATAACAACAAAAAAACAGTCTATATAGTGTGCCAGCAAATGTATGGATTTTGAGATGTTTATATTTAAACATTTGGTTTCAGTGACATAGAGGTCTGACAGACTGAACACTCCATCTCAATGCTTTCCCTCAAGTCATTTTGTATCGAGGTTGCTGGGGGATATAGAAACCGACTGATCTATTTCATTTCTGTGATGTTCGGCATCTCGGCAACATGGAGGAAGATTGCCCTTCTTAGGGATGTGCCCCCAAACAGGGCCAATCAATTTACAGAGGGGCAGAGCATGGTGGCAGAATGGATGTTGCAGTAGTATAGTAACCAAGGTCCTCCGAGAATAGCGGAACTTAACAAAACTTCTGTATACTATACCATCTTCAATTTTCAAAGGCAAAATAAAAAAATTATATAGGACTCCCTCCATCAACTTCAGACATCAAATCTCTTTTTTTTCTTTCTTTTTTTTATATATATAATGGAATAGGATTCAGTAAACTTTAGAAATGTATTTAAGCATATTTCCAGATCTTGCCATACAGTATTTGGACCTATCTGTACAAATTGTTCATATTTTCTAGTCTGCTATTACTAACATCACATGGAATTCTATAAAAGTATGGAAACTCTTGCATATATATTTGAAAAAATATCCCAAATCCTTTTGTGTTGTGGTAAATGTGCTTCTTGTTAAAGTGTCTATCAGATATTAATTATGCAATATCATGTTAGAAGTGGACCATACCTTGTACTGATCGTTTTGATTATTATTACATTTTTTTTTTTTTTTTTTATCAAAGTGATCTATTTTAAACTAACTTTGAGCTTTTGCACCGCAAAGCCTTACCATACAGTTCATTTCCTCTTTCTGACACTATAACAAACTGTTCGCTCCTTTACAAATCACAGGATCCGATTGGCTGCTCACATCACATGTTCTCTACAACTTAGATTTTTTTAATCTGTAACTCTTAGTAAGGGTTTGAAAACTGTGATGCATTCCATGATGGGCTGCTCCATGCAGAATCACTGACAGATCTTTGTGATAATTCCAGCTAAGCCTACTGTCGTGTGGTTGAATGAAAATGATGTTAATCTGTTCGCGTTATTGTTTTCAACTGATTTCTGGAAAGACATTTTTACGTGATAGTAGCACTTTAACATTCGTGGTCTTAGGATGAACAAGCTGTTCCACATTCATCTTCAGGTGTTATTGATTTTGATGAAAGCTTTTATTGATGTGCATTGCGATTGTAACACCTCAGTGGCGGTGTGTATGCATTGTTTACCTGGCAGTTATAATGCTTTCTGTACATGTGTTTTTTTTTTGCTGTCCCCGTAGAAGCAGTACATAGTCATGCCCTCCAGTGTGGAACTGCTTATAAACTTGACAACGTCCTCTGCCTATCTCCCTCGAAGAAAAGAAAAAAACAAAACAGAATGCTGATTTTGTCTTTAGACGTTGAAAACAATACTAGCTGCTGTACATGCTGATTATGGTATGATCGCCCACGGGCACTGGCCTTAAATTATTAATACATTCCAGTCGTCACTCACTGATCGACTTTTGGACTCTGTCCACGTTCCTCTTGCCAATGCTCAGTGTCCTTGACCCAGACCATATGCAGATAGTAGTTTCTGCTGGTTTGTTGAGGTTTGCTTTGAAAATAAAAAAAATCAGGCAAGTAGTATTAAGTATCCTAGCGTGATAAGCTATAAATAAAATTTGATCTTTTATCGCAAAGCAATTTATACACTTTGCAATCCTTCTTTAAGTACTTTTTCGTCTAATTGCTAGTTAATGAGCTGCAGTTTATATCTGCTTTTAATGTGCAGTAAGTAAATGCCGCTTCTCTATGAATGTGTAAAAGCCAGTAAAATTAGGAAGGAATGAAGACTTCACCATACATAAAACTGGTAATATATCATAAAGGTATATTGTTTCCGTCCGGCGAGAAATAAGACCCTTGGATGTGTTAACGTGTAATAAAGCTACTGCTTTTAATACGCAGTAAGCAAATGCTTCATCCTCTATACGTGTTGAGGTTTATTTGACAGATGTTTGAACACGGTTCTTGTCGGTTATGCACAGCATTCTATTAGAACACAATCGTGTCACTCTTAATAACCACCATGCAGCATAGCAGCCTGAGTAATTTTTCTCATAGTCTGTAATTATTATACATAACTCGTCAAGGACTAGCCATCCATTAGTGGTCTTATAGAACAGATGGACTTTTATGTGGACCAAGGAGCCACCATCAGGGGAGTACAGGCATTATCCCAGTAAGGGGCCCAGAAGAATCTTGTTGGGCAGATTGAATACTATTGCCATTTGGACTGCATTGAAGATACCCTGTAGAGTGCACCCCCTCTTTTTTTGAATATCTTATTTTTTATTGAAGACAATTTCATAAATTGTTATATACATTAATAATAAAAGACACATACGGCAAAAAAAAATGCATGTCAGGGCCCCCTAATTCACTCTGGCAGGGCTGGGACATCAGAGCAGTTCCTTCCAGCATATAGTAAACCACATAGGAAAGAACCAGCTGCCACTTAGAATACACAGTGCAGCTCAGTTTGCTGGGTATGGGGCTGTGAAGCCACAGATCAGTAAGAGTGCCTATGGTGACCTCTGAAGACCGCAGAAAGCATTTTCAATGGGACCGTGAGCATCATAACTGGACTATTGAGCAAAGGAAGAAGGTCGCCTGGTCTAGTGAATCATGTTTTTGTTTAGATCAGGTGGATGGCTGTGTGCATTGAGATGCTGGGAAGATGGCAGGCCAGCGGAGACAGTGTTATGCTCTGGACAATGTTCTTCTGGGAACCTTGGGTTCTGGCATTCATGTGGATGTTACTTTGATACGTACCACCTACCTGGAGATTGTTGCAGATCATGTACACAACTTCATGGCAATAGTGTTCCCAGGTGGCAGTTGCTTTTTTTCAGCAGGATAATGCACCCTGCCAAACTGCAAAAATTGTTCAGAAATGGATTAAGGAACATGACAGACAGGGGCGTAATTAGAGCATATGGCACCCGGGGCGGGTGGTCCTATTTTTGTCACTCCCCCAACTTTAAAATGTAAAAAACAACTGCAAGTTTTTTTAAATGCATTCGGCACTAAGCAATGTTTATGTTTTTGAATGTAAGCATGTTTTAGTATTGAGTATGTGTAAGTGTGTGTTTGTATGTGGTGTTGACGTTTGAATGCAGGCATGCATTTTTTATGTAGTGCGGTTTTTGAATGCAGTGCTGTGGTTATATATATATGTATATATATATATAATGGTGGGGTTTGTATGTAGTGTTGACGTTGAAATGCAGGGGTGTATTTGGGTGTAGTGTTGGCCAGATTTTGAGATGTATCCACATATATACACACTGACACACATGCAGATACATAGACACACTGACACACAGGTACGCAGACACACATGCAGACACAGTGGAACAATGCATGGGGGGGCACATAAGATACCACAATAAAAATGGGGGGTGTGGGAGAAAGCACTAATACTTTTCACTAGGGGATGAGGTAATATGCTGCCTGATGCCAGCATGCAGTGCACGTTGGCAGGAGTCAACGAATTTGCATATAATTCACATTTCTTTGCATATAATTCACCCAGATTTATTTTGTGGGCAGGCTGACACCTCTTAACTTCGATCTTTGTTCATCAGATAACTCCCCTATTTGCTATCCTTATGCAGGATTGCCATTTTTAAGGACACCAAATAAGGGAGCAATCCGCTAAACAGCACCCTAATTTAGTAGTCTAACATAAGGGCACCAATTAAGGGAATTATGTACTAAACAGCTAATATATATATTTATTTTCTTAAACCCTTTTCTTAATTTCAGTTGTTTAGTAGATAACTCCCTTATTTGTTATGCTTACTTGGTGTTGCAATATTTAAGGATACCACATATGGGAGCTATCTGCCAAACAGCGCTACGGAATCTGTTGGCGCTATATAAATGGCAATAATAAATAATAAATAAAACACATACACATTTATATATACACACACAACACAACAGGTGTATGTATATCTGTGGTTGTGTGTGTGTATATATACACACACATTTAACCACAGAGATACACACAATCACACTCATAAACACAGACATACACAAACACAATCACAGACCCACACACATAATTAGATATACACACACAAACATCACATACATACACACATTTAATAATTAAGAGGTCCACCCAGCCTCCCTACCTTGCTCTGGGAGGGCTGGAGTCGATCCTCAGTCCCTGGTGGTCAGTGGTTGCTGCTGGGATCTCTGTGCTCTTCCTGCAAAGGTCCCTTGCGCACCCTGTAATGACGCTGATGCCAGGATGATGATATATGCCGTCTCACTGCAGGGCGTAGGGCGAAGACAGATACAGTCAGATGCACACAGTTATACACATATACTGTCAAATACAGCCACATGCACACAGTCCCAGACACATAGTCACTCGCAGACAGTCACACACAGGGCCGGATTAACATAGGGGCTGATGGAGCTGCAGCTCCAGGCCCAGGCCCATGGAATAGGCCCATTGATTTAAAAAAAAAATATATATATTTTTTTTTTTTACTTTTTTTAATTTTCTTTTTACACACTACTCTTAGGGTTGTTCACCTGGCCGGTATTTATTTATTTGAGGCTGCCTGGCCAGTGCTGGTATTGCAATAATACCGGCAATACAAATGCCAGTATTTTTCTCAGTATAAACATAAATTACTTTACAATACCATTACCGGCCAGTAGGGGTCACTGTGTGTGGAGAGAGGCAAGGATAGGAAGTTACAGCATATACCTGCATTGCTCTACTTACTGATCCCCTGGGGGAGCAGCTACACAGCACAAAGAGTCCAGACAGCAGCTTCCAGCCTGCAGAGACAGCCTACAGCTCAGAGAAGTGAGGGATGGGGTAAAGGCTGCAGGGAGACATGGGGACACTAAGACACTAGGGGACACTATGAGATATGGGGACACATGGAGCCCTCCAGGGATGCTGAGACACTTGGGGACACTTGGAGACATGGGGACACAGACACACATAGGGACACTGAGACAAGGACACACACACGGGGACACTGAAACACTAGGGGACACTGAGACACTAGGGGACATGGGGACACAGACACACATGGGTACACTGAGACATGGGGAAACAGACACACATGGGGACACTGAGACACTGGGAGACATGGGGACACAGACACTAGGAACACAATGTCCCCAAGTGTCTGTGTCCCCATGTCTCCCAGCTAGTGTCCCTGGTGTCTCAGTGTCCCTAGTTTCTGAGTGTTCCCATGTCTCCCAGTGTCCCTAGTGTCTGTATGTCCATGTCTCCCAGTGTCCCTAGTGTCTCCGTGTCCCTAGTGTCTCCGTGTCCCTAGTGTCTCCGTGTCCCAATGTCTCCCAGTGTCCCAATGTCTCCCAGTGTCCCCATGTCTCCCAGTGTCCCCATGTCTCTCAGTGTCCCTGGGAGACATGGGGATAGAGAGACATTGTGATGTCACCTCGTGACATGGGGACACTGGGCGACATGGAGACACTGGGAGACAGGGAGACACTGGGAGCAATCCATCTATACAGCAGTATCAAACTAAGTAGTTTTTTGAGGTTTTCACAGAATTTTCTCTGTCACTCCTTGTGATTTACATCATGTGATGTCATGCATACATAATTAGTTATGCAAATTAGTAAGGCCTGTAATTTTTTTCCAGGAAAGGATGCACATACTCTTGCTTAAATATGGAAACTTAAGAGGGATGTAGAGGAACAAATCTTGTGTGGACTAACTGAAATGAAACTGTGCCATGTTCCCTTTCTTCTACACTCACTACATCCACCTCTTCTCTGTCTCAGACTGTATACCACGAGCTTCTTCCTTCTAGTAAGAAGGTTAGGATAGAAGGGGTACCAGCGAATACTAGGGGACAGTCCTTAGAAAGCATAGAGATAGCGCATCATTAGATGCATTTATGCCAAGCTCAGGAAGCTGTTGGCCAGCATGCATGATTGGCAGGCAGCCTGACATGCATTCATGCTAGACTAGCCTTCCAATTCTTTGGCAAGACTCCTTTTTGGGCATGTTCGGCCCTTTCGGAAGTTCTGGTTACATGATCCGCGTCACTGCCCCGCCCTTTTACACCACCGCCCATTGACTTACTGCTTCTCTGGACACTGCTGTTAGGGAGTATGGATTTACTTGAAAGATGAAAGCATAATTTACAGAGAGATTGGCATATTTTAAGAGAATCTGAGGTTTTTTTTATAGCTGCATCCTATGAGTTTCCCTCTGGCAACATCTCCACCAGATACATAATGCTTGAGAGGTATGTCTGTTTTAGTGTTTTTGGTCAATAAGATTCTGTACTTAGGCCCCTCATAATTGTCAGCACCAAGCCCACTGGGCTCTTAATCCGGCCCTGGTCACACACAGTTGCAGGCAGAGAGTTACACACACAGTTACAGACAGTCACACGCACACAGCTACAGGCAGTCACATACACAATTACAGACATGCTGTAACACGGTTACAGGCAGTATCACACAGTCACACACACTCAGTGACATGCAGACAGTCACAGGCAGTCATACACACAGTTACAGGCAGACAGTCACACACAGTCCCAGGTAGACTGGCACAGGCATACATTCACACAGACATTCACACACAGTCACAAGCAGACCGTCACAGACGCAGCATAGGTAGACAGTCATAGGCAGTCATACACACAGTTACAGGCAGACAGCCATACACCGTCACAGGTAGACAGTCACACACACAGTTACAGGCAGACAGTCACACACACACAGTCCCAGGTAGACCGGCACAGGCAGACAGTCACACACACACACACAGGCAGACAGTCACTCACAGACGCAGTCACAGGTAGACACAATCACAGTTACACACACTCTATCTCACTTACTGGTGGAGGAGTGGTGTGTTGTAGTTGGGGAAGCGGGGACTCCTTTCTGCTTCCCCTTAGTGTGCTGCAGTAAGAGCAGCGAGTAGAGGCTGCCTTTGGGTCCTCCCCCGCATCCGGTTTGGCTCTGCCCCAACTCGCTGTGCTGTACTCCTGCTGTATACCTGGCCCCTGCTGCTATGGTGCCCTGCACAGCCACACAGCTCTCACAACACTAAGCCTGGCCAGCCCTGGTGGCACCCCCCTACCTTGTGGCACCCGGGGCAGACCCTGCCTCCCCTTAGTACACCACTAATGACCGAGTTCAAGGTGTGGCCTTGGCCTCCAGGTTCCGCAGATCTCAATCCAATTAATCATCTATGGGATGTGCTGGAACAACAAATACGATCCATATACGAGGCCTCACCTCGCAACTGGCAGAAAGGATCTGCTGCTCATATCTCGGTGCTAGATACCCCAGGTCTTGTAGAGTCCATGTCTCAATGCATCAAAGCTGCTTTGACAGCACAAGGTAGGCCTACACAATATTAAGTAGGTGGTTTTAATGTTGTGGCTAATCAGTGTATGTATCATCTCTAGATTCTCAAAATGCAGGTTAGCTGATGTGTATGTGTTCCTGAATCTCAGATTCCACACACATTTTTTCGAACACTCTTCTAATAGGAATGGGTTGACTGGATTGTAATCATCTCATTCTTTTTAGTAAGACGGCATTCTGTGATTTATTCAATTTTCTCAGGATTTCTTTATTTTCCGTACTAATGAACTATTCAAAACATGTTTTGTTTTGTTGTTTTTTGTGTGAATGATCACCCATCTGAGACATAGAATAATTCTATACTTCTTAAAACCTTGATCTAACATATGTGTGACTACAACTATTTAATCTTTGTTTTTAATTTGAATTATTTCTTTTTCTGTATGCAGAGTGGGAAAGCATTTATTTTTGCATTAGTTACATTAATCAAAATAAGATTTGCGTGATCTTCTTCCTCCATGCACCCTACTAATAAATTAAGGTTTGACAGGAACACTCCAAACACCATAACCACTGCAGCGTGCCTGCCCTCTCATAGTAAAGAATAAACTGCCGATCACTCTCAGCCGTTGAGCTAGCTCAGGAGAAATCTGTGTCTTTCCAGCATTAGCAGTGCACGCAGAGAGCAGTTTGACTTCTTACGATGTGGACTGGGAGGGGGGCACCCAGGACTCTCTGGCACCATAGTCTCTACAGCAATGATAACTATTTTATTTTACCATTTCTTTTCTTCATTGGTTAAATGATTTGTGAATAACACATAAGGAATGTCATAGCGTAAAGAGGTAAGAGCAAGAAAAATCCATCATATTTTAACACTTGCATCCTCAGGTGGTGCCCCTACGGATCAGTGACACCTTACAGAGGTACTTGAAGTGACATTAAATATTTACAGTATTCTTTAATTAATTAATTGATAGAAATGCTACTTCACAGCCTATCAGATTGCATCGGTAAACTACACAGCCAATCAATGGCTGCCGTGGAGCCGTTCCATTCTCTCACTGCTAGTGCGTTTTTAAATATAATTTGTACAAGGGAACTATTAAGAGGCGGACTGCTGGTAGGAGTGAGTTAGAAAGGGAGTGCTAACCAATCAATAAAATAATGTGGGAATCCTTTTTATCCGAGTGGGAGATTATACACTCAACGGATTGAGCATCATTGGCTCAGGATCTTGTGAGTGCTGTCCAGACAACATTTTAAGATTCTAGTGCATTTGCTTAAGGAGTTAACGTGACTTCTTTAACACTGTACAGAGTAAAAAACAATGTCTTTCTGTTAGATAAGTGGCAATATACCTGTAAATAAAAATCACTATTGCCCATATTTCGCCTGTTGATACTATTTTGATAGCAGGAAAACAGAGGCTCCTGGAATGGGATAAAGTTTTATTTTCCTGAAAAAAAGAAAAATGGCATTTATTTATATATGCCATTATAAACATATAGCTTTAAAAAAAATGTTTGTAATAAAGAAGCTAAGGGGAAAAGGGAAACAGCTCACATAGGTTTGCAGCCAGGAAAATATTTTTTTACAAAAAAAAGTGTGTGTGTGTGTTTTTTCCCCCTATTACATTACAATGATGTGTCCCTTATCAACTCAATTTTTAACCCCCCACTGCGAATTGTACAATCACTAGATCGTTCCTCCATTGAAAAGCTCACCTGGAGATGTCAAGGTAGTTAGTTTTAGGCAGCAGGCTTTGATTAGGAATCATATGCCAGCCCCCAGATTGTAACCAATTGAGAATGTCATTTCTTTCATCAGCATGGATAAGAAGAAAGGCTCGTGCTGATGTCTCAGATTTGGGCAGAGGCAATTTCTTTGACATATAAAAATTTAAGAAAGAAAAAAATGTTACCAGCAGCTCGTCAGAGAATAAGATGCAAAGAAAAAGCAGTTTTAATCTGAGCTCTGCTGCTTGGCACTGCATTTTTTTTCCCATTGAGAATCTAATCATCCTTTTTGCAGAGATATTCACTAAACCCCAGATGTATGAAACTCACGTCAGACCTACACAGTCATTTAGTATCCAATTCAAATTGTCTCACTTTTTATCTTGTTCCCTACCTAGAAGAGTCAAGTTACTATCCCAAATAGGCTTCATTGTTTTTCTCTTCTAAAATGTATGATTTTTTTTTCCCACTCTGTGCTAAAATCCAAATTTTTTAGGCTACACTATTAAATGAACACTCCACACTCATAAAGCACTTCAACTTGCTGGAGTGCTTTGTGTGTCGGGAGTCTGTCACTTGTTTTGACAGTTTATTAAGGTGCTGATTCCAATAGAATTGGGGGCATAAACACCTGTCAATCAGGCAGCCAGGGAACGTTTTTTGAGAAACATTGGAAAGCTCAATGAGAAGCCCCTGATTTGGTAAATTCCACAGCGCTGACTGTCTGGAACTGCTTTTCCAGATGGTTTCATCATATACCATTTTTTTTTTTTTTTTTAAAAAGAGGAAAAAATGCATGGATATTTTATTTTGGGGTACATGTGCAATGGTGTATTTTGGATTTGTGCTGCCCTAGGCACCACTAAATTCGGGCACCCCCAAAATCTAAATTTCTACCCCCCAATTCGTGTCAGGGTCACTTTTTGGACTGACAGACACATGCCCTCATTGATACATGCACTGATATACACTCACTGACAAATACACAGTTATTGGCACACACATGCAGTAATAAGCACACACTGTTTAACTTACACAAACTTTCATTGACCGACACACACTGACACACCCACTCACTGACAGGCACACACTCTCAGATACACATAAAATGACATACATACACTGACGCACACTCACAGGCACATCCATTCTCACTGAAAGACACACACTTTCTCTTACTCACAGACACACACTGACAGCTACACTCACTCACTCAATCACAGTAAGGTGGAAAGCCCCAGAACACAAGGCAAGCAAGGCATTTGTCTGGGAGCTTGGGGTGGCATCGCCCTAGGCCAATGCCTTGTTTGCCTTGTGGTAAATACATCCCTGTACATGTGCTAAATTGTTAAGAAAATACTCGTGTAACAATTTTCTTTGGCTTTGATTCCAACCTTATCTTCAATGTATACTTTTTATTCAAGTTTTCATATAAATCAAAGAAACATATGGGATACAGAAGAGAAGAGTAAGGGAGGGGAATATCCAATACACTCAGGTTATTTGTTAGTTTGCGAACAGGTATACACATGCGAACAGGATTACATTTGGTCGGCATCTGTCAGTTTATAGAGTATATACAGTAAATGGATCGACAGTTAAATATTGTAACAATTTGGTCTGATGGACCCATGTGCTGCTACCGTTGTAATTTACAATGCGGTCAACCACATTTCATCTGTTTCAACCAAGAGTAAGTGGAACATTTATCCGTAGTTCGCTTATTTTTGTAGGGAGAACTACAACAACTACATCCTATCTCAAACAGCTTGTAGGACGGCATGTTAAATACCTCCAGAGTTGTAGAGTTGTTATGACTTATTCTGGTGTCCTGCTCATTCCCCCCTGGGCCTGTGCCCGGTTTGATCCGGCCTATTCCACTTATTACCCCAGGCTCAACTATGCTGGGTGATCTCCTCTATGTGTTAACTTTGAGTTGTAGTTTCTATATATTATTCAAATGTTGGGTATTTCTCAATGCTTGTAAAAAATAATTTTAGTGGAGCGCTGATTCAATGTAGATAAAAGAGATTGGGGTAAATAAATAGGAGACCTAACAACCTATATAATAAACGGCAGATGCATAAAAATAAAATAAACCCCTCTCTTAAAATGACTTGGAACTGACCTTTTATACACTCAAATAGAGTAAAAAATACATTTATTGAAAAAATACAGACAAATATATCACAGAAAAGAAAATAACTTTTGCGGATGAAAAATATGTCTATGAAAAAATATAGCTAAAAAAAACAGCCACATAAAAAATATAAAATTAAAGTCCAGACCTTATTTGAATGCTCGGCGTCCCGAGTTAGCAAAGATGAATACTGCTGAAAAAAATATCAAATAACGGTCCTCTTTATAATCCAGATGCTGGCTGATATCCGACCTCTCCAAACGCGTTTCTCCGCTTCGGCGGCTTTTTCAATGGATGAGGTCTGTGTCTCTGTGTTCTCTTTATATAGCAGTTTTTGCCGACAATCATTTGCACACGGCAAATCCAAAACTCCGATGTGTAATGCAAAGTTGACTTCTATGTAACTAGTTAGTTACTAAGTGTTCATGCCTAATTGCTCAAAAAATAGATACTTATTATAGGCAGCATATAACCATTTCTATTTTCTATTTACTTCTGTTGCCATAGTAACCCCGCCTGATCGGGTTTAAATGCAACTGCCGTTTCTAATATTAACAAGCATGAAAAAGAAAGTAGAATAACGTAAGATTTTCTGAATTAAACAGAAAGTCAATGATTATAAATATAACTCCTCCATAATCTGGTGGTTACAGTGTATCCCAATTTCATAACTGGAGATTTCGGCACATAAGATTACTTAACTTTATTTACTCATGTTACCAAGGTAACACTTGACTCGGTAAGCGAAGAGAACCTTTCCATTAACACCTTAAGGTTTTTTTATTGTTATGTATCAGAGAAGTGAGTATCATTGGTCCCCCATAATCTATTCTCTAAATATACAGAGACATGATGTCTTGGAACTTATACTATTAATTTTAAACGGTATAATGGATGCTTTTTTGCTATATAAACAATCCCTAAGTGAATAAAAGCATAACTCCCCTTATCAACTTATAAAAATATATAAAAGAAAAATTAAAAAAGGTGCCCTATAAAAGTAGAAATCTCTATTTATATGTATAAAAATAAGGATGATTCTATATAGCAGACTAATGTAGAAAATAAAAATAAAAATAAATAAAAACAAAAATAAAAATAAAATAAAAATTATCTAAATAGACGCAAAAAATCCTATATTTGCGCTTCTGCTACCACTTCTAGATATAAATGCATGTGGGATTAAAGATGTTATATGCCATTAATTTTAATAAAAAATGGAGATTTAAAGGACGATTCATCCCAAAAAATGACACAGCTCAAATTCGGCATTCAGACCCTTAGGCTGCAGCGTATCAAGTTGATATATCCATTTCATCTCAGTGATGCCCAGTTGTTTGGTATGGTCTCCTCCTCTCCAGTTTTTATTTACTCTACATATCCCCTTAAAATTCAAAAGGCTCATATCCGAATTGTGTGTTTGTTTAAAGTGGGCCGATACTGAATGTTGCATATATCCCTTCTTTATATTCAGCATATGTTCCCTAATTCTAATGTACAGTTGCCTCTTTGTTCTTCCTACGTACTGGAGCCCACATGGGCACTCCAGTACATATATCACGTTAGTGCTTTGACAGGTAATATGTTCTTTTATTTTAAAGGATTCCGTTTTGCTAGTGACTTCAAATACTCCTTTTGTGTGTTTGTGCTTTCTTTCTTTACACGCTATACAGTCCAAACAATAGAAGAATCCATTTTTCTTTGTTGTAGTTATGGTATTCTTTCTTTTTACATGTATATTAGTCATTTTCCTTCGTAAGTTCGGTGCACCCCTAAAGATGATCCTTGGTCTTTCCGGTAACATACTAGCCAGAATTTTATCTTTTTTCAATAGATGCCAGTGTCTTGTGAGTATCTTTTTTAGTTGTAAATTTTCTTTGTTGTAGTTCAGAATTATTGCTGGAAATACTTCTCCTGATTCTGTTGCGTTTGATTTATCCTTAATTTTCAATAGGTTAGTTCGGTCTAAATGATCCACTCTACTTAATGCCTCATCTATTTCAATCTCTTGGTACTTTTTCGACATAAACTTTTTCTTTACTGCTTCCGCTTGTTCCATGTAGACTTCAGAGTCTGTACAGTTCCGTCTTAAGCGTCTAAATTCATTGTAAGGTACATTCTTAAGCCATAACGGTAGATGACAACTCTCTTTCAGAATGAAGCTGTTCACGTCAACTTCTTTGAAGTGCGTTTTCGTTTTAAGTGTACCAGAATCAACATAGATAACAAGATCAAGGAATACTACCTCTGTCTTACTGTAAGTGGTGTTTAGTTTAACTCCCCATGTGTTCTTATTAATATATTCTAAAAACTTTTGTAGGTCTTCCATTTCTCCTTCCCATATAAAGAAAACATCATCGATGTATCTTTTATACTTGTGTACATTGTTATTCCAGGGATGTTCATTCCAGATGTAATTGTCTTCCCAGTTTCCCATGAATAAGTTAGCGAAACTGGGGGCAAATTTCGTCCCCATGGCTGTGCCCTTCTTTTGGAGGTAAAACTGATCTTCAAACAGAAAATAATTGTTCTTCAAAATAAAAGTGATGCCCTCTATTATAAATGAGATTTGATTATCCTCCAGTTCTCCATATTTTCTTAGTGAATTACTCACGGAATCGCAGCCTTGTTTGTGATCAATGATCGTATATAGTGAAGTTACATCCGTAGATACAAGGATGTAATTGTCTTGCCAGGAGATGGAATCTAGTTCCCTAATCATCTGTGTAGTGTCCTTAAGGTGTGACCTTACTTTGGACACATATGGTTGCAAGAATGAGTCTATGTACTGAGACAAATTAGATGTAATCGAGTTGATCCCTGATATTATTGGCCGGCCAGGTGGTGCTTGGAGATCTTTATGGATCTTAGGTAAGAAATAAAAAATGGGGGTTCTTGGAAAGGGAATGGAGAGGAATCTATATTCGGACTCTTTCAGAATACCGATATCTCTGGCATTGTCCAGCATAATTTTGAGTCTGTCCTTTATTCCATTCAATGGATCACTAGATAATTTCCCGTAGGTATCGGGTTCTTCTAGTAACCTAGTGGCTTCTTTTGTGTAGTATTCACTTGACATGATGACTATCCCCCCACCTTTGTCTGCTGGTTTGATGCAGATTTTTTCATTATTAGTCAAATCCTTTATCCCTTCTCTCTCTTTCTTTGTCAAGTTGTTCTTTGGATAGTGCTTCTTTTTCATTTTCCTTATGTCATCAGTCACTAATTCTTCATAAATTTCCATTGCGGCAGAAACCTGATTCACAGGATAAAATGTAGAGTTGGGTTTTAATTGGCTGTGTTGAAACTTGCTCACAGACTCTTCTTTCGCTGGAAAATCCGGCAGCTGTTTAAAATGCTTTTTGATGCTTAGTTTTCTTACAAACCTTTTTACATCAATGGTTGCTTCAAATTTGTTCACATGCGCTGTAGGTGCAAATTTTAATCCTTTATTCAGTGCTGTGATATGGTGGGGTAATAGTGGTATTCCTGCAAGGTTAAATATCCCTACTGGATGTCCTTCCTGTTCTTTTTCTTGTTTGTCCATAGCTCTTCTTCCTCCTCTATTTCTTCTAGATGTGGTTCTTTTCTTTTTGTTCTTCTTGGTGTCAACGGATGGAACCATGTAGTTATCTCTCTTGTGTTCCTTCCTAAAAAAACCGCCTCTCTTGTGCTATTATGTACCTCTGCTTGTACTGTAACGTTATTTACTCTTGCGGGAATCTCCGCCGTTTCCAATTGTCTTCTGTCGGAAGTTTTGTCAGTTTCTCTACCAATATTCCCTCTTGCAGAGTTTTCCATATTATCTGTGCGTCTTCTACTATCAATCATCTTCTCATTTTCTTTATATCTGTTATTACCATATGGTGTTTTTCTCTTAACAGGATTGACGTTGTGTGAC